>NC_092618.1:7595357-7913214 GCF_047663525.1 Anas platyrhynchos
CCATGATGTTCTCCACCAGGTTAGTTTGGCAGCAGAAGTCATGCAAGTTCATTGGCACACCCCTCTCTGTGACACATCTGCACAGATCGCAGATTTTGCTGAGGAACAGCATCTTCTGCTCCTCGTCGTCCTGGCAGCCACAAAGACACCAACAGAGCATTAGGGGGACACCCACGGCCAGCAGGACCAAAGCCTTGAGGGGTCTGGGGCTGTGTGGGACCCCTGGAGGGCAGCGCCAGGAGCACAGCTGTGATGCAAGCGGCTGCCATTACCTTTTCTGTGCCTCTGACATACGCCCTGATGAATTCCACGGCCTTGTCTCTGCACAGTTTCCATGCCTTACCTGGAAAGGAGGAAAGCAAAGAGTGCTGCAGAGAGGGGCTGAATGCAGGGGTGAGGAGAGGAAGGGCCCCAGCCCCAGAAGGCCGTGGGGAGGCCGCGGGGATGCCCAGAGGCTGCAGCAGCTCCGCTGGGAAGAGAGGCTGAGGGAGCTGGGCTTGTGGAGCCTGGAGAAGGCTGCGGGGGGACCTCGCTGCGGCCTCCCCGTGCCCAAAGGGGCCTCCAGGAAAGCTGGGGGGGGATCTTCATCATGGACTGCAGCGACAGGACAAGGGGTGACGGCCTTAACCTCAAAGAGGGCAGGTTTCTTTCGGACAGGCAGGGATTTCTCCCTGGCACAGCCTCCCCATGGGTGCCTCTCGCTGCCCGGCCCCACCGCAGGTAGATGGGATGGGATGGGATGGGATGGGATGGGATGGGATGGGATGGGATGGGATGGGATGGGATGGGATGGGATGGGATGGGATGGGATGGGGCCCCCCAGCTCTCTCCCACACTGGGCCCCCACCTTGTCTCACAGGGACCCTCACTTACCAGCATCCTCCAGCAACTGGGCCGTATTGGTGGGCTCTGACAGGGCAGTGTCCTCTGGCAGGCTGCGTTCCACATCCAGCAGGTCATCCAGGCTCCCCTCGCTGTCCTCAGACAGGATGCTGTCCTCATCTGCGATGTAGCCTTCTTCCAGCAAGCTGTCCTCTGCTGGCTGGTCGCTGCCCTCAGAAGACCAGGTCTCCTGCCAGAACAGGCTGGGCTGCCCGGGGGGCATGCCTCCCTCCTCATCCCATTCAGAAGCCTCCTCTGGAGTGGGAGAGCTCGTAATGAGTAACTGGTGGCTCCTCCGCGTGGGTGTCCGCAGCGGGGGGGACCTCGCTGCGGCCTCCCCATGCCCAAAGGGGCCTCCAGGAAAGCTGGGGGGGGATCTTCATCATGGACTGCAGCGACAGGACAAGGGGTGACGGCCTTAACCTCAAAGAGGGCAGGTTTCTTTCGGACAGGCAGGGTCTCCTTCACGCCCAGGGCAGTGAGGCCTTGGTGCAGGCTGCGGTGCCCCCTCCCTGGCACTGCCCACGGCCAGGCTGGGTGGGCTTTGGGCAGCCTGGGCTGGGGGGAAGCATCGTGATCGCCGAGGTCCCCCCCAGCCCAAAGCGTCCTGGCATTCTGTGGTGCTGCGGAGGAAGCTCGGCCCCGTCAGCCCAAGCGCCGCTTTACCCAGGGAAGGAGTCCTGGAGTCAGGCAGGGGTCTCTGTGTCCCCAACCCTCCCCACCCCATCCCGAAGACCCTGACTCACTGGGATCCAGCCACTGTACGTCGTCCTGGCTCTCCTCTACCTGGCTGCTGCCCGCTGCCTGAGCAATGGCCTCTGCCGGCAAAATGTCCTCTGCCAGGCTGTTGTCCTCTGCCGGCAATATGTCCTCTACCGAGGTGCTGTCCTCTGCCAGCAAGCTGTCTTCTGACAGGCTGCTGTCCTCTGATGGCAAAAAGGCCTCGACTGGGGTTCTTTCCACTGCCAGCAAGCTGTCCTCTGCTGGCCGGTTGCTGCCCCTAGAAGACCAGGTCTCCTGCCAGGCCAGCCTGGGCTGCCTGGGGGGCATGCCTCCCTCCTCATCCCATTCAGAAGCCTCCTCTGGAGTGGGAGAGCTCGTAAGGAGGAACTGGTGGCTCCTCCGCGTGGGTGTCAGCGGCATTGTGGGACTTGGACTGCGCTCAGGGTCTCCTTGAGGCTCCTGTGCTCCTTCCATATCCATCGCTGCCGTGCACCAACACTGAGGGTCCGAGCCACGGCTGCGCTCTTATAAAGCGGAGCCCTGGGGTGTCACCAAGTGACGTCACAATGGGTGCCACTGTGACACGCGCCTGGGCTGGGTGGGCCCCGCATGAGGGCAGGAAGGCTGTGCAGAGGGCCGCATCCAGCTGCGTGGCATTCGAGGCCAAATGCTGGGCGTCACGCTTAGAATCACAAAATATCCCCAGCTGGGAGGGACCCATAAGGATCATGGAGTCCAAAGTTTAAGTTGGGGGCTGGCCTGCCGGAGGGCAGGGAAGGGGAGAGGGACCTGGGGGTCCTGGTGGACCACGAGCCATCCCCTTGGGGCCAAGAAGGCCAACAGCATCCTGGGGTACCTTCTTTAAGGTACTTACGTTATATATGGAGTGGTAATTCGTGGAGAGATGCTGGTTGATATTAATAAAGAAGGGAGAGATGTGGGAGTGTGGCCATGGGGGTCGGCAAGCCCCGTGGTTGATGAGAACACACCCAGCACTGTTTACTTGCCTTTTCTACCTTTTATAGCTTTTATGCCTTTTCTACCTTTTAGAAATATTTGTTTTATAAATATTACAAAATTCAGATTGAGTTGAGACCTCATTTATAACAAATTGGTGACCCCGACGTGATCTTCTTGGACTTTGGATCTGTGACCGGCAAAGGGAGGCGCCCCACACAGTGGCCCTTGCCGATAGCGGTGCTAGAGTCCAACAAGATTTCGAACATAAGAAGCAAGTAAAGAACCAAGAACTCTTATTTTGTGACCCGTAATTCTAGATATGGGAGTCCAACAATTGTTAAAAACTGGTTTATAAATCTTGCAGGGAATATTGTGAAAGCATTCTCTTGTGGTTCAGTTGGCCTTGGCCAAATCTGAAAACAAGACACGGATTAATGATATTCAAAAGAAAATGAGGGATTGTGATATATGGAGTGGTAATTCGTGTGGAGAAAATGGTTGATATTAATAAAGAAGGGGGAGATTTGGGAGTGTGGCCATGGGGCTTGGAAAGCCCTGTGGTTGAGATAAAATTAGACTCTTAACGAGGAGGCCATCAGGAATGTAAAAGAGTTTAGAGGGAACCAAGAAGGGTGATTCAGGAGACTCCATGCAGGCTCGGGTTTCTTGTTCTCCAGCCAGTAAAAAAACGCTGCGCCACACAGCAGCTGGGAGAGTGAGAGGAGTGAGGAACGGCCTTGCAGGCGCCAAGGTCAGTGAAGAAGGAGGGGGAGAGGTGCTCCAGGCGCCGGAGCAGAAGTCCCCTGCGGCCTGTGGTGAGGACCCTGGTGAAGCAGGTTGTCTCCCTGCAGCCTCATGGAGTACCACGGTGGAGCAGGGTTCCACGCTGCAGCGCGTGGAGGAGACCACGGTGGAGCAGGTGGCCCTGCACCGATGGAGGCTGCGGCCTGTGGAAGACCCCTGCCGGAGCAGATTCCGGGCCGGACCTGTAGCCTGTGGAGAGGAGCCCACGCAGGAGCAGGGGGTCTGGCAGGAGCTGCTGCCCATGGGGGACCCAGGTTGGAGCAGTCTGCTCCTGAGGGATGGACCCCGTGCTACGGACCCATATCTGGAGCAGTTCTGGAAGAGCTGCTGCCTGTGGGAAGCCCACGCCGGATCAGTTCATCAAGGACTGCATCCCGTGGGAGGGATCCCACAGCACAGGGGGCGAGAGTGACCGAGAAGGAGCGGCAGAGAAGAAGCGCTGTAGACTGACCATAACCCCCGTTCCTTCGTTCCCCTGCACTGCTCGGGGGGAGGAGGTGGAAGAGGGTAGACGGGGGAGAAGGTGCTTTTGGCTTCTCTCCTTTGTTTCTCACTTCTCTAGCTTGTTAGTAATAAGCAATAAATCTTACCATCTCCCTATGCTGAGTCTGTTTTGTCCGTCACGATAATTACTGTGCCATCTCCTCGTCCTTATCTCAACCCTTGAGCCCTTTTCATCGTATTTTCTCCCCGTTCCTCTTTGAGGAGGGGTGAAGCTCGGCTGCCCACCCAAGTAAAACCACCACACTCTCTCAGAGAGGGGTAAGGATTTTTGCTCAGGACTTGGCAGGGCTGATAGATAGGGCTTTAAACTAGAGTCGAAGGAGGAAGGGGATAAAACCAGACACACCGCTGCTAAGCTGAGGGATGGTGCGCTAGAATCAGAGGGACGGTGTGCTAGTGAGGTCCTGCGGTCAGCTCCACAAGGCGCAGTGTGTAGGGAGGCGCATTTGAAGTGCTTCTACACAAACGCAGGCACTATGAGGAATCAAATGGATGAGCTAGAAGTCTTGGCCCTGTCCCACAGCTACGACATCATCGGCATAAGTGAAACCTGGTGGGATGAGTCCTGTGGCTGGTGTATGGTGGAATTTTCTCCCAACAGAGGCAAACAGCACCTCTGTAGCCCTGCCATGTCACACGACCTCGCTTCCAGTGGCCACACACTTTATTTTTCTGACACGTATTCAACTTGCTGTCGACCAAAACCCCCAGATCCCTTTCTGCAAGGCTGCTCTCCAGCCTCTTCTGCTGGCCCTAAGTGGAACCCTGGGGAACCCCACTAGGGACTGGTCAACAGCCTGATGCAACCCCATTTCTGTAACCCCTTGAGCCCAACCCATCAGCCAGCTTTTCACCCTAAACCGCATGTATTTATCTAGCTGTACAATGGACATTTTGTCCAGAAGGATACTGAGAGAAACAGTACTGAAAACTTGATGGAAATCCAAAACCTGGCATCCCTTGCTCAACTAGACGGGTGATGTTGTCATAAAAGGAAATTAAGTTTGTTAAACAGGACTTTCCCCTCATGAACCTGGGTGGGCTGTGATCAACGACTACGTTGTCTTTCCGGTGTTCTTCAGTAATGCCCAGAAGAGTTTCTCCGTATTTTTACTAGGCTCTGAAGAGAGACTGGCGGGTCTGTAATTATTGGGCTCTTCTTTCTTGCCCTGCTTGAAACCTGTCACAATGATTGCCAGCCTACAGTCAACTTGGACCTCTCTGGGCTCCCAAGACCATTGAAAAATAATTGAGAGAGGTCTCACAAGGACATTAGTCGGCCCTCTGAGAACCCTGGAATGAATCCCCTCAGGCCCCGTAGACTCATATGCATCCAGTGTGGGTTTGGCTAGGAGGTTTTTGTTACCGCACTCATGGCCCCCCAACTCTGGGCCCCTTGGGTCCCAGAGCCCATCATTGCTCTTGAAGACAGAGGCAAAAGAGACATTAAATGGCTCTGCTTCGCCTATGTCTGTGTTTGTGAGGTGACCATCCTCAGCAAGTAACGGACCAATGTTTCCTCTAGCCCTCCTTTAGCAGTTCACATCTTCAATACACATATTAATGTATATATCTGCGTTGTCGCCCACACTACTAGCCAGCTTCACCCCTGAGCTTTGCCTGCACCAATTTTCTCCTGACAGAGGCAAACAGCACCTCCGTAGCCCTGCCATGTCACACGACCTCGCTTCCAGTGGCCACACGCTTTCTTTTCCCACTTAAGCTCTAGAAGAAGATCCCTGCTCAGCCAAGCTGGCCTCCTGCCCCGCCTGCTTTGCTTGACTTCCAACATTTTGGAATCGCCTGCTCCTGTGCTCTTAGGAGGTCGTGCTTAAAAAGATGGACCCCGATACCTTCCAAAACAGCTTCTCAGGGGATCTTCCGAACTAGTTCCCTGAGCAGCCTGAACTCTGCCCTCCCCGTGTCCAAAGTTCACAGAATTGGAGGGGTTGGAAGGGACCTCAAGAGATCATCGGGTCCAACCCCCCTGCCAAAAGCAGGCGTACTGGCAGTTTTCCTCCAATCGCCAAAGATTTTTAAATGTGAAGTGTCAATAGAGAGCTATTTGTGTTTGTATGTTCTTTCTTTGAAGTCTCTGATGTCTGGGGGTTTCAGAACAACTGCTAACAACTAGTAACTGTTATGACTTCCGAATGGGACACTATGCAAGCCCCTGATATCTGGCCAGGCGGCCAGGAGATTAAGGAGAAGAAAGAAGCTGAAGGATGGCTAGAAGACAAAACTTGCAGGGAACGCTGTGTAAGCTTTTGACATGCTGCCAAGGAGTACAAAGGGGAAGGACAAGAAAAAAAACTGAGAGGAAGACTACGAGCCTTCAGCATGAAAGACCCCCAGAGACCCCCAGGGGGACCACCAGAGACTGATGCGCATGCTCCAGTAGGAGGGTTTGGATCCCGGAAGCTAATTATAATAACCCATTTTTTTTAGAAGTAGTAATGAATATGTATCAGCCTAGGAGCATAAAAATCAGCTGCTTGATGTAACTGGTGTGCGTCCTGGTGGAGCAGAGACTCCCGGCGCACCCAGCGCTGTTTGCTTACCTCTATTCCTTTAATAAATTGTAAACTTTGATTATAATCCTATTTTGAAGACTGAGCCATTTATAACACAAGCAACAGGTCTAGGATGGCACCTTTCCTTGTTGTCTCCCTCAGTAGCTGTACCAAGGAGTTGTCATCAAGGTGTGTGAGGAATCTCCTGGACCTGCTTGTATCAGCTGTGCGGTCTTCCCAGTTAACGTCTGGCAAGTTGAAGTCCCCCATCAGGACAAGGGCAGTTGAGCTAAGAGAGGTCTCTCTTAGTTGCTTAGCGAATAATTCATTGGTATCGCAAACACCCACTGCAACATCCAAGTGATTGCTTTCTCCCTTAATCCTTACCCAGAAGCTCTCGGCCACGTCCTTGTGCCAGCCCCTTGCCTCGCCTGCCCTGCCTATCCTTCCTGAAGAGCCCATACCCGTCCATCACAGCACACCAAGTCTCGCTTGTTCTGGGATGGAGCTGAAGCTTCCAGCTCCTCCTGCTTGTCCCTCATGCTGGGTGCATCGGTGCAGAAACATTCCAAATGTGCTCCAGTGTACCCAGCGTGGCATGGAGCAGGCCGAAGGATCTCGCTAGCGCACACTCCCTCCCATTTTGGTGTGCCACTTAGAAGATTCTGTCAGGACAGAACAATAATGGATGATGCTCAGAGGGCCTTACGGGGCAAGTGAGCTTTCCAGAAACACCTTTTACCCTGATCTCCTGGGAGGCAGCAGACTTCTCCATGGGTTGGGTCAGGCCGGCATATGCGGCCCTCTGTTCTGCTCAGAAGGGAGTCACTTATGACAGTAACCCTTCTCTTCTTCTTGATGGAGGTGGTCGTGATACTGGGGAAGGCTGACTTGCCCTAGAAAACCCCTCCAACCTGGATGGACCTTCATGCACATCATCGTTTGTGTGTCCATTACTTCCAGAGTCTGTTGTTTCAGGGCACCTGAAAGGAAGGTGAGGTAGGCAAGGAGGGGTCCGCCTGCTGCCCCGAGCAGGTCTAAACTTCCATCCCTTCGTCACTGAGATGCACTCCTTCTGCCTGATGGCCAGAGGGTAGGGGATCCTCCATTTCCTCTGCTGTGTCTGCCTGACGCATCTGTCCCAGGGCTGGCACAGTACAGTTCAACCTTCTCCGACTCCCTGGTGCTCCTCAGCCTGCCCACGTCCTCCCGAAGCTCTGCCAGGAGGCTGAGCAGTTCTTCTACCTGGGCGCACCTACCACAGGTGGACTCACAGGATGGGATGTCAGGAAGAATTTCTTCATGCAAAGGGTGGAACCGGCTGCCCAGGGCACTGCTGGAGTCCCAGGCCTGGAGCTATTAAAGAAATAGCTCCTTTAATAGCTCCTTGCACTTCTTGGTGCAGGTGTTAACGGAGCCAACTAGGAAAGGTGCCCTCCTAGACCTGTTGCTAGAAAACAGAGAGGGTCTGGTGGGAGATGTGGTGATTGGTGGCCGCCTCGGTCATAGCGACCATGAAGTGGTTGAGTTCAAAATTTACGGTGACAGAAGGAAAAGTGCCACCAAAACCTCATCCCTAGATATGGGGAAGGCGGACTTCAGGCTGCTCGGGGAACTAGTCAGCAAGGTCCCCTGGGAAGCTGCTCTTGAAGGCCTTGATGTCCACCAGT
Organism: Anas platyrhynchos; assembly: GCF_047663525.1. Taxonomy (NCBI): domain Eukaryota; kingdom Metazoa; phylum Chordata; class Aves; order Anseriformes; family Anatidae; genus Anas; species Anas platyrhynchos. The sequence continues at coordinate 7,603,414 of NC_092618.1, forward strand.
GCTGGTCACTCTTTAAGCGATGCCTCCTAGAAGCACAAGATCAGGCAATTCCTAAATATCACAAGTCAGGCAGGCGTGGCAGGAGGCCGGCGTGGCTGACCAGGAACATTCTAATGGAGATTAGGCGGAAACAGAGAGTGTTTCGCTACTGGAAGGAGGGCCAGGTGACATGGAAAGAATACAGGGATGCTGTTCGTGTCTGTAGGAAGAAAATTCGTGTGGCTAAAGCACACCTAGAGTTGAAGCTGGCTGTGTCTGTGAGAGAAAATAAAAAGGGTTTTTTTAGATATGTGAATGGAAAAAGGAGAACTAAAGAATACATAGGGCCGCTCCTTGATAGGGAAGGTCTTCTCACAGACGATGACATAGGCAAAGCAGAGACGCTTAACGCCTTCTTTGCCTCTGTCTTCAATGCCGATGATGGGCTTCGGGACCCAGGGTGCCCCGAGCTGGAGGACCGGGACGGTGGGGATGACAAACTCCCAACCGACCCTGAACGTGTGCGGGATCTGCTACTCCACCTGGATCCCTACAAGTCCATGGGTCCGGAACCTCTCTCAATTATTTTTCAACGATCCTGGGAGTCTGGAGAGGTCCCGGTAGACTGGAAGCTGGCAAATGTTGTGCCGATTTTCAAGAAGGGTCAGAAAGAAGACCCTAGCAATTACAGGCCTGTCAGTCTCACATCAGTGCCTGGTAAAATCATGGAGAAGATGGTTCTCGAACGTATTGAGGCGCACCTGGGGGACAATGCAGTCATTGGTCCCAGCCAGCATGGGTTTGTGAAGGGTAGGTCCTGCCTAACTAACCTGATTTCCTTTTATGATAAGATCACCCGTATGGTGGACCAAGGGAAACCAGCTGATGTGATTTTTTTGGACTTCAGCAAGGCTTTTGACACGGTTTCCCATAGGATCCTACTGGACAAAATGTCCACCATACAGCTAAATAAAAACATCATACGATGGGTGAGCAATTGGCTAACGGGCAGGGCCCAAAGGGTTATGGTGAATGGGGCTGCGTCAGGCTGGCGGGCGGTCACCAGTGGGGTCCCTCAAGGCTCCATTTTAGGGCCGGTACTTTTCAATATTTTTATAAACGATCTGGATGTAGGAATAGAAGGCATTTTGAGCAAGTTTGCTGATGACACCAAACTTGGAGGAGTTGTGGACTCGAATGAGGGTGGAAAGGCCTTGCAGAGGGATCTGGATAGGTTGGAGAGCTGGGCCATCACCAACCGCATGAAGTTCAATAAGAGCAAGTGCCGGGTCCTGCACCTGGGACGGGGAAACCCTGGCTGCACGTACAGACTGGGCGACGAGACGCTGGAGAGCAGCCTAGAAGAGAGGGATCTGGGGGTCGTGGTAGACAACAAGTTGAATATGAGCCGGCAGTGTGCCCTGGCAGCCAGGAGGGCCAACCGTGTCCTGGGGTGCATCAAGCACGGCATCGCTAGTAGGTCAAGGGAGGTGATTGTCCCGCTCTACTCTGCGCTGGTGCGGCCTCCCCTCGAGTACTGTGTGCAGTTCTGGGCACCACAGTATAAAAAGGACATGAAACTGTTGGAGAGTGTCCAGAGGAGGGCTACGAAGATGGTGAAAGGCCTGGAGGGGAAGACGTACGAGGAACGGCTGAGGGCACTGGGCCTGTTCAGCCTGGAGAAGAGGAGGCTGAGGGGAGACCTCATCGCAGTCTACAACTTCCTCGTAACGGGGTGTCGAGAGGCAGGAGACCTTTTCTCCATTAACACCAGCAACAGGACCCGTGGGAAGCAGGGGAAGTTTAGGCTGGACATCAGGAAGGGGTTCTTCACAGAGAGAGTGGTTGCACACTGGAACAGGCTCCCCAGGGAAGTGGTCACTGCACCGAGCCTGACTCAATTTAAGAAGAGATTGGACTGTGCACTTAGTCACATGGTCTGAACTTTTGGGTAGACCTGTGCAGTGTCAAGAGTTGGACTTGATGATCCTTAAGGGTCCCTTCCAACTCAGGATATTCTATGATTCTATGAAATGCGTGGACTTGGCGCTAAGGGCCGTGGTTTTGTGGTGGGCCTGGTGGTGTTAGCTGACGCTTGGACTTGAGCTGAAGGCCCTTTTCCAAGCGCAAGGGTTCTGTGACTCTTTCACTGGTTGAGTAGGCGCCATGCAGTCACCGGGCCCAGGGAAAAGACGTCCTTGGTGGCCTCCAAGTTAGCTCAGCGTCATGGCACCGAGTCACTGTGAAGGAGCTGCTGGAATAACGAGACAACAACCTAGTTCTATTAAAATATATATTGCTCTTTTGAGGACTGCTGCGGGGCTAGCGGCACCACAGCAGTGGAAATCTCCGTCCTGACATTGCCTTATGCCTTGACGTCAGGATCAGGGTGGTTTGAACTGCCAGGGAACAGACCATGGGTTCCGGGTCGTTCTCTGAAGGCCGGAGGACTGCAAAAGAAAGAAGAGCAGAGATGAAAACCCACTCCTTGCAGAGATCCCCAGGCAACTCCTTGCAGAGATCCCCAGGCATCCCCTGCAGAGCATGCCAGCCCCACTCGACTCTTCCCCAGGCCAGGAGGAGCAGGAGGGACAAAGGAATCCGTTGAAAGCTGCTGCTCAGCAATGTCCCAAATGCAGCCACCAGTCCTTCCCCACCTGCGCACCACAGGTCAAGTGGGGCACCTTCACAAGCTGGTTCCCTCACCACCTGCCTCCATCCCTTGGGAGGATTCACACACTCCAGGAATCTCCTGGACTCTTTCCTCTCGCTATTGTGCTTCCCCATGAGAGCAAGGGCTAGCAATCGTGACCCTGCTCCTAGCTGCTTGTAGGCTGTCTCATCTCCCTCTTCGTCCTGGTTGCGTGCTCTACAACAGGCTCCCACCTTCTGTCAGCCTTACTGCCCTTTCCCCTGACTCTTCCTCAGGGACACTCAACCCTTTCAGCGGCACTGCCCAGCTCCAGGCTGGGAGGCCATTCCCTGACACCACAGGCTACCCCGTCTCCTCTCCCTCGTTCCTATGGCTGCATTGCTCCTCCGCCCCGAAGCATTTCCCTGGAGAAGGGCAAGGCACGGGGGCCTCTGCCGCTGTCCCCCCAGCCCTAGCACACCCCCCACTGCCCTCACTCACCGCTGAGGATTTCATTCAGCTTCTCCTCGCTCTGGTCCTTGCAGTAGCGCGCAGCAAGACCTAGACACAGAGATCCCATCAGAGCCCCGCTCCCCAGCACGCTCCCAGCAGCGCAGCCCCTGGCCTGGCCAGCCAGGCTGTGCCCCCTCCTGCACCCTGGAGCAAGGGCCCAGTCGGGGGGCTCTGGGGGCAACAGGGCAGTGCCTGGGGCTGCCAAAGGCTGCCCCAAGAGGGACCCAGGGGCTGGGCTCACCAATGAATCTGACGGCCTCAAGTCGCACAAGGGTCTGAGTGGCCTTCAGGTAGGGCTGGCTCTGCTGCAGGTATTCTTCTACTCTGCCTCTGTCCTGCTGCAGCTGGAGAGAGAGAGAACGCAGGGTCACGGGGCTTGCACACCCTCTCCAGGGTCTCCTCCAGCATCCTGGGGGCAGGGAGGGCAGAGGGGCCTGCAGAAGAGCCCCCTGGGGCTCTGTGCTGGCAGGAAGGGAGCGAGGATGCGGCTGCAGGCAGCGGGCTCTGGCCGGGCGCGTTTGCCCAGCTGGGGCAAACCAAGTTGGGTCCTTACCAAGCACTCTCCAATCCTCCATGTCTGTTTTGTCTGGACGAATCGCTTGAGCTCCTTGCATCGCAGAAACTCTGCAGCCACAGCAAGAGCTTCCCCAGAGGCCTGCGGAGCAGCAGAGGTTGGGAGATGGCACCACAGCCTTGGGAAGGAGACCCTCTGTCCCCTCCTCTTGGCAGGGCTGCGAGCCTTTCCCAGCGCGTTATGGGAGGCTGTGGTGAGGGGCAGCGTGCACTGGGTTCAGTGGCCAAGGCAAGGCCACGGGACAGCCACCATCGGAGGCAGCTCATGCTGCCGGCCAGAGATCCCCCACAGCAACCCTGTGGCATCAGCACACCCTTGCCCACATAACTGCTCAGCTCTGAGATCTGTACCTTTGCTACGCTCTCACTCTGGTCTCTCATATGAATGTAGAGTGGGAGAAGGCTCCTGTGAACTGTCCTCTTCATTTTCTTCGTCCTTTGCCGCAGCACAGCCTCCACCACGGCTTGGAAGAGGCAGATGGAGTGCTCCTGCACCTGGCTGGACGCCTGGCAGGGAGGAGGACAGGAGGAATTTCAGCATTAGCGTGGCCGATGTGAAGGGAGCTCCCAGCACTGTGAGATGCTTCAGCGCTGGATCCTTCCCAGAGGAGCTGCTCAGGGGCAGCTGCAAGGCCTGGTGCCCGTGAAGGGCAACACAATCGGTTGCCATCGCAGGCTGCCCGCCAGCCACCCCACTTTCGCCACCAGCCGCACCAGCCATGCCTAAGCAGAGCTCCCCAGTGTTATAAGTTGCCCCCTTAATTAATTTTCAGAGAGCATTGCATTAATAATAGAAAGGAAGTTATTGAGTAAGCAACAGCAAGCAAAACAGCGCTGGGCGGCAACGGAGTCTCGGCTCCACCAACGGCACGCACCTCACCCCCCCCCAGGGTCCCTTTTTATATCTTGGTAATTCCGGGATTACGCAGCACATCCTGGTATATTCTGCGACTGTGCGCACTGTTGCTAGGGGGTCGTCTCTGTCCCTCTGGTGGTCGTGAAGATGAAGGCCGTAGTCTTCCTCGGCGTTGTGGTTCAACTTCTTTTTTTAGTTGGTCATGTTGGCCCAGCGTGAGACAGGAAGGCAGGATGTTGATACACTAGTTTAACAACTTATCAGGAGATGGTTACATGAGCTTTGCAGCAGGGTCTTTGAACGAAAGAGGCAACTGAGATGCAGAAGGAGAGAAGGGGAGGGGGTTCTCTTTTTTGTTACATTAAGCAAAAGAATTTTCATAGTGTCTAGCCAAGTATTATACAGCTCCTTACTTCAGCAGGGATCTTTTGCAACTCCTGCTCCTCAAACAGAACTCCTTGTTTTTATAATACAAAAGACAATGAACAAACATTTATTGTGTATTACATGGTGAGGCCGCCCCTCAGGTGCTGTGCTCAGCTTTGGGCCCCTCAGTACCAGAAGGACATCGAGGCCCTGGAGTGTGCCCAGAGCAGGGCTACAAAGCTGGGGAAGGGCCTGGGGCACAAGTCCTGTGAGGAGCGGCTGAGGGAGCTGGGGGTGGTTGGTCTGCGGAAGTGGAGGCTCAGGGGAGACCTCATTGTACTCTACAACTTCCTGAAGGGAGGTTGTGATGAGGAGGGGGTCAGCCTCTTTTCTCAGATAACTAATGATAGGACTTGAGGAAATGGCCACAAGTTGTGCCTGGGGAGATGGGGGACATGGGGATGGGGATGGGGACTTGGGGGCGGGGATGGGGACATGGGGACAGGGATGGGGACATTGGGATGGGGACATGGGGATGGGGACATTGGGGTGGGGATGGGGACATTGGGGTGGGGACATTGGGGTGGGGACATTGGGATGGGATGGGGACATTGGGGTGGGGATGGGGACATGGGGATGGGGACATTGGGGTGGGGACATTGGGGTGGGGACATTGGGATGGGATGGGGACATTGGGGTGGGGATGGGGACATGGGGATGGGGACATTGGGGTGGGGACATTGGGATGGGGATGGGGACATTGGGGTGGGGATGGGGACATGGGGATGGGGACATTGGGGTGGGGACATTGGGATGGGGATGGGGACATTGGGGTGGGGATGGGGACATGGGGATGGGGACATTGGGGTGGAGACATGGGGATGGCACCGTGAGCACGGGGAGGTGGCCGAGGATGTGGGGCTGGGGACGTGGTGGGGACACGGAGGGGGACCTGGGGATCCAGGTGGGGACATGGGGACGTGGGGGGGGACATGGGGACACGGGGGGGGTCCCGGCGCCCCCCGACCCCCCCGCCCCGTGCAGTGCAGCTCGCCCCTGCCCGGTCTGCGCACCCAGGACGTCTGCTGCCGGGGGGCCGGTGTGGCCTGGGGGGTGCACGAGTGCCAGCCCTGCGACGCCGACCCCCGTAAGGCAGCGGGGTTTTTTTTGGGGTTATGGGGTTGGGGGGGGTTCTGCGGTGTGTGGGGGGGGCTCACTTTGTCCCCCCCTCCCCCCCCCCCATTTGCAGCGAACCCCCCCGCCGTGGGGCAGCACCCCTGCCCCAAAGGTTTCCGCCGCGCCAACGGCTCCTGCGTGGGTGAGTTTGGGGAGATTTATTTTTGGGGGGGTTAAAAGGGGATGGGGGGGGTTTTGGGGTGCTGACCCCCACCCTGTGTGTGTGCGTCCCCCCCCCAGATGTGGATGAGTGCCAGGAGGGGGGGTTCTGCAAGAACGGGCTCTGCACCAACACCCGGGGCAGCTTCGCCTGCCTCTGCCACGAGGGCTTCATCCTGGACTCGTCCCGGAGCAGCTGCATCTGTGGGATCGGGATGGGATTGGGGGTGGGGTTGGGGGTGGGGTTGGGGTTGGGATTATGGGTAGGGTTGGGGTTGGGATTGGGATTGGGATTGGGATTGGGATTGGGGTTGGGGTTGGGGTTGGGGCTGGGATTGGGGTTGGGGTTGGGATTGGGATTGGGGTTGGGATCGGGATGGGATTGGGGGTGGGATTGGGATTGGGATTGGGGGTGAGGTTGGGGTTGGGGTTGAGATTGGGGTTGGGGTTGGGGGTGGGATTGGGGATGAGGTTGGGGTTGGGATTATGGGTGGGGTTGGGATTGGGATTGGGATTGGGGTTGGGGCTGGGGTTGGGGTTGGGATTGGGATTGGGATTGGGATTGGGATTGGGATTGGGATTGGGGTTGGGGCAGGGGCTGGGGCTGGGGCTGGGATTGGGATTGGAATTGGAATTGGGGTTGGGGTTGAGGTCGGGGCAAGGCCTGGAATTGTGGTAGGGATTGGGATTGGGGTTGGAATTGGGATTAGGGTTGGGATTGGGATTGTGGTTGGGATGTGGATGGGGATGGGGTGAGGAGGGAGTAGGGGTTGGGATTGGAGTTGGAGTTGGGATTGGGAGGGGATGGGGATGGGATGGGGATGGGGGTGGTCTGAAATGGAATAGGGATTGGGATTGGGATTGGGATTGGGATTGGGATTGGGAGGGGATAGGGAAGGGAAGAGGAAGGGGAAAGGATTGGGGTGGGATGGGGATGGAGTAGGATGAGGTGGGATTGGGATGGGAACAGGATGAAATGGGATTGGGGTTAGGACCAGGACTAGGACTGGGATTGGGATTGGGATTGGGATTGGGATTGGGATTGGGGTTTTGGGGTTGGGATTGGAATTGGGGTTGGGATTGGGATTGGGGTTAGGACCAGGACTAGGACTGGGATTGGGATTGGAATTGGGGTTGGGATTGGAATTGGGGTTGGGATTGGGATTGGGGTTAGGACCAGGACTAGGACTGGGATTGGGATTGGGATTGGGATTAGGGTGACCGGTACCACCCCCCCGCCCCCCCCCCCCCCAGCCCACCAGGTGATCTCGGAGGCGCGGGGGCCATGTTACCGGGTGCTGCGGGAGGGGCGCTGCGCGCTGCCCACCCTGCGCAACATCACCCGCCAGATCTGCTGCTGCAGCCGCGTGGGCAAGGCCTGGGGGCCGGCGTGCCAGCGCTGCCCCCCCTTCGGCTCCGGTGAGCCCCCCCGGGACCCCCCCAACCCCTTGGGATCCCCCCAAAAAAAACCCTTTAGGGCGGACCCCCCCCAAAAAAAACAAAAACCCTTTGGGGAGCCTCCGTTTCATGGGATTTGCACCCAAAGCCACGGGCTCACCCTTTGGAGGGGGGTTTTTTTTGGGGGAGGGGGGTAATTTTTTTTGGGGGGGGGTCCATTTTGACACCCCCTCCCCCCCCTTCAATTGCAGAGGGGTTCAAGGAGATCTGCCCCGCCGGCCCCGGCTACCACTACTCGGCCTCCGACCTGCACTACAACACCCGCTACCTGGGCCAGGACCTGCCCCGTGTCCCCCTGGGGCGTCCCCGTGTCCCCTCCCCAGCTGGGACCGCCGCCCGTGAGCCCCTTGTCCCCCCCGCTTTGTCCCCCCCCACCCCCCCCGGCTGCCAGGACCCCCCCTCACCCCATTGCTCTGCCCCACAGCTCGCTGGCGCCCCGGTCGGCCGCCCCCCAGCAGGTCACCGCCTGTCCCCGAGGTGCCACCGCGGGTCCCCAAGGTGCCACAACGCGTCCCTGAGGTGCCACCACGCGTCCCACACGTGCCACCGCGTGTCCCCGAGGTGCCACCACGGGTCCCCGATGTGCCACCACGTGTCCCCGAGGTGCCACAACGCATCCCCGAGGTACCACCACGTGTCCCCGAGGTGTCACCACATGTCCCTGATGTGCCACCACGTGTCCCTGAGGCACCACCGCATGTCCCTGAGGTGCCACATGTCCCCAAGGTTCCACAGCGGGTCCCTGAGGCGCCACAACGTGTCCCCGAGGTGCCACCAGACGTCCCCGAGGTGCCACAACGCGTCCCCGAGGTGCCACCGCGCATCCCCGAGGTGCCACCACCAGCCCCCGAGGTTGTCATCGTGCCTCGACCCACCCTGGGGCTGCTGGGACCCCTCCCCACGCCACCCGGCCCGGAGGGTCCGGCACCAGGTAGGGCTGGGGCACTTGTGCACGGCTGCACACGTGTGTGCACCGTTGCACGCATGCATGGTTGCAGATGTGCGCAGGGTTGCACTGTGTGCAGCTGTGTGCGTGCATTTTATTTTATTTTTTGCACGTGTGGTTACGCTCTGCGCCGTTGCACATACACATCTCAGCACAGGCGTGCAAGGTCACACGTGTGTGCATGTGGCTGTGCACTTGTGCATGGTTGCATGCTTGCATGGCTGCATGTGTGCAGTTGCATGTGCACGTGTGCTCAGTTACATGTGCAAGCAGTTACGTGTGCAATTTGCATTTATTCAGTCTCATTTGTGCACAGTTATAGGCGTGCACAGTTACACACGTGCGTGTTACACGTGTGCACACCATTGCAGGCTTGCCCAGCTGCATGCAGCTGCAGTAGCACGTGTGCATCTCATGCATGCACAGCTAAATATATTGTGCACGTGTGCACGGTTTGCATGCATGACTATTTGCACACGTGTGCACGGCTACATGCATGCCTGCTTACACACGTGTGCACAATGCCTACTTACACACGCCTACACGTGTGCATGTGTCCTGTATGCCTATTTGCACACATGTCCACAGTTGCATGCATGCTTGATTGCACACACGTGCACAGTGTGCATGCGTGCATGTTTGCACAGGTGTGCACAGCTGCACGCCTGCCCGTTTGCACACACATGTGTTACTCACGTGTGCCCGCTTGCAGCCGCCGGCAGCGTGTGCGAGCGGAACCCGCGGATCTGCGGCCCCGGGCGCTGCGTCCCGCGCCAGGGCGGCTACACCTGCCTGTGCCACCCCGGCTTCTGGCTCAGCACCCAGGGCACCCACTGCATCGGTGAGCGGCGCCCGGCCCCTCCCTGGGCACCCATGTCCCCGTGCACCCACCTCCCCCTGCACTCATTTCCCCGTGCGCCCATTTCCCTGTGCACCCACCTCCCTGTGCACCTGTTTCCCCATGCACCCACCTCCCCATGCACTCACCCGTTTCCCCGTGCACCTATTTCCCCGTGCAGCCACCCATTTCCTCATGCACCCATTTCCTCACGCACCCATTTCCTTCTGCACCCATTTCCCCATGCGCCCACCTCCCCATGTACCCACCCATTTCTCCGTGCACCCATTTCCCCATCTATCCACTTCCTTGTGCACCCACCTCCCCGTGCACCCACCTCTCCAAGCCCCAATTTCCCCCTGCCCCCATTTCCCCATGCACCCGTTTCCCCACGCACCCACCCATCTCTCCATGCCCCCACCTCCCCGTGCCCCCATTTCCCCCTGCCCCCATTTCCCCGCGCACCCACCTCCCCACTCCCCTCTCCCCCTTCCCTCCCACCCACCTCTCCATCCGTCCCCGCTCCTGTCCGTCCGTCTGTCCCCATTGCCGTCCGTCCCCCCGCCTGCCCAGACGTGGACGAGTGCCGGCGCAGCCCCCGGCCCTGCGCCCCCGGCCGCTGCGAGAACACGGTGGGGAGCTTCCGCTGCGTCTGCGGCCCCGGCTACCGGCCCGGCCCCGGCGGCACCGACTGCCAAGGTCAGCAGGGACGGGGGGGGGACAGAGGGGGACAATGGGGACAACGGGGATGGGGCTGAGGTGGCCGTGTCCCCGTAGATGTGGATGAATGCGCCCAGAGCCCCTCGCCCTGCGCCCAGAGCCGCTGCGAGAACTTGCCCGGTGGCTACCGCTGCGTCTGCCCGGCCGGCTACCAGGCCAGCACGCCCACGGGACAGTGCCAGGGTGAGCGGGGACACGGGGGTGTGGGGACACCGGGCTGTGGGGACACTGGGTGTGGGGACACCGGGGTGTGGGGACACCAAGGGTATGGGGACACCAAGGGTATGGGGACACCATCTGCGTGTTCAACACCCATGGGGTCATCGTTCATGGGGTCACCATCCATTGGGTCAGCAGCCATGGGGTCACCATGCCATAGTGTTGCCAGCCACGGGGTTAAACATCCATGGTGAACCCATCCATAACCTCCCAATACGTGGTGTCCCCATGCGTGGTGTCCCCATGCGTGGTGTCCCCATCCATGGAGTCCCCATCCATGGTGAACCCATCCATAACCTCCCAATACGTGGTGTCCCCATCTGTGGTGTCCCCATCCGTGGTGTCCCCGTCCGTGGTGCCACCACCCACGCCCTCCCCGCGGTGCCACCACCGCCGCCCCCTCTCCGTGCCGCGCAGACATCGACGAGTGCGAGAACCACCTGGCCTGCCCCGGCCAGGAGTGCGCCAACACGCCGGGCTCCTTCCAGTGCCGGCCGTGCCGCGACGGCTTCGAGCTGCACCATGGGCGCTGCGCAGGTACCCGCGTCCCCCCACGTCCCCCCTGACCCCCCGAGGGGGGGGCCAACCCTTAATTGTGCCACCCCCTAGACGTGGACGAGTGCGCCACGGGCTCGCCCTGCGGTCCCCACGGCCGCTGCAGTAACACCGAGGGCTCCTTCCACTGCCAGTGCCGGCGCGGATACCGGGTGGGTGCCGGCGGCGCGCCATGCGCGGGTGAGTGGTGGGGGCGGCGTGGGGATGGTGCCGTGTCCCCCCCACACCCGACGGCCCCCCCACGGCCCCCATCTGCCCACAGATGTCAACGAGTGCCTGGAGGGCGACTTCTGCTTCCCCCACGGCGAGTGCCTCAACACCGAGGGCTCCTACAGCTGCCTCTGCGCCCAGGGCTATGCCAGCACCCCCGAGGGCACCGCATGCGTTGGTCAGAGCCCGGCATGGTCCCGGTCCCTGTCCCTGTCCCTGTCCCTGTCCCCGTCCCCATACCCATCCCGGTCCCATTGCAGTCCCCATTCTCATTGTGGTTTCTATTCCAGTTGCGGTTTTTTAGTCCCAGTTAATCTACTCAGTCCCATCCCCGTGCCTATCCATGTCCCCATCCAATCCCAATCCTATCCCCATCCCAATCCCATCCCCATCCTATCCCATCCCAATGTCTCTCCCTGTCCCCATCCCATCCCACCCCAATCCCAACCCCCATCCCATCTCTGTCTCCATCCCATCCCCATTCCCACCCCAGTCCCCATCCCCATCCCAATCCCATCCCCATCCCACCCCAATCCCATCCCCATCCTACCCTTTTTCCACCCCAATCCCAATCCCACCCCAATCCCATCCCATCCCTTTTCCACCCCATCCCCATTTCCATCCCAATCCCAATCCCACCCCAGTCCCATCCCATCCCACCCCACCCCTCCACCACCCACCCACGCATCCGGGTACCACGGGGTGCCACCAGCCCCTTGTGTCCCCCTCTTTCCCCGTATCCCCCCTGCCCCCGTGTCCCCCCCCTGTACCCACGTCCACCCCGTGCCCATGTCCCCCCCGTCCTCACCCCGTGTCCCCCCCCAGACGTGGACGAGTGCCAGCGCGGGGACGTGTGCCGGGGCGGCCGCTGCGCCAACACCGACGGCGCCTTCGAGTGCCACTGCCCCGCCGGCTTCCGCACCGACGCCGAGCGGGCCCAGTGCCACGGTGAGGGGCTGGGGGGTTGGGGGGGGGGGGATTTTGGGTGCCCCCCACCCTGGGGCTGGCGGCGAGGGTGGCCCTGTCCCCGCAGATGTGGACGAGTGCCAGGAGCACGGGGCCGAGTTGTGTGGGGCTGAGCGCTGCGAGAACTTGCCCGGATCCTACCGCTGCGTGCCCGCCTGCCAGCACGGCTACCGGCCCCGGGACGGCGGGGGGTGTGAGGGTGAGCGGGGATTGGGATTGGGATTGGGATTGGGATTGGGGTTGGGGTTGGGGTTGGGGTTGGGGTTGGGATTGGGATTGGGATTGGGATTGGGATTGGGATTGGGGTTGGGGTTGGGGTTGGGGTTGGGATTGGGATTGGGATTGGGATTGGGATTGGGATTGGGGTTGGGGTTGGGGTTGGGGTTGGGGTTGGGGATGGAGATAGAGACCAATAGTGGATGGGTTTAGGGACTGGGACTAGGATGGGGATGGGAGGGGATGGGATTGGGGTGGGATTGGGAGGGGGATGGGAGGGGATTGGGGTGGGGATGGGAGGGGATTGGGATGGGATTGGGATGGGATTGGGATGGGATGGGGATGGGGATGGGAGGAGATTGGGGTGGGGATGGGATGGGGATGGGGATTGGGATTGGGGTTGGGGTTGGGATTGGGGTGGGGATGGAGATAGAGACCGATAGTGGATGGGTTTAGGGACTGGGACTAGGATGGGGATGGGAGGGGGTGGGATTGGGGTGGGATTGGGGTGGGGATGGGATGGGGATGGGAGGGGATGGGATTGGGGTGGGATTGGGATGGGGATGGGATGGGGATGGGAGGGGATGGGATTGGGGTGGGATTGGGATGGGGATGGGATGGGGATGGGATGGGGATGGGATTGGGATTGGGGTGGGGATGGAAATGGAGACTAATAATGGATGAAAATAGGGACTGGGACTGGGACTGGGACTGGGACTGGGACTGGGACTGGGACTGGGACTGGGACTGGGATGGGGATGGGGATGGGAGGGGATGGGAGGGGATTGGGGTGGGGATGGGAGGGGATGGGATTGGGGTGAGATTGGGATGGGGATGGGAGGGGGATGGGAGGGGATTGGGGTGGGGATGGGATGGGTTGGGATGGGATGGGATGGGATGGGGATGGGATTGGGGTGGGGATGGAAATGGAGACTAATAATGGATGAAAATAGGGACTGGGACTGGGACTGGGACTGGGACTGGGACTGGGACTGAGACTGGGACTGGGACTGGGACTGGGACTGCGACTGCGACTGGGACTGAGACTGGGACTGAGACTGGGACTGGGACTGGGACTGGGACTGGGACTGGGATGGGGATGGAATGGGTTTGGAATGGGGATGGGGGTGGGATTGGAACAGGATTGGGATGGGGATGGAGATGGAGACCAATAATGGATGAAAATAGGGGGTGGGATTGGGATGGGATTAGGGTGAGATTGGGATGGGGTTGGGGATGGGATGGGAATGGAGACAGGTCCAGGGACCAGAACGGGACGAGGATGGGGACTGGGACAGGGATGGGAACCCGCACACAGGGCTGTGATGCGCACGGGGCTCATCCTGCCCGGGGCCGTGGTCCCCATCATCCCCCACCCCACCTTGTCCCCCCCCCATGCTTGGGGTCCCCCCGGTGTCCCCGCAGATGTGGACGAGTGCCAGGAGCATGGGGCCGAGTTGTGTGGGGCCGAGCGCTGCGAGAACCTGCCCGGATCCTACCGCTGCGTGCCCCCCTGCCAGCCCGGCTACCGGCCCCGGGACGGCGGGGGGTGTGAGGGTATGGGGCCATAGGGACGGGGACAGGGCCATGGGGATGGGGATGGGGCCATGGGGACGGGGATGAAGCCATGGGGATGGGGACGGGGCCATGGGGATGGGGATGGGGCCATGGGGACGGGGATGAGGCCATGGGGATGGGGATGGGGCCATGGGGATGGGGATGGGGCCATGGGGATGGGGATGGGGCCATGGGAACGGGGATGGGGCCATGGGGATGGGGATGGGGCCATGGGGATGGGGACAGGGCCATGGGGACGGGGATGGGGCCATGGGGACGGGGATGGGGCCATGGGGACAGGGACTGGGGCACGGGGATGGGGATGGGGGTACGGAGAGGCTGAGGGGACCCTGAGGGGCCATGGCATGGGGGACATCAGGGACAAGCCAATGGGGCACAATAGGGACAAAGCTATGGGGGACATGGAAAAAACAACGGGGATGCTGGGGACAAGCCAATGGGGTCGAGGTGCAGGGGGACTTCTCTATGGGGTCAGGATGGGGATGGGCAGCAGGGGACATCAGGGACAACACCACGGGAGATAATGGGGACAAAACGATGGGGGACATTGGGGACAAGCCAATGGGGCCACTGGGGACAAGCCAATGGGGTCGAGGTGCAGGGGGGCTTCTCCATGGGGTCAGGATGGAGACGGAGAGCAGGGACCATCGGGGGACAGTGGGGACCCCCCCATGGGGCTGAGCTTTTGGGGGACGGCTCCACGCTCCCCCCCCCAATGTCCCCACCGCCCCCTCCCCCCAAAAAAACGTCACCTCCCCGCTTGCAGACGAGGACGAGTGCGCCGAGGGGGGGTCCCGCTGCGGCCCCCACGCCGCCTGCCACAACCTCCCCGGCTCCTTCCAGTGCGCCTGCCACCAGGGCTACGAGGCCGCCCGGCACGGCCACCACTGCCAGGGTACGGGGACAGCGGGGACAGCAGGGGGGGGACACCCAGAGTGACACTGAGCCCCCCCCCTTCGTGTTTCCCCCCCAGACGTGGACGAGTGCGCGACGCTGCCGGGGGTGTGCGGGGCGGCGCGCTGCGAGAACGTGGACGGCTCCTTCCTCTGCCTCTGCCCCGACGGGGGGCACGAGTTCGATCCGGTGACGGGGACGTGCGGGGGACCCCCCCCAGCGACCCCACTCCTCCGGCCCCCCCCGGAGCCGTGGAAGCCCCCCCGGGCTTGGCGGCGTGCTTCAGCCCCGCCTGCGGGGTGCTGGCGCCCAACGTCAGCCGGCAGCAGTGCTGCTGCAGCGTGGGGGGCGCCTGGGGGGTCCGCTGCCCCCCCCCGAGGCCGTGCCCCACGCCTGGAACCGGTGGGGACATGGGGACGCTATGGGGGGGGGAGGGGATTGGGGATGGCATGGGGTGGGAAGGGATTGGGGTGGGAGTGGGATTGGGGATGGGGATTGGGATTGGGGATGGGGACGGGGATAGGGATGGGGATGGGGATGGGGATGGGGATGGGGATGGGGATGGGGATGGGGATGGGGATGGGGATGGGGATTGGGACTGGGATGGGAAGGGATGGGGATAGGACTGGGATGGGATGGGATGGGATTGGGATTGGAGTGGAGTGGGATGGGATGCGATTTGGGATGGGATGGGATGGCGATGGGATTGGAGTTGCAATTGGGACTGGGATGGGATGGGATTGGGATGGAGATAGGATTAGGATTGGGATGGGATTGGGATAGGATTGGGGGGGTGGAGATGGAATTGGGATGGGGTTGGTGATGGGATTGAGATAGATTGGGATTGGGACTGGGATGGAATGGGGATGGGATGGGGATGGGATGAGGATGGGACTGGGATTGGGGTGGGAAGGGATTGGGATGGGTTTGGGGTGGTGATGGGATTTGGGATGGGGATGGGGATGGGATTGTAAAGGGATTGGGATTGGGGTGGGTATTGCCAGGGATTAGGACTGGGATGGGATGGGATTGGGATCGGGGTGTGGATGGGGACAGGGATGGGCTGGGGATGGGGTCAGGATGGTGCCAAGGTGCAGGGGGGGTGACACCTCTGTCCCCCCCCCCAAGCCGAGCACCGAGCCCTCTGCCCCCACGGGACCGGCCAGACCACGGGGCCCCAGGGCTCAGCAGCAGGTCAGTGCGGCCGCGGGGGGGGCACAGCAATGGGGCCCCCCCCATTTGGGGGCTCCCTCCGTTTAGGGACTCCCCCCCCTACTCAGGGGCTCCCCCCTGTATTTAGCGGTTCCCCAATGTTGGGGATGCCCCCCCATTTTGGGGATGCCACCCCTGTTTTGGGGCTCCCCCATTTATGGGATGCCCCCCATTTTGGGGACTCACCCCCCCTAATTTGGGAATGGCCCCCATTTGGGGGACTCACCCCTCCCATTTTGGGGATGTCCCCATTTTTCAGGGTGCCCCCTCAATTTGGGGATGCCCCCCCTATTTTGTGGGGTTACGCCCCTCCCCTTTTGGGTGCATCCCGCCTATTTTGGGGCAATACCCCCCCTATTTTGGGGTTCCCCTCCTATATAGGGGCTCCCCCGTTTCGGGGGTGCCCCCCCCAATTCCGAGGACCCTCCCCCTGACGTCGCCCCCCCCCTTACCCCCTTACCCCCCAGATGTGGACGAGTGCCGGGTGTTCGCGCCGCAGCTGTGCCGGGGGGGGGTCTGCATCAACACCGCCCCCGGCTTCAGCTGCTACTGCCCCAGCGGCTACTACTACGAGCAGGAGCACCTGCAGTGCGTGGGTGAGCACCCAGCACCCCCAGCACCCCCCCAGCACCCCCCCAGCACCCCCAGCACCCTGACCTCAGCACCCCCAGCACCCTACTTGTGCCCTGGGTGCACCCTGCCTGCACCCTGAGCACCCTACTTGCATCCTGAGCACCCTGAGCACCCTGCCTGCACCCTGAGAGCACCCTACTTGCACCCTGACTGCACCCTAAGAGCACCCTGTGCACCCCGAGCACCCTACTCGCACCTTGAGCACCCTGCCCTCAGCACCCTGAGCACCCTGCCAGCACCCCCAGCACCCCCAGCACCCCCAGCACCCTGACCTCAGCACCCTAATTGTGCCCTGGGTGCACCCTGCCTGCACCCTGAGCACCCTGAGCACCCGACTTGTGCCCTGACTGCACCCTGAGTGCGCCCTACCTGCACCCTGAGCACCCTAATTGTGCCCTGAGTGCGCCCTACTTGCACCCTGCCTGCACCCTACTTGCACCCTGAGAGCACCCTGAGCACCCAGCCAGCACGCTGAGCTCCCTACCTGCACCCTGAGCACACAACCTGTACCCAGAAAGCACCCTAAGAGCACCCTGGCTGCACCCTGAGCACCCTCTTTGCACCCTGAGCACCCAACTTGTGCCCTGCCAGCACCCTACCTGCACCCTGAGCACCCTGCCTGCACCCAGCCAGCACCCTGAGCACCCAACTTGCATCCTGAGCACCCTGAGCGTGCCCTGTCTGCACCCTGAGCACCCAACTTATGCCCTGAGTGCGCTCTACCTGCACCCTGAGCACCCTACTTGCACCCTGCCAGCACCCTGAGCACCCTGCCTGCACCCAGCTCACACCCTGAGAGCACCCTGCCCACACCCTTCCAGCACCCTGCCAGCACCCTGAGCACCCTACTTGCACCCTGCCTGCACCCTGAGCACCCTGCCAGCACCCAGCCAGCACCCTGAGCACCCAACTTATGCCCTGAGTGCACCCTACTTGCACCCTGAGCACCCAACTTGTGCCCTGCCAGCACCCTGCCTGCACCCTGAGCACCCTAATTGTGCTCTGAGTGCACCCTGGCTGCACCCTGAGCACCCTCTTTGCACCCTGAGCACCCAACTTGTGCCCTGAGTGCGCTCTACCTGCACCCTGAGCACCCTACTTGCACCCTGACTGCACCCTGAGCACCCTGCCTGCACCCAGCTCACACCCTGAGCACCCTGCCCACACCCTTCCAGCACCCAGCCAGCACCCTGAGCACCCTGAGCGTGCCCTACCTGCACCCTGAGCACCCTAATTGTGCTCTGAGTGCACCCTCCCTGCACAATACCTGCACCCTGAGCACCCAACTTGTGCCCTGAGTGCACCCTCCCTGCACCCTCAGCACCCTGCCTGCACCCTGTCTGCACCCCGAGCACCCTACTCGCACCCCAAGCACCCTGCCCTCAGCCCCCCGAGCACCCTTCCAGCCCCCCGAGCCCCCTTCCAGCCCCCCCCCCCGTGCCCCCCACCCCCTTGCCGACCACCACCGCCCCCCCCCCAGATAACGACGAGTGCCAGGACGAGGACGCGGAGCCGTGCATCGGGGGCCGCTGCGTCAACACGGTGGGCTCCTACTTCTGCTCCTGCGCCCCCCCCCTGGTGCTGGACGGCTCCCAGCGCCGCTGCGTCACCAACGACACCCGCGCCATGGGTGAGGCCACCCCCTGTCACCCCCCCCGTGTCACCGTCACCCCCCCCGTGTCGCCCTGTCCCCACGTGTCCCCATATCCCTGCCCTATGTCCCCGTGGCCCCCCATCCCCGTGTCCCGGCACTGTCCCCTGATGCCCCCCCCGTGTCCCCATGTCCCACATCCTGATGTCCCACGTCACCGTGTCCCCACGTCCTGTGTCCCCATACCCCCATGGCGCTGTATCCCCCATGTCCCCAAATCCCCGTGTCCCCGTGTCCCCATGTCCCACATCCTGATGTCCCACGTCACCGTGTCCCCACGTCCTGTGTCCCCATACCCCCATGGCGCTGTATCCCCCATGTCCCCAAATCCCCGTGTCCCTGTGTCCCCATGTCCCACGTCGCCTCCCCTTGTCCCACATCCCCCTGTCCCACGTCACCATATCCCCGTGTCCCCATGTCCCCATGTCCCACATCCCTTCATCCCAGTGTCCCCCATTGTCTCCCCACATCCCACATCACCTCCCCATGTCCCCACCTCACTGTGTCCCCATGTCCCCGTGTCCCCATGTCCCCACGTCCCTATGACCCCACAGCCACGTGGCCCCATAGCCTCATGTTGCCATGCACCCGTGTCCCCTACGGCCCCTTGTCCCCTCGTCCCCATGTCCCCATGTCCCTAAGGCCCTATAGCCTCACATCCCTGTGTCCCCATGTCCCCCCATGTCCCTGTCCCCCCCCCCATGCCCACGTCCCCATGCCCCCTCCCATGCCCACGACCCCCCCATCCCCTATACCCATGTCCCCATGTCCCCATGTCCCCAAGACCCCACACAGGGGGACCCCCACCCTGCCCCCCTCCTACCCCAGCAATAGGGACCCCCCCCAGACCCCCATAATGGGGACCCCATGGGCACCCCCCAGAGTGGGTCCCCCTTAGACACCCCCCCCATGATTGGGACCCCTTGGACCCCCCCCATAACAGGGACCCCTTTGCCCCCCCCAATAATGGGAACCCCTCCCACCACCCCACAACGCCCCCCCCCTAATGGAGACCCCTTGGGTACCCCCCATATAACAGTGCCCCCCCCACCTCTTTACACCCCCCCCCTTAGCATCCCCAATTTTTAGGACCCCACCCCACAACCTGCCCCCCCCCCATTTTTTTTTCTCCCCCCCCCCCCCCCCCCAGATGACTTCGAGTTCCTCTGCAACGTCCTGCGCCCCCCCGGCCCGGGGCTGGGCCCCCCCTACGAATACGGCCCCGAATACCCCCCCCACTACGGGCTGCCCTACGGCCCCCTCCCCTTTGGGGGTCCGGGCCCCCGCCTGCCCCCCCCGGGGCTGCGCGCCGACTACGACCCCTATGGGCTGGGGGGGGGCTACGACCCCCGCGGGGACGCCCTTTACGCCGCCCCCCCCCGCTACGAGGACTTGGAGGATTTCGAGGGGTCCCGCCGGGGCCCCCCCCGCTCCTCCCGGCCCCGCAGCCCCCCCAGCGCCCCCCAGGACCCCCCCCCGTGGCTCTTCCAGCCCCATGGTGTGGCCGAGCGGCCGGGGCGAGCCAGCGAGGATGGTGAGTTTGGGGGGGGGCGGGATTGAGGGGTTTTGGGGGGGGATTTTGTTTTTTTTATGGGGAGGGGGCTGACGGGGACCCCCCCCCGCAGACCCCCGGGACGAGGCGCTGCCGCCGGAGCTGTGCGGGGTGCTGAGCGGCTGCGAGCATGGGCACTGCGTGCGGGTGCCCCAGGGCTTCACCTGCGCCTGCGACCCCGGCTACCGGCTGGACGCGGCACGCGTGGCCTGCGTGGGTGAGACACGGCCTAATCCCGGCCTAATCCGGCCTAATCCGGCCTAATCCGGCCTAGTCCCGGCCTAGTCCCGGCATAATCCCGGCCTAATCCGGCCTAATCCGGCCTAATCCGGCCTAGTCCCGGCCTAGTCCCGGCATAATCCCGGCCTGATTCCGGCATAATCCCGGCCTAATCCGGCCTAATCCGGCCTAGTCCCGGCATAATCCCGGCATAATACGGCCTAATCCGGCCTAGTCCCGGCCTAATCCGGCCTAATCCGGCCTAGTCCCGGCATAATCCCGGCATAATACGGCCTAATCCGGCCTAATCCCAGCCTAATCCGGCCTAATCCGGCCTAATCCCGGCCTAATCCGGCCTAGTCCCGGCATAATCCCGGCCTAATCCGGCCTAATCCCGGCCTGATCCCGGAATAATCCCGGCCTGATCCCGTCCTAATTCCTTCATAATCCCGGCCTAGTCCCGGCCTAATCTGGCATAATCCAGGCCTAATCCCGGCCTGATCCCGGCCTGATCCCAGCCTAATCCTGGCCTAATCCCGGCCTGATTCCGGCCTGATTCCGGCCTGATCCCGGCATAATCCCAGCCTGTTCCCATCCCAATCCCATCCCATCCCAAACCCCAGTCCCAGACCAAATCCCACCCCATCCCATCCCCAATCCCACTTTAATCCAACCCCCAATCCCACCCTAATCCAACCCCAAATCCTACCCCAATCCTACCCCAATCCTACCCCAAATCCCGATCCCATGCCCATTCCATACCCCCAATCCCAATCCCACCCCAATCCCATCCCCACCCCCCCCAATCCCATCTGCAACCCCTTCCCACCCCAGTCCGACCCCAAATCCAATCCCAATCCCACCCCAAATCCCAACTAAATCCCAATCCCGCCCCAAATCCCAACCAATCTCAGTCCCACCCCAAATCCCTTCCCATCCCAACACAAACCCATCCTAATCCCACCCCAATCCCATCCCAAATCTCACCCCAATCCCATCCGCAACCCCTCCCCACCCCAGTCTAACCCCAAATCCAATCCCAACCCCAATCCCACCCCAAATCCTACCCAATCCCAATCAAACCCCAATCCCACCCCAATCCCCCCTCAAATCCCCCCAAATCCTCCCCAATCCTACCCCAATCCCCCCCCAAATCCCCCCCAATCCCAATCCCACCCCAATCCCATCCCAATCCCCCACAATCCCAATCCCCACCAAAATCCCACCCCAATCCCATCCCCATCCCCCTCAATCCCACCCCAAAACCCACACAATCCCAATTCCACCCCACCCCAATCCCACCCCAATCCCATCCCAATCCCATCCCAATCCCCCTCAATCCCACCCCAATCCCCCCCAATCCCAATCCCACCCCAATCCCCCCCAACCCCCCCCCCAATCCCACCCCAAATCCCACCCCATTCCCCCCCCAATCTCCCCCAATCCCCCCAAAACCCCCCAATCCCACCCCAATCCCACCCCAAATCCCCCCCAACCCCCCTTAATCCCCCTCCCCGACCCCCCCTGACCCCCCCCCTTTTCCCCGCAGACCTCGACGAGTGCTCGGAGGCCGCCCTGTGCCGGGGGGGGCGCTGCCTCAACACCCCCGGCTCCTTCCGCTGCCTCTGCCCCCCCGGCTCTGTCCCGGCGCAGGGACCCCCCCGCTGCATCCCCGCGCGCCCCCCGGCCTGAGCCCCCCCCTCCCCATCCCGGGGGGGGGGCCCTGTATTTATTGTCTGTATATATCGGAGCTGGGGGGGGGGGGGGATGGAGAGACACTGGGGGGCACCGTCCGGCATCCCCCCCCCGCCCGCTGTGGGGTGAGGTGGGGGGGGGCTCCTGGGGGTGCCCATGGGGGTGCCCGGCCCCCCGCTCCCTCCCCCCCCGTCCATGTGAGCCCCCCCTCACTTCCCCCCCAATTTTTACAGAATAAAGGTTTTCTATAAAATGAGCTGGGGGGGGGGGAGTTCTTTCATCCTAATAGGGTCGGGTGGGGGGGGGGCTGTGGTGTCACAGGGACTGGGACCCCAAATGGGACCCCCCCCTCATGAGTCTGGACCCCTCTACTTGGGACTGGGACCCCTCTATGGGTTTGGGACCCCCCCCAGTGGGACTGGGACCCCCCCCATGTATCTGCTCCCCCCCTCAATGTGTCTGCCCCCCCCAATGGGACTGGGAGCCCCCCATGTGTCTGGGACCCCTCCATGGGTTTGGGGACCCCCCCCAATGGGATCAGGATCCCCACCCCAATGGTGCTGTGACCCCCCCCCCCCATGGGTCTGTGACCCCCCAATGGGACCGGGAACCCCCCTATTGGACCTGGGACCCCCCCCATGTGTCTGGGACCCCCCCCATGTGTCTGGGACCCCCCCCCCATGCATCTGGGACCCCCAACCCCCCCCAGTGACCACAGCGAGCCCGTCGCGCTTCGAGCCCCCCGTTTATTGCCCCCCCTCGTCCAGCAGCCCCCCGTCCTCCTCGGGGGGGTCCGGGGGGGGGCGCAGCGCGGCGCTGACCCCGTGCAGCTCCAGCAGCTGCTGGAAGGCCGCCAGCAGCAGCAGCGCCGCCGTCACCCCCAGCAGCAGGTAGGCTGGGGGGGGGGGACACAGCGGTCAGAGACCCCCACCCCCCCGTGGAGACCCCCACCCCATGGAGAGATCCCCATGGAGACCCCCCCCCAATGAAGACCCAATCCGCCATGGTGACCCCATCCATGAAGACCCCGCCACCATGAAGACCCCACCCCAATGGAGACCCAACCACCATGGAGACCCCAACCATGAAGACCCCAACCACCATAAAGACACCACCAGAAAGACCCCACCCCAATGGAGACCCCAACCACGGAGACCCCAACCATGGAGAACCCAACCACCATAGAGACCCCAACCATGAAGTCCCCCAACCACGAAGACCCCAACCACGAAGACCCCAACCATGAAGACCCCACCCCAATGGAGACCGCGCCCCAGTGGAGACCCAACCACCATGGAGACCCCAACCATGGAGACCCAACCACCATAAAGACACCACCCCAATGGAGACCCCAACCACGAAGACCCCAACCACGAAGATCCCAACCATGAAGACCCCAACCATCTAAACCCCAACCATGGAGACCCCAACCATGAAGACCCCAACCATGAAGACCCCAACCATAAAGACCCCAACCATGAAGACCCCAACCATCTAAACCCCAACCACGGAGACCCCAACCATGGAGAACCCAACCACCATAGAGACCCCAACCATGAAGTCCCCCAACCACGAAGACCCCAACCACGAAGACCCCAACCATGAAGACCCCAACCATAAAGACCCCAACCATGAAGACCCCAACCATCTAAACCCCAACCATGGAGACCCCAACCATGAAGACCCCAACCATGAAGACCCCAACCATAAAGACCCCAACCATGAAGACCCCAACCACCATGGAGAACCCAACCATGAAGACCCCCAACCACGAAGATCCAACCACCATGAAGACCCCAACCATGAGGACCCCAACCACCTAAACCCCAACCATGGAGACACCAACCATGAAGACCCCAACCATGAAGACCCCACCACCATAAAGACCCCACCCCAATGAAGACCCCCCCCACCAAGAAGACCCCAACCACATAGCCCCAACCCCCACATAACCCCAACCCCAGATCCCCAAACCCCAACGCCCCCCACCCCAACGCCCCCCCCCAACCCCCCGCCCCCGCTCACCGGCCAAGGCCACCCGGTAGAGGTGGCGCGGGGGCTGCCCCTCCGGTGCCCCCGCCGCGTCCCCCAGCCCCACGGTGGTGACGGCCATGCCGCAGAAGAAGACGGCGTCCAAGAAGCTCCCGGAGCCCCCCAGGGCCCACAGGGCGGCGGCAGGCAGCAGCACGAAGCCCCCCGCCACCGCCACCGCCAGCAGCCCCAAATGGAGCCCGGCGGCCCCCCGGGGGCTCCAACCCCACCGCGTCCTCAGGTAGCGCCGGGGCCACCGGGTGACCGGCACCGAAAGCCACCGGGCCACCACCGCCAACGTCAACACCGTGAAGGGGACGCCCAGCGCCGCGTAGGCCAAGCAGAAGGCTTTGCCCCCCGGGGACAGGGGGGCCACGGGGCCGTAGCCTGGGGGGGGGAGGGAAATTTAGGGGGGGGACCCCCCCCGGTAAGTGAAAGGGGAGGGGGGACCCCTGGGGGTGGTGGGGGGAGGTTGGGGGCTTGGTGGTGATGGGGGTCCTGGGCGAACTGGGGGGCTCTGTGGGCTGGGGGGGTCCTGGTGGGGCTGGGGGGGGGCCTGGGGGTCCCAGTGCTAAAGGGGGTCCCAAAACCCATGGGGGTCCTGAGGTTCTCAGGGGGCTCGGTGCCTATGGGGGGCCATGGAGGGTCCTGGTGCCCACGGGGGTCCTGGTGTTCATGGGGGTCCCGGTGTTCTTGGGGGGGTCCCGGGGGGGCCTGGTGCTCAGAGGCGTCCTGGGGGAATTGGTGCTCATGGGGGTCCTGGGGTTCATGGGGGTCCCGGGGGTCTCAATGCCCTTGGGGGGGTCCTGGTGCCCATGGGGTTCTTTAGGAGGGTCCCAATTCGGAGGGGGGGTCCCGATTTGGGGGCGGGGGGGCTCCTTACCCACAGTGGTGAGCAGGGTGGTGGAGAAGAAGAAGGCGGAGGCCAGGTCCCACCGCGGGGTCCCGGAGGCGTTGAGGGTCCCGGGGGGGGTCCCGAGGGTCCGCGCCCCCCCCTCCAGCACCCAGAGCCCCAGGGTGCCCAGCAGCAGCAGCCCCCCCTGGGCCACCGTGTGGCCTTGGGGACGTGGTGGCCATGGGGACATGGTGGATATGGGGACATGGTCATCCTGGGGACATGGTGGCCACGGAGACATGGTGGCCATGGGGATGTGGTGGCCATGGGGACATGGTGGCCTTGGGGACAAGATGGCCGCCGTAGCCAGGAAATGGCCACGACACCTCAGGGACAGCCCTAGGGCCACCACGGCCACCGTGTGGCCTTGGGGATGTGGTGGCCACGGAGATGTGGTGGCAACAGGGATGTGGTGGATCTGGGGACATGGTGGTCTTGGGGAAGTGGTAGCCCTGGGGACGTGGTGGCCTTGGGGACAAGATGGCCGCCGTGGCCAGGAAATGGCCACGACACCTCAGGGACAGCCCTAGGGCCACCACGGCCACCGTGTGGCCTTGGGGACGTGGTGGCCTTGGGGATAAGATGGCGCTGGGGACATGGTGGATATGGGGCCGTGGGGGCTATGGGGCCATGGGGGCTATGGGGACGTGGTGGCCCTGGGGACATGGTGGCCTTGGTGACGTCATGGCTTTGGTTGCCATCATGGCTTTGGTGACGTGGTGGCCTTGGTGACGTCATCACCTTGGTGGCACGGTGGCCTTGCTGACATCACACCCTTGCTGACGTCACGGCCCCGCGCGCCCGTCCCCATGGCAACCGCCACTTCCGGCCCCGCCCCGCCGCTCCGCCAACAGCTTCCTCCCGCGCTCCTCACGTGACCGGAAGCGGAAGCGCCATGGAGCCCCCGGGAGCGGCGGCGGGGCTCGGTGCGGACTCCCCGGCGCCCCCCCCCTCCCCCGACCCCCCCCGACCCCCCCTGACCCCCCCTCTCCTCTCCCCGCAGCCCCCAAGCGCCGCGGCCCGGGCCCGGCCCCTCCGCGGATGGCGGAGCCGCGGCCGCTCTTCGACGACACCAGCGGCGGGGCCGCCCCCCCCCCCCACGGCCCGGCCCGGGCCTACGGGGCCCCCCCGGCGGCCCCCCCGGCGTCCTCCGCATCCCGCCTGCCCCCCCCCGCCGCCGCCTTCCTGGCCGAGCCCGTGTCCAGCCTGGCCGCCGCCTACGGCAGCAGCTTGGCCAGCCAGGGCCGGGACATCGTGGACCGGAACGTGAGGAGCGGGATAAGGGGGGGTGGAGGGAGAATTGGGGGGGGTGGGGGGGGGCGGCGGGGAGCTATAGGGGGCTGCGGGGGGCTACAGGGGGCTATATGGGGCTAGGGGGGCTATAGGGGGCTCTAGGGTGCTATGGGGGGCTATTGGGGGCTACGGGGGGCTATGGGTGGCTACGGGGGGCTGTACTCGGCTCTGGTGAGGCCGCACCTCGAGTACTGTGTTCAGTTTTGGGTCCCTCGCTACAAGAAGGACATCGAGGTGCTTGAGCGGGTCCAGAGAAGGGCGACGAAGCTGGTGAGGGGCCTGGAGAGCAAGTCCTATGAGGAGCGGCTGAGGGAGCTGGGCTTGTTCAGCCTGGAGAAGAGGAGGCTCAGGGGCGACCTTATCGCTCTTTACAGATACCTTAAAGGAGGCTGTAGTGAGGTGGGGGTTGGCCTGTTCTCCCACGTGCCTGATGACAGGATGAGGAGGAATGGGCTAAAGTTGCGCCAGGGGAGTTTTAGGTTGGATCTTAGGAAGAACTTCTTTACCGAAAGGGTTGTTAGACACTGGAACAGGCTGCCCAGGGAAGTGGTGGAGTCACCATCCCTGGAAGTCTTTAAAAGACGTTTAGATGTAGAGCTTAGGGATATGGTTTAGTGGGGACTGTTGGCGTTAGGTCAGAGGTTGGACTCGATGATCTTGAGGTCTCTTCCAACCTAGAAATTCTGTGATTCTGTGACTTATTGGCTCAGCTCTGGTCAGCAGAGGGGCCCTTAGCAAACATGGGGCAGCTTCCAGATCCTTCTCACAAAAGCCACTCCTATGGCCCCGTGCTACCAAAACCTTGCCAGGTAAAACCACTACAGGGAGGCGCATCTCATCTGGTGGTAGCAGGCCAGTGTCACATAGACCCTCCCATGATCAGCAAGCCCAAAGTTCTACCAGTTGCACCAGTCCCGAAGCTACGTGTTAATGTGATGAGTCTGCTTGTCAGCATCGATCCCCCCTATCGGAAGGACAGAGGCAAACACAACCTGTTCCCCTGATCCTTTAAGTAGTCGCCCCAAAGCCCTAAAGCCCCTTTTTTTACTAGGCATTAGTAACAAAAACTTGAACAAGGTGGAGATAAATTAACTTGGCTACAGCATTAAAGATGAGCTTTGCGCAGTGGTCAATTGCTGGCTGGCTTGAGGCGCGTGGCTGAGGGTCTCTAATGAATTGTACGACTGATTCGGGCGCGTGGACAGCGCATGTGGTTACGGGGAAAGTATATGTAGCAGAGAAAAATGGCAATAAAGGCCTTCTGCTCAAGAGGCATCGGGAGACCGTGTCTTTCATCCCTTCAGGTCTGCCCCCTTCCAACTCAGGATATTGTATGATTCCAAGTGTGGAACCCAGCATTTGGCCTTGAATGCCACGCAGCTGGATGCGGCCCGTTGATCCAGCCTGTCCAGATCCCCTTGCCCAGCTTGGTGTCGCCCACGAACTTACAGCGCCCGGTGGGGCCCATCCAGCCCAGGCACGTGTCACATGGGACCCTTGGTGACCTCCCTTGGTGACACCCCAGGGGTCCGCCTTATATGACTGCAGCTGTGGCTCGGACCCTCAGCGTCGGTGCACGGCAGTGACGGACAGGGCAGGAGCACTGGGCCTTCGAGGAGTCCCCGAGCATAGCCCACGCCTGCCCGAAGGAGCCTCCGTTTTCTATTTGAGAACTCTCCCACTCCAGAGGCTCCTTCTGAATCTGATGAGGAGGGAGGCATGCCCCCCAGGCAGCCCAGGCTGGCCTGGCAGGAGACCTGGTCTTCTGAGGGCAGCAACCGGCCAGCAGAGGACAGCTTGCTGGCAGAGGACAGCACCCCGGTAGAGGACATTTTGCCGGCAGAGGACAGAAGCCCAGCAGAGGACAGCTTGCTGTCAAAGGGCAGCAGCCCGGTAGAGGACAGCAGCCTGGCAGAGGACAGGAGACCAGCAGAGGACAGCTTAGTGGTAGAGAACAGAGGTTTGACAGAGGACAGCAAGAAGGAGTTGCAGTTGCTGGATCCCAGTGAGTCGTGAGTCCTCTCTGTACCCCTCCCTGCCACTGTAGGGGTGGACAAAAACACCACCTGAACTCCCACTCCATCCACTACCCGTCCCAGTCCCCTAAAGTCCCGCTCGATAGTCTTCAGGCTTCTATCTTCAGTAGTATCACTGCCGGCCTGGACTATCAAAAGACGATAGTAATCAGAGGGGAAAACCAGGTTGGGAAGCTTTCTGGCAACGTCCATGACCCTAGCCCCAGGGAGGCAGCAGACTTCCCTACGGGTAGGGTCAGGCTAACAAATAGGGCCCTCTGTTCCCCTCACAAGGAAGTTGCCTTCTCAGGGGAACAGAGGGAACTTCTCAGGGTCCTTGGTGGCCTCCAAGTTAGCTCAGCGTCATGGCACCGAGTCACTGTGAAGGAGCTGCTGGAATAACGAGACAACAACCTAGTTCTATTAAAATATATATTGCTCTTTTGAGGACTGCTGCGGGGCTAGCGGCAACACGGCAGTGGAAATCTCCGTCCTGACATTGCCTTATGCCTTGACGTCAGATTCACGGTGGTTTCAACTGCCAGGGAACGGACCATGGGTTCCGGGTCTTTCTCTGAAGGCTGGAGGACTGCAAAAGAAAGAAGAGCAGAGATGAAAACCCACTCCTTGCAGAGATCCCCAGGCATCCCCTGCAGAGCATGCCAGCCCCACTCGACTCTTCCCCAGGCCAGGAGGAGCAGGAGGGACAAAGGAATCCGTTGAAAGCTGCTGCTCAGCAATGTCCCAAATGCAGCCACCAGTCCTTCCCCACCTGCGCACCACAGGTCAAGTGGGGCACCTTCACAAGCTGGTTCCCTCACCACCTGCCTCCATCCCTTGGGAGGATTCACACACTCCAGGAATCTCCTGGACTCTTTCCTCTCGCTATTGTGCTTCCCCATGAGAGCAAGGGCTAGCAATCGTGACCCTGCTCCTAGCTGCTTGTAGGCTGTCTCATCTCCCTCTTCGTCCTGGTTGCGTGCTCTACAACAGGCTCCCACCTTCTGTCAGCCTTACTGCCCTTTCCCCTGACTCTTCCTCAGGGACACTCAACCCTTTCAGCGGCACTGCCCAGCTCCAGGCTGGGAGGCCATTCCCTGACACCACAGGCTACCCCGTCTCCTCTCCCTCGTTCCTATGGCTGCATTGCTCCTCCGCCCCGAAGCATTTCCCTGGAGCAGGGCAAGGCACGGGGGCCTCTGCCGCTGTCCCCCCAGCCCTAGCACACCCCCCACTGCCCTCACTCACCGCTGAGGATTTCATTCAGCTTCTCCTCGCTCTGGTCCTTGCAGTAGCGCGCAGCAAGACCTAGACACAGAGACCCCATCAGAGCCCCGCTCCCCAGCACGCTCCCAGCAGCACAGCCCCTGGCCTGGCCAGCCAGGCTGTGCCCCCTCCTGCACCCTGGAGCAAGGGCCCAGTCGGGGGGCTCTGGGGGCAACAGGGCAGTGCCTGGGGCTGCCAAAGGCTGCCCCAAGAGGGACCCAGGGGCTGGGCTCACCAATGAATCTGACGGCCTCAAGTCGCAAGTTGGTCTGAGTGGCCTGCAGGTAGGGCTGGCTCTGCTGCAGGTATTCTTCTACTCTGCCTCTGTCCTGCTGCAGCTGGAGAGAGAGAGAACACAGGGTCACGGGGCTTGAACACCCTCTCCAGGGTCTCCTCCAGCATTCTGGGGGCAGGGAGGTCAGAGGGGCCTCCAGAAGAGCCCCCTGGGGCTCTGTGCTGGCAGGAAGGGAGCGAGGATGCGGCTGCAGGCAGCGGGCTCTGGCCGGGCGCGTTTGCCCAGCTGGAGCAAACCAAGTTGGGTCCTTACCAAGCACTCCCCGATCCTCCATGTCTGTTTTGTCTGGACGAAGCGCTTCAGCTCCTTGCGTCGCAGAAACTCTGCAGCCACGACGAGAGCTTCCCCAGAGGCCTGCGGAGCAGCAGAGGTTGGGAGGTAGCAGCACAGCCTTGGGAAGGAGACCCTCTGTCCCCTCCTCTTGGCAGGGCTGCGAGCCTTTCCCAGCGCGTTATGGGAGGCTGTGGTGGGGGGCAGCGTGCACTGGGTTCAGTGGCCAAGGCAAGGCCACGGGACTGCCACCATCGGAGGCAGCTCATGCTGCCGGCCAGAGATCCCCCAGAGCAACCCTGTGGCATCAGCACACCCTTGCCCACATAACTGCTCAGCTCTGAGATCTGTACCTTTGCTACGCTCTCACTCTGGTCTCTCATGTGAAAGTAGAGTGGGAGAAGGCTCCTGTGCACCATCCTCTTCATTTCCTTCTTCGTTTGCCACAGCACAGCCTCCACCACGTCTTGGAAGAGGCAGATGGAGTGCTCCTGCACCTGGCTGGACGCCTGGCAGGGAGGAGGACAGGAGGAATTTCAGCATTAGCGTGGCCGATGTGAAGGGAGCTCCCAGCACTGTGAGATGCTTCAGCGCTGGATCCTTCCCAGAGGAGCTGCTCAGGGGCAGCTGCAAGGCCTGGTGCCCGTGAAGGGCAACGCAATCGGTTGCCATCGCAGGCTGCCCGCCAGCCACCCCACTTTCGCCACCAGCCGCACCAGCCATGCCCAAGCAGAGCTCCCCAGCGCCTGGGCTGACGAGGAGACTGGGAAGGCCCTGCCTGAGTGCTGCCCACAGGGCCGGGCTGAAGGGCAGCCCTCGTTACAGGGGGCCCAGCTGAGGGCTCGGGCTCCCGCAGCACACTTACGTGGTCAAAGAGTGGCAGGAGCTTCTCAGCCAGCTGCAGAGCCGGGCCACTGGCCTCCCTCCTCTCCACATGAGCCATCACGTTTCTCAGCACAGGCAGGGCCTTCAGCACCACGTCTGTGTTGGTGTCCTGCAGAGCCTCCAGGATGTCTGGCAGCACGACCTGAATTTTCCTTGCCTGTAGGAAAGACACCATTTCCCTTCCGTGAGGCAGTGAGAGACCACCCTGGGCAAAGGGCTCTGGTTCCTGAGCACCAGCCTCCTGCCTTGCTTCCTGGCAGCGGGGAGGGACGGGAGGGCAGAAGAGCAAAGCCCCAGGCTGCCAACATGGCTTTGCTTGACGATGGCCCGCTCACCTTCTCAGGGCTCTCTGACACGGTGCAGAGCCCTTTCAGAACCATCAAGCGCATCTCTGGTCTTGGGTGCCTCAGGTAGCTCTGGAGGTGCACTGGGTTACCAAAGTCCTCCAAAAAAATGTGATTGTGGCCCAGCATCTGCAAGAAAGAGCAGTGAGAGCCTGGCAGGGCCTGCAGGGCTCCCTGCAGCCTCTTCTTCTCCCACCTTTGGGCAGGGATGGGGCAGCGCCAGCTGGCACCAAAGAGGCACCAGGCGCGGGGAGCTACGGGGGCTTGCCGGCCCCAGGGACCATGTGTCCGTACGTCCTGCGGGAGCTGGCAGTTTGGGGGTAGATGGGCACAGGGCTGTGCCTGTGTGCCTGAAGGGGCACACGTAGCCCTGCTGGGAGCAAGGTTTCATCTGGGAACTCACAGCCAAGCGACGGATGCACGTGTCTTCGGTGACTTCCTTGCACCACAGGCACAGCGGCAAGTCTTCCATCATGATGTTTAAAACCCTCTTCAAGGTCTGCGGCATGGCCAGGATCACCTCCCACATGGCCAGGTCAGTGCTGCAAGCCCAGAATACTCTGTCAGTGAGGCTGCCTCAGCCGCAGGGCCACAAACTGGGCCAGCCCCAGAGGACCCAGGCTGTCCTGCAGCCCCTGTGACTTGGGGAGCACTGAGGGCCCAGCCTGGGCAGGCAGGAGGGGGCTGAGCTGGTGTTCCCTGGGGGCAGGGGGACTCTGGGCTGCCTTGGACAGCTGGGCTGCTGCAGCCCTGGCTGGCCCAGTAGGGCTGGAACACATTGGTGGGAAGGAGGGCTGTGCTCCTTGGGGATGTCCTGCCCTTTGCCATTGGTGTGGCAAGCAGAGAGTCTCCAGGTGCATCTCCCGACGCGGAACAAGCCCTCAAGGATGTTAAGGCCAGGACCTGTCACGTGGCGGAGAGAACTGCAGCAAGTTCTTGGCTTCGTCCCTGGGCATCATGTTGGTCATCTGGAGAAGCAGGGAGTCCAGGCACTGCCGCGCCGATGCCGTGTGGATGCTGCCCAGGTTTCTCCTGATGCACTCCATGATCTTTGGCACCTTGGGGGACAAAGTGGGAATGGTGTTGCCAGCAGACAGCAGCCATTGCCACAGCTGCCACTCAAACTTTGGCCCCTTCCATTGCTCTCTGCTGGCTTCAGGTGGCTTCTGGAGCCCAAGAGACCCCGATGTGCGAGGGAGGCAGGGAAGGAGAGAGGAACCACGCCTGGAAGAGCTCATGGGCAGGGCCATGGCCACAGGCCACTTACATCTTTCAGCCAGTAGAAAGGGACCTCCAAGGCTGCGTCCAGCACGCTGCAGGCCCCCTGCTTGTCATGGATGCTGGAGTCTGGTAAAGCTTCCAGGGCTGTGAGGATGATGTGCAGCCTCTCAGCAGGGAAGAGGTATCCTCCAAACCCCTGTGGGAAGAAGGAGGAGCGAAGACATGCCTCACTGAGTGTCCCAAGGGTGCTGCTTAGCTGAGCAGCAAGGGCAGCTCTGGAGAGAGGGCCCTCGGGGGAAGGGGTGAGGATGGGGCATATGGGGCCAGAGTGCTGGCCCTGCAGGTAACCAGGGCTTGCTGGTGGCCAGGAGGGCTGGAGCTGCTGCCGGGACACAGGGGAGCAGCCTTCGCATAGCCCCAGCCTGGGGACAAGAGGAACCCTCTCAGCAGGGCGAGTGAGGCCGTGCCAGCCCCACCGGTTCTGGACCCCTTTGCTCACACGAGATGCCTGCTGATGCTGCGGACAAGATCCCCAGCAAGGCCAGAGCTCATTACCTTGGCAATTTCACACGGAGTTGATGTTATAGAAAATGGAAGTTTTGCATACTCCAATTTCTTGTGTCTCACTGCATAATTTACCATGTCCGCTCTCAATATGCATTCTAAACAGGGGGAAACAGCGAAGAGTCAGTAGGGAAGAGCATCTTTGCCAACAAGCTTGCCAAATGGTGAAAAGCACTTTCACTAGGAATGGCTGAGGAGGGAGGCTCGGACCCACGGCGAGGAGAGTGGTGGGCAGGGATGTAAAGCACAAGGTGAGGAGTGCTGGGAGCAAGAGGGACCTCAGGGATGATGCAGAAGGAGGAGAAGCAATGGCGTTGGGTGCCGTGGGGGTAGCAGCGTGTCACAGACCCCCTTCTGCTCGGGGTCAGGATGTGCAGGAAGCCCCCTGACACCTGCCTTTAAGACGGCAGGGAGCAAACAGTCAGGGAGCATTCTGGAGGGCGTCACCATCCCTGGTGATGCACGGCTGGCTCTGCTGTTCACTCCTCGGGGAAGATGCCGTTTGGGAAGTGCTCATCGATTGATGGCTTAGACTGGGGGACACCACAAAACAGCGTGGTAGGTGATCTGGGGAGGGTTGGGAAGGACAGCAGCAGAGAACTGCTCCTGGACGGCAGGTGAGCGTCTAGCTTCTGCGGAAAACGATAGCCAGAATGCTGCGGGAAGCTGCTGTGAGGAGCAGAGGAGGCCAGGGAACCTGGCAGAATTCCGTGGGCAGCCTCCACCAAGCACAAAAACAATCCTTCACAATACTCACAGAATCACAGAATGTCTAGGTTGGAAGAGACCTCAAGATCATCGAGTCCAACCTCTAACCTAACACTAACAGTCCCCACTAAACTCGGGGAAAACAAGTAGACATATCAGTAGATGTTTGTGTGCAGACGGACGCTGCCCACCACACCTTCTTACCTCTTCCTTTTCTGATGATGTTGTATATGTGAGAAAGAGTTTCTAAAGCTGTGAATCTGATGGAAATTTTGTCACCCGTGAAAATGAAGAGGATGCCCAGCAGCTGTCCCAGGATGGGGATGTAGAGCTCTCTGGAATCATCATCGCTATAGTTTTCATAGTCATCTGTGATCTGGGTGAGGAAGGGAGGAGAGACAAAGGGCTTAGTGGAGGCAGAGCCGGTCCCTGAGAGAGCACGGCCTGGGAAGGGAAGAGCAGGGGCGAAGGAGGGACGAAGACCCTCGATTCACGGTTCTGAGGCACTCACGTGCATCGAGGCTTGCCTCACAGGCACCCCTGAGTGGCAGGATGCTCTGGGATGCAGGAAAGGGTGAAGGGTTCGTTGTGCCTTACCTCGGCCTCAAAATACAAGAGGATGAAAGCACTCAGCCTCTCAATCATCCTCACAGCTCTCTCACACACAGCTGGGTCTTTGGAGAGGGCAAAGTCCAGCAGCGCCTGCGAGGAGAGAAGTTGCTGGGTTGACAGTGGTCTGCAAATGAGACCTGAGAGGATTCTTTGGAAGTTCTTTGCAAATGCCAAACCTCCAAGATATTCTCCAACTCTATGCTGACACTGGTGTTGGGACAGTTGCGTACGAAGGCCGCCAGCATGGTGTCCATGGCTTTCATAGTCTGCAGGGAGGACAGAAGAGCATCGAATTATTTCTGTGGCCCTCCTCACCCCCAGGAGCTGGCTCTGAGCCCCTCTGAAGTTCAGGGGTGTCTTTGGGGCTAAAAAGCCACTGTGTGCAGACCTCCTGCAGCACAAGATCAGGTCGGGAAAGGGGCGAGGCTGGGAAAGCAAATCTGGGCCCCGGCCCTGCACTGGTCTCTGGTTGTGTCAGCACGGGGAAGCAAGGCAGCAGCTCAGCAGGACTGGGGGTGCCGGTACCTCACCCAGCACATACCTCAGTGAAGAGCGCTCTTTCTGTCTCTGGCACATCTGACTCGGGAGGCAGAAAGAAGATGCTCTTACAGCACACACGCAGGAGTCTCTCCTTTTTGCCATGCAGTACTATTGGCACGGTCTTGCTGAAGAAAAGAGAGAGAGGAGCCTGTTGGACGCAGTGCCTCGAGGCTTATGAAGGAGGACACGGACCTCCCTTGGCCAGGCATCCCTGGGAGGGACGGGCAGCCTCCCTGCCAGCTTCAGGGCCACCAGGACATTGCCACCAGGGGCTGGGCACGCACCTGAGGAGGGCGACAGTCTCCATGGCCTTCTGCCGGAATGCTGTGCGCAAGCTGTCCATGGGCTCCTTTTCCAGCAGCGCCTGCAGAGCACAAGCAGGATGAGACCTTGGAGCCGCCGGCACCCAGCAGCAGCAGAGCCAGCGCTGCCCCAGCCCTCGCCTCCCAGGGGGCTGGTGCCGGGGGGCCTTGCCCCTTCCCCAACCCGCTGCGCATCCTCTCACCATGATGTTCTCCACCAGGTTAGTTTGGCAGCAGAAGTCATGCAAGTTCATTGGCACACC
Organism: Anas platyrhynchos; assembly: GCF_047663525.1. Classification (NCBI taxonomy): domain Eukaryota; kingdom Metazoa; phylum Chordata; class Aves; order Anseriformes; family Anatidae; genus Anas; species Anas platyrhynchos. The sequence continues at coordinate 7,638,734 of NC_092618.1, forward strand.
CCTCTCTGTGACACATCTGCACAGATCGCAGATTTTGCTGAGGAACAGCATCTTCTGCTCCTCGTCGTCCTGGCAGCCACAAAGACACCAACAGAGCATTAGGGGGACACCCACGGCCAGCAGGACCAAAGCCTTGAGGGGTCTGGGGCTGTGTGGGACCCCTGGAGGGCAGCGCCAGGAGCACAGCTGTGATGCAAGCGGCTGCCATTACCTTTTCTGTGCCTCTGACATACGCCCTGATGAATTCCACGGCCTTGTCTCTGCACAGTTTCCATATATTACCTGGAAAGGAGGAAAGCAAAGAGTGCTGCAGAGAGGGGCTGAATGCAGGGGTGAGGAGAGGAAGGGCCCCAGCCCCAGAAGGCCGTGGGGAGGCCGCGGGGATGCCCAGAGACTGCAGCAGCTCCGCTGGGAAGAGAGGCTGAGGGAGCTGGGCTTGTGGAGCCTGGAGAAGGCTGCGGGGGGACCTCGCTGCGGCCTCCCCGTGCCCAAAGGGGCCTCCAGGAAAGCTGGGGGGGGATCTTCATCATGGACTGCAGCGACAGGACAAGGGGTGACGGCCTTAACCTCAAAGAGGGCAGGTTTCTTTCGGACAGGCAGGGATTTCTCTCCTTCACGCCCAGGGCAGTGAGGCCTTGGCGCAGGCTGCGGTGCCCCCTCCCTGGCACTGCCCACGGCCAGGCTGGGTGGGCTTTGGGCAGCCTGGGCTGGGGGGAAGCATCGTGATCGCCGAGGTCCCCCCCAGCCCAAAGCGTCCTGGCATTCTGTGGTGCTGCGGAGGAAGCTCGGCCCCGTCAGCCCAAGCGCCGCTTTACCCAGGGAAGGAGTCCTGGAGTCAGGCAGGGGTCTCTGTGTCCCCAACCCTCCCCACCCCATCCCGAAGACCCTGACTCACTGGGATCCAGCCACTGTACGTCGTCCTGGCTCTCCTCTACCTGGCTGCTGCCCGCTGCCTGAGCAATGGCCTCTGCCAGCAAAATGGCCTCTGCCAGGCTGCTGTCCTCTTCCGGGAAAAAGGCCTCGACTGGGGTGCTGTCCTCTGCCAGCAAGCTGTCCTCTGCTGGCCGGTTGCTGCCCCTAGAAGACCAGGTCTCCTGCCAGGCCAGCCTGGGCTGCCTGGGGGGCATGCCTCCCTCCTCATCCCCTTCAGAAGCAGCCTTTGGAGTGGGAGAGCTCACAAGGAGAAACCGGCATCTCCTCCGGGCGGGCGGTTGCGGCATTGTGGGACGTGGGCTATGCTCGGGGACTCCTCGAAGGCCCTGTGCTCCTGCCCTGTCCGTCACTGCCGTGCACCGACACTGAGGGTCCGAGCCACGGCTGCGCTCTTATAAGGCGGAGCCCTGGGGTGTCACCAAGTGACGTCACAATGGGTGCCACTGTGACACGCGCCTGGGCTGGGTGGGCACCCATTGTGACGTCACTTGGTGACACCCCAGGGTGCTGCCTGACGCGAGCGCAGCCGTGGCTCGGACCCTCAGGCCCTGCTTCCCAGGACGTGGCTGAACACCGCTCGTTGATGGGAAGTAGAGAATAATTTTTTTTTCCCTCTCTCCGTGCTCCCGCGCGGACTGATTGTTTCTTTTGTTTCGTTTTTTTTTTTTTTTTTCCTCCCCATTCCCTTTCCATTTAATTAAACCTTTCTCATCTCAAACCTCGAGTTCTCTGTGTTGTATTTTCTCCCCCTTCCTCTTTGAGGAGAGGGGCAGTGAGAGAGCGGTTGTGGTGGAGCTCGGCTGCCCACCTGAGTAAAACCACCACACTTTGTCCCAGCAGCTGCGGTGCCTTGTGAGGGGCTGGGGCTGGGGTGGCCGTGCCCAGAGCCCTGCAGCAGCCTGTGGAGGGCATTGCCCTGGGGCCAGCCCAGCCTGGGCTGCTGGGCTGGGCTGGGCTGGAGAGAGGGCAGGGTGGTGGGGAGAGGTGGGCAGGGGCCGGGCTGGGCTGGGCAGTGCCCGGCAGAGCACTTTGTTGACTTTGATGACTTTCACCTATTTCTTTGAGGACTGTAGACACCCGTCTCTGTTCACCACCTTGCTCTCATCCCAGCATTTCCATCATTTCACCAGTGTCTCATCAACCCTCCCCAGCTGCTCCTTCTCACACAAAGCCATGCTCTGATCACAGACGCTCTTTGGGTGACCTCTGGCAACGCAGCACAACACTCTGAGGGACAGTTCTTCCTCCTCGTGGCCAGCACCAACATTCCAAAGTGCACTTTGTGGCAGTTTTTTCTCTCCTACTCTTTTCTACTACAAAAGAAAGCTCCATCAGGGTGGAACCCCCTCCTAAAGTAGGCATCCCAATCCATCAGGCTCCTTGCGGCCTGTCAGCCAACCAGACAGAAGTCACCGCACCAGCATCTTCCAAGCCATGGGCCTGCTGCTGTCCAGTCATGGACTCAAGCAGAAGGGACAGGACAACCCATATGTGGGCCTTCTTTCTGCATGGGTCCTCCTGGGTATGTAGGCAGAGGGGATCCCACAGTCAGCATGCCAGCCAGGTGCCTTTTGCTGGCCTACCAGGGCCACTGGCAGATGTCAGCCGAAAAGTACCGATCCCAGCTCTAAGTCAAGGGTGACCTGCCACCTACAGACAGAAGTGACCTCTCAGTCCCTTTCTGTGACATGTTCCTGCTGCTGCCCTATCTTCTGCAGGGACAGAAGTGACCTTACCGTCACTGCCACAGTCACATTGCTCCTGCTGGTGCAGGACTTCCTGAGGCAGAGCTGAGCTCATCAGAGCATTCTCCCCTGTCTCCTCCTTGTGGCCCACAATCTGATGAGATCCATGGCCCCTCACATTCAGCTTTGAGTGCCATGACTGCAGAGCAACCTCATGGTTCCTGCCCTGTCCCAAGGGATGACGGGCCTAAAGTTAAGGCTTAGTAGAGGGGCTGAAGGTGAGGAGGTTAATGCACAGGAACAGGGGTTTTGGGTGTTAGGTGTTCATGTATATGACTAGGGACTAGGGCCCACCTTACTGGGTTAAAGATTAAGCAAAGTTTGAATGGGAATGTTTTGGTATTCTTATGTGGGTATCAGGTCTGTGTTTAGGGTATGGACAAGCTTTGTGGTTTAGGGTTTTGTTTAGGTCTCTCAGGCAGTTTCCTAGGGTTAAAAAGAGCATTTTAATGCTAGTGTTAAGGTCAGGGATCAGAGTGATTAAGAGAGTAAAAACAAGGGGAAGGGGCTATGTGATGAATTTTGGCTTCAAGGGATGCGTTGAGGTCAGGCATTAGAGTAGTGGATTCCTGACAGTGTGTACAGTAGCATTTAGGTTTAAGGATTAATGTTGCTGGTTAAAATAGGGCAAGGTCTTTACATGACTCTTTTAAGTCAGTGCTACAGCAGAATCAACATTGCCTGAACCTTCTAGCCTCCCAGAAATCATTGATTCCTGCTGGCCTCTACTCTCTCCCAAATCTCACATTTCTCCTGGCCAGGCTTCTTCTGACCTCCCCATATCAGTCATCTTCTTAGGGGTAGTTTTCTGATGGCTTTCATGATCTCACAGTGTCTGTCTTACCTCTGTTGGCTACTCCTTTCTTAAGACAGACGCAGCACCGAAGCCAGGATGGAAAAGAACATAAAGGCTGCAGGAACACCCTGCACAATGTGCCCTGCAGCTCCGTACCACGCTAAAAATTTGTTTCCTGCCTCCAGCTTTTGGATATAGAATGGCTCCTATGCAGCCAGGGTAACTTTTTCCAGGCCCTCGTGCATGGTTCAGTTTACCCCAGGCATCTTGGAGGCAGTGGCCCCCTCTGTGTTGAAAACTGAAAGCAGTCCTGAAGGATGACTTCAGGCAAAAGCTGACACCTCTGACATGACAAGCCCTATCCAAGACCTCTTCCTTTATGGGGCCTACCAGGTACTCGGAAAGAGCGGATCTCACAAACTACAGGCACAGCAAGTGCCTTCTGCTTGCCTTTCAGGTACTTTTGCAGATATGAGCCTAATGGCATAGATCCCAGCCGGGAGTCAAGGGATGAGCTGCCAGCTATTTCTCCAAGAAGCCACCTCAAAGGCCATTTAACAGCCATTCACTTCCTGCTGGACTTAGAATTTCTGAGGCACCACCGCCTCATAATATCATACCTACAAAACACCCCCTTTTTGGCCTAGGACCTGCCCAGGTAGAAGTGATCTGATTGTGATCCTTCAAGCCCATGGCACTGCTGCTGGGCTCCCAGACCCTCTGATGCATGTGAACCAGTTCCGTGCCAGTTCTGGGAGGTGCTAGGGCAGGTGGGACCTTGCAGGCAATGTTCCAGCCCCATGACTGTTGTTGGTCTCTCAGCTCCTTGCACACAGCAAAGATCACTCTGACATGCAGATGTTGTGTGCCTGAAGCTGGCCTAGAAGACACTCTGGGAAGCGCCCTCCCAGCCCCTGCCCCAGCCCGAGCTGGCGGTGCTGCTCTGCAGAGCAAGGGGGCTGTGGTGCCCAGGGCACGGGGACACTCTGCAGGGCCATGCTGGGCAGGCTGGGAGGCAGACCCAGCTCATGGGGTCACTGTCATTGCCCAAGGCTGCAAGGAATCAGTCACCAGCCTCCTTTGCTGGGGCTACTGCGTGTCGTGGGGCTGCAGAGCTCTCCTCTGCCTGTTGGCAGCAGCTTGAGCACTTGAGCTCTGCTAAATTCACCTTGCACAGGCTCATGCTCTGCGGGCTCCACCTGTTTTATGGGCTCATGCTGCTCCGGCCAATACCCTGGACTCTGCTGGCAGATGCTAATTCCCTCTGCAAGAAACATTAACCTGCCAGCAGTCCCAGCACAGCCCCACAACAGCACTGGCACCAAGCTCCAGGAGCAGCCGGGCCTGGCCCCACCAGCAGGAGAGGGCGGCAGAGGCAAGAGAGCAGCTTGGCATGCCCCAAGCGCTGGTGCTCCCTGGCTGTGCTGCTGGAATGGGACTCTTTTCCTCTGCAAATGGGCACTGCCCCAGCAGAGCCAGACCAGGTCTCAGAGGAAGGACATCAGACAAAGAAGGCAGTGTAGGCTGTTTTATTTCGTTAAAAGTTCACAGAGACCATAATTCCACATGGACAGAGACTCAGTACATACACTAAACACACGTACAGAATTGGGAGTGGGACAAAAATGACATTTTATTGGGCAACCTAACCTGAAAAAAAAAAAAGAAAAAAAAAACAAAACAAAACACAAAACTAAGTAATACCAGTACTAAAAATACACACTCACACACACAAAAACAACAAAAAAGGGAATATAGGTTGTTCTGTGTAAGTGATATTCTGAGTAATCTGCAGAAACAGACTGTGAAATTATTGTTTCCGAAGCAAATCAAGTCATCAGTTTCCACAAGGCATTCTTGAGGTCCTTGTTCCTCATGCTGTAGATGAAGGGGTTCACTGCTGGAGCCACCACCGAGAATAGAGCGGCCACCAACAGGTCCAGGGATGGAGAGGAGATGGAGGGGGGCTTCAGGTAGGCAAACATGCCAGTGCTGACAGTCAGAGAGACCACAACCAGATGAGGGAGGCACGTGGAAAAGGCTTTGTGCTGGTCCTTCTCAGAGGGAATCCTCAGCACAGCCCTGAAAATCCGTATATAGGACAACATAATGAAAACAAAACAAGCAAAGATTAAAGAAAGAGTAAATAAGAGTACAGCAACTTCCCTGAGGTAGGCATCTGAGCAGGAGAGCTTGAGGATCTGGGGGATCTCACAGAAGAACTGGGCCACTGCGTTTCCAAGGCAGAGGGACAGGGAAAATGTATTGGCTGTGTGCAGGACAGCACTGAGAAAGCCACTGCCCCAGGCAGCTGCTGCCATCTGGGCACAAGCTCTGCTGCCCAGGAGGCTCCCGTAGTGCAGGGGCTTGCAGATGGCAACGTAGCGGTCGTAGGCCATGACGGTGAGGAGGGAATACTCTGCTCCAACCAAGAAGACAAAAAAGAAGACCTGTGCAGCACACCCGTGGTAAGAGATGGCCCTGGTGTCCCAGAGGGCATTGGCCATGCCTTTGGGCAGAGTGGTGGAGATGCAGCCCAGGTCGAGAAGGGCGAGGTTGAGGAGGAAGAAGTACATGGGGGTGTGGAGGCGGTGGTCGCAGGCTACGGCGGTGAGGATGAGGCCGTTGCCCAGGAGGGCAGCCAGGGAGATGCCCAGGAAGAGCACGAAGTGCAGGAGCCGCAGCTCGCGCGTGTCTGCGAATGCCAGCAGGAGGAACTCGCTCACAGAGCTGCTGTTGGGCATTTGCTGACTTTGGACACAGGTATCTTTGAAGAGGAGAAAAAAAAATAGAACAGACTTCAATGAGGAAAACCTATTTCATCTCCTGGAAAGCCCGCAGCTTTCTGCAGCTCTCTTGCTTGAGCTCTGAGTGGTGCTGGCTGCGTGTGACACTGGGAGCAGGGGCTGCTGTGGGCTCCAGAGGAGTCCTTCCTGCTGTGCAGCAGGAGGGAAGCAGGACCGTGGGGGAAACTCAAGTGCAGTCCACTTGTCAGATCAATGAGCCATGCAGTCTTTTTGCAAACAACTCATCCGACCACACTGTAGAGCAAGAGAGATTTTATTTGCTGTATTTTCTTATAATTCCCCCTGTAATGCTTAGGACACCGATCATACTCGTGTTACGCTGAGAAAAAAACGGAGACAGCTGAGAGCAGAGAAGCCCCAGTCCGAGTGAGGCTGGACAGAATCCTTACCTTGGCCCTGGGGGCCTGAGCAGGATCTCAGCTCTTCCCCCCTAGCCAGGGCTGCCGAGGCCTCACTCCAGCTGCCCACAGACAGACATCCAGCAGCACGGACATGGCCTTAGCAAGGAGGTGTCTTCTCCTTGGGACGCCTGCATGCCACAAGGATGCCACGAGAGAGCTGCATCCTGCTGGAGAGCAGCCTGAAGCCCAGGAAAACACCCCGCAGACAGGTGAATATCCACACGCTGGGGTATTCCAGTATCCCAGGCACACAACATGCTGTACCTAGAGGATTCTTGGCCACTCTGTTCCTGCTGATCTTGGCCAAACTCTTCTTTCCCCCGCCTGTGCTCGCAGACCCCATCCCATGCGGCTGTGCTCAGCGCTGCCCTGCAGCACCCTGCCACCACCAGGGCCCTGCCAAGGGGCACCTCCATGCAGCAGGAGCTATGGGGCAGCTGAGAGAGAGCCCTGCATCACCAGCAGGGTGTTCGAGGCTTCTAGGGTGTCAGGGGCACCTGGCTTAGGCCACTCCAAGGGGCTTCTGCCAGACTTCCTCACCTCGCAGTGCAATCCAGCAGGACTCTCACAGCCTACTGCATTGCCCACCGCCCTCCCAGAAACAAGACCCTTCCAGGAGCTGCAGCTGCATGGCCCTGCAGCCAGAGACTTACCTTGTCAAGGGCTGTGCAGGTTTCTCCTGCAGGCAGCTCTCAGCACCCTCCCACTCCCAACTGCCTCCAACCTGTGAGGAATGTTTTAACAATTCCAATTCGTGTCCATAAATTCGTGTCCATAAAGAATAATTCTGTTTGAATCCTGTCTGCCTCTGTTTGAATCCTGTCTGCCTCTGGGCCCTGCACTGGCAGTTTAATTCTTGAACCACAGATGCAGTGTGTCCCAGTCTCCCCCTCATTCCAGTCAATTTATCAAGTCTTCAGAAAACACTCCTTAAATTTATGAACCTGTTTGCTTTTGTTATTCCTGACTTCTAGTTCTAACAGTTACAGTTTTTTTCTGTCTTCTTCGAGATTGATTTAACACTGCTATAGATGTTATGTAGATGACTGTAAATAGCTGGGAAAGAATGTTTTAATTGCTCGTGAGTCGTCAACCTGTTTGGGAGTTTCAGAACAACTGATAATAACTGGTGACTGCTGGTGACTGTTATGAGATCCTTGGTATCTGGCCAGGGGGGCCAAGAGATTAAGAGGAAGAAAAAAGAAGCTGAAGGACGGTTGGGAGACAAGACCTGCGGAGAGTGTACAGAGAGTGTTCCATAAACTTGGAATAGTGCCGAGTAAGTACAAAGGGTGAGAGGAAGACTACGAGCCTTCAGCATGAAAGACCCCTAGAGACCCCCAGAGGAGACTGATGCGCATGCTCCAGTAGGAGGAACTGGACCCCAGAAGCTAATTATAATAATCTACTTTTTAAGAAGTAGTAATGAATATGTATTAGTCTAGGTGCATAAAAATCAGCTGCTTGATGTAACTGGTGTGCGTCCTGGTGGAGTGGAGACTCCCGGTGCACCCAGCGCTGTTTGCTTACCTCTATTCCTTTATATTCTTTTAATAAATCCTATTTTTTTATTTAATCCTAATTTGAATCCTGAGCCATTTATAACAAACCCCTCTCTCCTCTCCTCTCCCCATGGGGGTCAGAGCCCCCAGCCCTTCTGCGCTGTGCAGAGGAGCTGCTCCTGGGCAGAGCTGTCTCTCTGCACCAGGGCCCTCTTGCCAGGAGCTCTCCCTGTCCCAGGAGCCCAGCCCAGATCAGCAGCAGAGGCATTGGAATCAGCCCTCTGGGGGCTTTGGCGATGAGCCCATGAACCTCAGGCACTGAGAGTGCGTTGAAGAAATCTCTCAAGAAATCCAAGGCAGATGCAAGTTTCCTGCAGTGTCCCCCTGAGGGGGGACTCTGCTGGCACTGACACAGCCTCCCTTGGAGCTCATTAGAGCAGAACACTGGAGGCAGTGAGGACAGGTAGACAAATGTGAAGGTGACACTGATGTATTGAAAAACAGGCTTTGACCCCAGGCTCCTGGGAAGGGAGATCCTTTCCCTTCACACAGGAGCTCAGGGCTCTTCCTGGGCAGTAGGAGATGGGGATGTCCATGGCCCAGTGCAGGAGAAGGGTACGACTCCTGCCTGGTTCATGGCTGGTGAGGAGGCAATGAGACCCTGGTGCTTTAACAAGAAGCTGCCTCCTCATAGGCCTCGCTGTCGGAGACAAGAGCCCTAGCCATTGACACACAGACCTCAGGCCTGTTGGGACTTTCAGCCTTTCCAGTGTGCTTGCTCCTCTCCACACCAGGCTGTCCAAGAGATTCACAGACCTGCACCTCTTTCCCTGCTGGCTGTGTGGTGTCTCATCAGATCGGAGCCGAGCATGGTAACTTACATTTTCTTGGTGGCCATGCTCCTCATAAGGCAGCTCTGTAGGAAGTTGGCCTGGTTCCTGGTGAGCTCCTGGTGAGCTCGTATGGCATCCCTCGTGGTGCCCAGGCCCTCCTCCTCCTGGGCACTGCTCACTCAGCAAGGTCCCAGTCTGCCCTGATGTGTGGGGTTCCTCTTCCTCTGGTGCAGGATGAGGCTTTTCTTCTTGTAAATGTCAAGAGGTTTCTGTAGGCAAAATCCTGCAGTTTCTCAAGGTTCCCCTGGACCTTGAATGCTCCATTCTTTCATCTGTTAATTTCTGCAGGAAGACGGCTCCCCCTGATTGTGCTGTCTCTCACAAGATAGCATCAATGAGGTGTTAGTAGATATTGTGGACAGTAGAGGAGTAACCAGTTGAACAGAATTGCAGCACAGACTCACAGAAGGCTGGTGGATGGAAGGCTGCCAGATTCCACCTTTTCTGTGCTTCTCATGTATGCTGTCATTTTGTCTGAAGCTGTGTCCTAAATGTTGTTAGGGTGGGCAAGGACAAAATTGGAAGGGCCAGACCCTAGCGGAGATCAATCTATCTATTGCTGTCAGAGACAATAAGAAAGGTTTTTATAATGAAAGGAGAGCAGAGGGGAAGGGAGGGGAGGGGAGGGGAGGGAAAAGAGAATCTTCATCCTTTATTGGATGTGGGAAAACAGAATTAGAAGAGATGTGGAAAAGGCTGAGGTACTTAATGCATTCTTTACCTCAGTGTTTAGCAGCAAGACCAGTTGTTCCCCTAGTACTCAGCCCTCTGAGCTGGTAGATAAGGACCTTCAGCAGAATGAAGCTCTCATGAGGAAATGTTGAGAAAACTGCTACTGCACTCAGATGTGCACAAGTCTAGGGGGCTAGATGGCATCCACCCGTTGTTACTGAGGGAGCTGGCTGAAGTGCTCTCCAAGCTGCTTTCCATCACTGACCAGCAGTCCTGGCTATCAGGGGAGGTCCCAGTCACCCGGTGACTAGCAAACGTGACGTCTGTCTACAAGAAGGGCCGGAAGGAGGATCCGGGGAACTACAGGCCTGTCAGTCTGATCTTGGTGCTGGGGAAGCTCATGGAGCAGATTGTCACGCAACGCTTCCAGGACAAGCAGGTGAGCAGGCCCAGTCATCATGAGTTTATCAACGCCAGGTCCTGCTTGGCAAATCTGATCCCCTTTGAAGATAAGGTTATGCTTTCAGTGGACAAGGGGAAGGCTGTGGACGTGGTCTACCTAGACCTCAGTAAGGCTTTTGAAACCATTTCCCACAGCATTCTCCCAGAGGAACTGGCGGCTCAAGGCCTGGATGGATGGATGCATCAATGGGTCGAAAACTGTCTGGGTGGCCAGGTCCAAATTGCTGTGGTGAATGGAGCTAAATGCAGCTGGAGGCCAGTCACTAGTGGTGTCCCACTGGGCCCAGTACTGGGGCCACTTCTTTTCAATATCTCCATCAGTGATCTGGACAAGGGGATCAAGTGCACCCTCAGTGAGTTTGCAGATGACACCTAGTTCAGAGAGAGTGTTGATCTCCTTGAGGGTAGGAAGGCTCTGCAGAGGGAAATGGATAGGCTGCACCCATGGGCTGAGGCCAACTGGATGAAGTTCAACAAGGCAAAGTGCCGGGTCCTGCACTTGGGCACAACAACCCCATGTAATGCCACAAGCTGGGGGAAGAGTGCGTGGAAAGCCGCCCAGCAGAAAGGCTCCTGGGGATATTGGTAGATAGTCAGCTGAATATGAGCCAGCAGTAACTAGGGGTAATGGTTTTAAACTGCAAGAGGGTAGATCCGGATTAGATATTAGAAAGTTGTTTACTCAGAGAATGATTAGGCACGGGAACAGGCTGCCCAGAGAAGCTGTGGCTGCCTCATCTCTGGAAGCAGGGCCAGGTTGGATGGGGCTTTCAGCAACCTGGTCTAGCGGAAGATGTCTCTGCCCATGGCAGGAGAGTTGGAATTATGTGATCTTTAAGGTCCTTTCCTACCCAAACTGTTCTGTGATTCTGTAAATACGAAAGGCAGCAACATACCAGCTACTAGGAAGAAAAATGAACTCTATCGCAGCCAAAACTAGGACAATATCCACCCCTAATTCCATACCATATACGTCATGCTTAGGTCCAACACTTTTCAATTAATCACCGCCACCTTTCCTGTCTTTTGATTGTTGTCTCTCTCCGTGCTACCCCATCCCGAGAGACAACATCACTTGGCTGCCTGGACGTCTGCTCCCCAAGCAGGGACACCAGAGACAGACACACCGTGTCTAGCTCAAGTGCCAATTTATTGCTGCGTAGCATAGCTTCTTATACACATGACTGCCCCAGATCCCCGTGACCCTTTGCCCCACCCACGGTCCCTCCCAATCCTCCCCCCCACATTGATGTGCACACAAAAATATCATGCCCTTACTCTGTTGGTGTCTGTAACAATAACAATAACAACCTACTCCTTTTGTGTCTTTTTTTTTTTTCTTTTTTTTTTTTTCTCCCAGTTCTCTCCTTCATTGCATTGGATAAATAGATCTGTAGTGCTGAGCTGCCTCCTGGGTCAAACCACTGCAAGTCTTTTTGGTGCCTAGCATGGAGCACAAAGGTTGAGATGACAAATCGGACCAGAGCATTTTAAAAGTAAATTGTTATAAGCAATAGATCAGTTTAACAGTTGCTTTAACAGTTGCTGATCACAATGTTGATCTTTTTGATCTTGGGGCTGTTGTGCTTGTTTTCAGAATTGTGTTGTATAGCACATCACTAACTGTCTGTCTTCCATGTCATGCTGTTCATCAATTCTGGGGGCTGGTTTAAGGTTACTGTTTTGATGTATGGGATAACACTGACTTATGACAGGATAAAATTATTGCCACCTCTGTACCTCGGGAACCATCTCTTCATCTCTTAGAAACTATTAATAGTTACATTATTTTACACTTTTTGCCTTTTCTCCTGTGCAGGGTGGGGCAGGAGGTGGGGGGATGGAACTGGTGTGGACAGTGGGGGACGTTTCTCCCCACTTCTTCACTCTCCCTTTCTTCTTCTCCTCCGGGCTAATTACAATAGCTCTTGAAAGCTTTGAATATCCGTGGGATGGCCGAACCAGCATGTTTCTGTTGTCCCATCTCCTAAATGTGATTCAGGTTTTGTATAATTTTAAACAACTACTTAAGCATGCCATCCAGAGATCTTTCCAGAGGCAGGAGAGTTAGGAGTGGCAGGGACTGTGTGAGGATATGGGCAGGAACCTAGAGCAGTGGGCACCTCCAGTGCTTTGGAGCTTCACCTCTGAGAATGTGCAGAATCCTAGAAAAAACTGTGAAATGCTTGAAAACTGCGTGTGATCACCCTGGCATTTCCAAAGAGACACAAATTACTGGAATGTGCTGGGGCTTGACCTGTGCTTAACAAGCCACAGGCAACACGTCTCCGACCCCTGGGACTTTTCCTGCAGGCACACGCCAGTCCCTGTGGCAGGCCCATCAGCCACTCCAACTTCTCCTGGACAGATGCTCCATTCTGTCAGTTGTTAATTTCTGTAGGCAGATGACTCACCCTGATTGTGCTGTCTCTCACAAGATAACAGCAACAGGAGTTGCAGGACGCTTTAGAGAATACGGCAGTAAGCAGTTGAACGGAATTACAGCATAGACTCAGGTAAGGGCAGGGGATGTAAAGCTGCCACGTTCCACCTTTTCTGTGCTTTTTTTCCATCCATTTTTTCGTTTGGTGTGGAGCTCAGTCCTCCATGTCTTGAAGCTGTGCAGGGACAAAATCAGAATGGCCAAATCCTAACTGGAGCTCTATCTGACTATTACTAACAAAAAGAGTAATTATATATATATATATATATATATATATATACACATATATATACACATAACAAGAGCATTAAGGAGCATCTCCATTCTGAATTGGATGTGAGGGGAATGATAGTGACATAGAACCATAGAAGACATGAGGAAAAGGCTGAGGTACTTAATTCCTTCGTTGCCTCAGTTTTTAGCAGCAAGACCAGTTGTTCCCCTGGTACTCAGCCTCCAGAGCTGGTAGATAGGTACAGGGAGCAGAATGAAACACTCATAATCCAGGAGGAAATAGTTAGAGAACTGCTACTCCACTTAGATATACACACATCTATGGGGCAGAATTGGATCCACCTGTCACTACTGAGGGAGCTGGCAGAATCACTTGCCAACCTGCAACCATCATTGATCAGCAGTCGTGGCTATCAGGGGAGGCTGCGGTCAACTGGCGACTAGCAAATGTGACGTCTGTCTACAGGAAGGGCTGGAAGGAGGAGTCGGGGACCTACGGATCTGTTATTCTGTCCACGATGCTGGGAAAGCTCATGGATCAGATTATCCGGAGTACCATCACACAACACATTTCCCCCTGTACTCGGCTCTGGTGAGGCCGCACCTCGAGTACTGTGTTCAGTTTTGGGCCCCTCGCTACAAGAAGGACATCGAGGTGCTTGAGCGGGTCCAAAGAAGGGCGACGAAGCTGGTGAGGGGCCTGGAGAACAAGTCCTACGAGGAGCGGCTGAGGGAGCTGGGCTTGTTCAGCCTGGAGAAGAGGAGGCTCAGGGGCGACCTTATCGCTCTTTACAGATACCTTAAAGGAGGCTGTAGTGAGGTGGGGGTTGGCCTGTTCTCCCACGTGCCTGGTGACAGGACGAGGGGGAATGGGCTAAAGTTGCGCCAGGGGAGTTTTAGGTTGGATCTTAGGAAGAACTTCTTTACCGAAAGGGTTGTTAGGCACTGGAACAGACTGCCCAGGGAAGTGGTGGAGTCACCATCCCTGGAAGTCTTTAAAAGACGTTTAGATGTAGAGCTTAGGGATATGGTTTAGTGGGGACTGTTGGCGTTAGGTCAGAGGTTGGACTCGATGATCTTGAGGTCTCTTCCAACCTAGAAATTCTGTGATTCTGTGATTCTGTAACACTGAAAGAACAGTCGGGTGATCAGGCCATTTCAGTAGGTGGTTATCAAAGAGAGGTCCTGCTTGACAAATCTGATCTCCTTCTAAGACAAGGCAATGTGCTCAGTGGATGAAGGAATGGCTGTGGATGTGGTCTACCTAACCCTCCGTAAGGCTTTCGACACCTTTTCTCACAGAATTCTCCCGGAGAAACTGGCTGCTCAAGGCTTGGGCGCATGTATGCTTACCGTTGCGTCCCGCATGTTCGTGGGAAACCCGGTGCTAAATCATTTGTAGACGACCTGATTCTGGGTCAGGGTTCCGTACGTAGCAGAGCAGCTCCCTCGCTGCGATCTATTGAGAGTCAGCCCTTGACACGAGTTTTTGTCACTTTTCGCCCTTGCCACCACCGGGCGGAGGAGGGAAAGGCAAGGGGATGCAGTTGTCACGCGCAGACCTGCGCCTGCCTGCCGTTCACTCGTTCCCCCCTCGGGGGAGAACACTCTCGCTTTTCTCCCTCTTTTCCCTCTTACCCTCTTCCCATCACACGGCCCCACTTCCCCGCTCCACGCGGCATGGATTGGGTCTCTCTCCCGTCTCCTTCCCCGTTTTTTTTCCTCCCCCCCCCCCTTGCCGGGTCTGGGTTGACCTGGCGACTCCGGCTCTCTGTTGGAGAGGGTCCAGAGGAGGGCGACGAAGATGGTGAAGGGCCTAGAGGGGAAGACATATGAGGAGCGGCTGAGGGCGCTGGGCCTGTTCAGCCTGGAGAAGAGGAGGCTGAGGGGGGACCTCATCGCAGTCTACAACTTCCTTGCGAGGGGGAGTGGAGAGGCAGGTGACCTATTCTCCGTAATCACCAGTGATAGGACCCGTGGGAAAGGTGTTAAGCTGAGGCAGGGGAAGTTTGGGCTGCACATCAGGAAGAGGTTCTTCACCAAGAGGGTGGTCGCACACTGGAGCAGGCTTCCCAGTGAAGTAGTCACTGCACCAAGCCTGTCTGAATTGAAGAAGCGATTGGACTGTGCACTTAGTCACATGGTCTAAACTTTTGGGTAGACCTGTGCGGTGCCAGCAGTTGGACTTGAACGTTATGGGTCCCTTCCAACTCGGGAGATTCTACGATTCTACGATTATTTCTTCATTATCTCTAATTCAGGAACGTGTGCAATAGTGCAAAGCCACCTACAAATTCCTTTCCCACACAAGACCCACAAGGATCATTGAGTCAAACGCCAGGCTCCACACAGAACCACCCATTATCGGAGGATGTTAGAGCGTTGTGCAAACGCTTGACTTGACTTCCAGCAGGCTTGGAGCCATGCCCAATGCCCTGGGCAGCTTGTCCCAGTGCCCGACCACCCTTTCAGTGAAAAACCTTTTCCTAACACCCAGCCTCTGCCTCCCCTGTCCCAGCTCCGTGCCGTTCTCTCGGGTCCTGTCACTGTCCCCAGAGAGCAGAGCTCAGCACCTGCCTGTGGTGCAGTTGCCTGAAGTAACTAGGAAAATAAAACTAACATTCACATCTTAAAGAAAATGCACAGCATTGAAAAGGCTTTCAGGGTAGGGCGTAGCTGCATTACCTGAGCATTCCCTAGGCTTCCAACCTTAGATGCTATTGCGCTGGGGGAACCTGGTGTGCTAGCTCTAAGGAACAGCACGGAGCATAGAGTGGAGTGGAGACACCACGGCTAGGCTCTGTGACCAGGTGCGGACTCGATTGTTCCTGTGCACGCTGAGACCGATAAGCTGCACTTTTTGCTACCCTGAGCCAACGACCTGTCATGTTTTGACAAATGCTGTATTCTAATGTACTTTTGCTCATTATTGTGGTGGTTTTACCGTGCTGGGCAGCTAAACCCCACAACCGCTCTCTCACTCCCCCTCCTTTAGATGAGGAGGGGGAGAAATAAAGCAAAGAACAACTCACGGGTTGAGATAAGGATAATTTAATTAAAGGGAAATAACTATAATAATTAAATCAAGACTACTATGAACTAAAAATTTAACTAAGGGGAAATAAAAGGGAAAGGGGAAAAGGGAGGGGAAAAGGAAAAATAAAAAGAAGGGAGGAAAACAAACCAACAAAATAAATGAAAGCTATATGGAAGTGCAGAGGAAAGAAATTACTCTCTACTTCCCACAAATGAGCGATGATTGACCGCGTCCTTGAAGCAAGGCCTCAACGCACGCAGCCAGTGTTCCAGAGGAGGACCGACGTCTTCTCAACAAGAGCCCACCCCTCCCCTCTTCTTCCTGTTTCCACCTTTTATTGCTGAGTGTGACATCACATGGTATGGAATATCCCTTTGATCGGTTTAGGTCAGCTGCCCTAGTGATGTTTCTCTCCTCACTTTTTGCCCACCCCCTAGGAGGGTTAGAGAAAGGCCCGATGCTGTGCCACTGCTGCTCAGCAGTAGACACAACACTGGTGTGATAACACTGCTGTTCCAGCTACAAGTCCAGAGTACGGCACTGTATGGGCTGCTGCCGGGAAAGTTAACATTCCAGCCAGACCCAGTACAATTATAATATCATTAAAATGCCAAAACACACCTCCATCCCAAAAGCTCCCTGCTTCCAAGGTGCGACCACCCCTCTCTGAGCATGTGCTCTGAATTTCTCAGAGCCTACTACTTTAAACAGAGACAAGAAACCTTTTCACCAATCCTAACTAAAATATGCTTGACTAGAGTCACTCAAGCTCCACCTCATAAATTGGCCTAAGAGAGAGGGTGTGTCAGGGAAGATACCATTGTTAGGGAAGGTACCATCATTAGGGAAGATACCACCATCAGGGGAGATGCCATCCCAAGGGAATACACCATCCTGAGGACCTCCTGACTCCTGGGATCAGTCGACGGGCTGAGCCTCTCTTCTCGCCCATTGGGACGCCTTTGGGTGAGATTTGAACACTAGGTTATATCGTGTGTCTCTGCGGAAACTTAGGAATCTCTATAGAGTCTTTGTGCCTTGTAACGCGTTCATTTCCAGGCTGCGCACCTGTGCCACCTCTGTATTTCATACATGCGTTATTGGTGAATCTGTGATTGTGATAGTTCAGGACCCTGAATCTGACCGGACCCGTAACGGTTAATCGGCTACACCCCTAAATGCCACACTGCCCCTCTGCTCCCCTCGTGAGGGAGCTGCAGGCCGCCAGGAGGCCTCCCCTCACTCTCCTCCAGGCTGAATTCTGACACGTATGCAACTTGCTGTCGACCAAAACCCCCAGATCCCTTTCTGCAAGGCTGCTCTCCAGCCTCTTCTGCTGGCCCTAAGTGGAACCCTGGGGAACCCCACTAGGGACTGGTCAACAGCCTGATGCAACCCCATTTCTGTAACCCCTTGAGCCCAACCCATCAGCCAACTTTTCACCCTAAACCGCATGTATTTATCTAGCTGTACAATGGACATTTTGTCCAGAAGGATACTGAGAGAAACAGTACTGAAAACTTGATGGAAATCCAAAACCTGGCATCCCTTGCTCAACTAGACGGGTGATGTTGTCATAAAAGGAAATTAAGTTTGTTAAACAGGACTTTCCCCTCATGAACCTGGGTGGGCTGTGATCAACAACTGCGTTGTCTTTCCGGTGTTCTTCAGTAATGCCCAGAAGAGTTTCTCCGTATTT
Organism: Anas platyrhynchos; assembly: GCF_047663525.1. NCBI lineage: Eukaryota > Metazoa > Chordata > Aves > Anseriformes > Anatidae > Anas > Anas platyrhynchos. Next base: position 7,656,358 of record NC_092618.1, read on the forward strand.
TTACTAGGCTCTGAAGAGAGACTGGCGGGTCTGTAATTATTGGGCTCTTCTTTCTTGCCCTTCTGGAAACCTGTCACAATGATTGCCAGCCTACAGTCAACTTGGACCTCTCTGGCCTCCCAAGACCATTGAAAAATAATTGAGAGAGGTCTCACAAGGAGATTAGTCGGCCCTCTGAGAACCCTGGAATGAATCCCCTCAGGCCCCGTGGACTCATATGCATCCAGTGTGGGTTTGGCTAGGAGGTTTTTGTTACCGCACTCATGGCCCCCCAACTCTGGGCCCCTTGGGTCCCAGAGCCCATCATTGCTCTTGAAGACAGAGGCAAAAGAGACATTAAATGGCTCTGCTTCGCCTATGTCTGTGTTTGTGAGGTGACCATCCTCAGCAAGTAAGGGACCAATGTTTCCTCTAGCCCTCCTTTAGCAGTTCACATCTTCAATACACATATTAATGTATATATCTGCGTTGTTGCCCACACTACTAGCCAGCGTCACCCCTGAGCTTTGCCTGCACGAATTTTCTCCTGACAGAGGCAAACAGCACCTCTGTAGCCCTGCCATGTCACACGACCTCGCTTCCAGTGGCCACACGCTTTCTTTTTGCACTTAAGCTCTAGAAGAAGATCCCTGCTCAGCCAAGCTGGCCTCCTGCCCCGCCTGTTTGACTTCCAACATTTTGGAATCGCCTGCTCCTGTGCTCTTAGGAGGTCGTGCTTAAAAAGATGGACCCCGATACCTTCCAAAACAGCTTCTCAGGGGATCTTCCGAACTAGTTCCCTGAGCAGCCTGAACTCTGCCCTCCCCGTGTCCAAAGTTCACAGAATTGGAGGGGTTGGAAGGGACCTCAAGAGATCATCGGGTCCAACCCCCCTGCCAAAAGCAGGCGTACTGGCAGTTTTCCTCCAATCGCCAAAGATTTTTAAATGTGAAGTGTCAATAGAGAGCTATTTGTGTTTGTATGTTCTTTCTTTGAAGTCTCTGATGTCTGGGGGTTTCAGAACAACTGCTAACAACTAGTAACTGTTATGACTTCTGAATGGGACACTATGCAAGCCCCTGATATCTGGCCAGGCGGCCAGGAGATTAAGGAGAAGAAAGAAGCTGAAGGATGGCTAGAAGACAAAACTTGCAGGGAACGCTGTGTAAGCTTTTGACATGCTGCCAAGGAGTACAAAGGGGAAGGACAAGAAAAAAAAACTGAGAGGAAGACTACGAGCCTTCAGCATGAAAGACCCCCAGAGACCCCCAGGGGGACCACCAGAGACTGATGCGCATGCTCCAGTAGGAGGGTTTGGATCCCGGAAGCTAATTATAATAACCCATTTTTTTTAGAAGTAGTAATGAATATGTATCAGCCTAGGAGCATAAAAATCAGCTGCTTGATGTAACTGGTGTGCGTCCTGGTGGAGCAGAGACTCCCGGCGCACCCAGCGCTGTTTGCTTACCTCTATTCCTTTAATAAATTGTAAACTTTGATTATAATCCTATTTTGAAGACTGAGCCATTTATAACACAAGCAACAGGTCTAGGATGGCACCTTTCCTTGTTGTCTCCCTCAGTAGCTGTACCAAGGAGTTGTCATCAAGGTGTGTGAGGAATCTCCTGGACCTGCTTGTATCAGCTGTGTGGTCTTCCCAGTTAACGTCTGGCAAGTTGAAGTCCCCCATCAGGACAAGGGCAGTTGAGCTAAGAGAGGTCTCTCTTAGTTGCTTAGCGAATAATTCATTGGTATCGCAAACACCCACTGCAACATCCAAGTGATTGCTTTCTCCCTTAATCCTTACCCAGAAGCTCTCGGCCACGTCCTTGTGCCAGCCCCTTGCCTCGCCTGCCCTGCCTATCCTTCCTGAAGAGCCCATACCCGTCCATCACAGCACACCAAGTCTCGCTTGTTCTGGGATGGAGCTGAAGCTTCCAGCTCCTCCTGCTTGTCCCTCATGCTGGGTGCATCGGTGCAGAAACATTCCAAATGTGCTCCAGTGTACCCAGCGTGGCATGGAGCAGGCCGAAGGATCTCGCTAGCGCACACTCCCTCCCATTTTGGTGTGCCACTTAGAAGATTCTGTCAGGACAGAACAATAATGGATGATGCTCAGAGGGCCTTACGGGGCAAGTGAGCTTTCCAGAAACACCTTTTACCCTGATCTCCTGGGAGGCAGCAGACTTCTCCATGGGTTGGGTCAGGCCGGCATATGCGGCCCTCTGTTCTGCTCAGAAGGGAGTCACGTATGACAGTAACCCTTCTCTTCTTCTTGATGGAGGTGGTCGTGATACTGGGGAAGGCTGACTTGCCCTAGAAAACCCCTCCAACCTGGATGGACCTTCATGCACATCATCGTTTGTGTGTCCATTACTTCCAGAGTCTGTTGTTTCAGGGCACCTGAAAGGAAGGTGAGGTAGGCAAGGAGGGGTTCGCCTGCTGCCCCGAGCAGATCTAAACTTCCATCCCTTCGTCACTGAGATGCACTCCTTCTGCCTGATGGCCAGAGGGTAGGGGATCCTCCATTTCCTCTGCTGTGTCTGCCTGACGCATCTGTCCCAGGGCTGGCAGAGTACAGTTCAACCTTCTCCGACTCCCTGGTGCTCCTCAGCCTGCCCACGTCCTCCCGAAGCTCTGCCAGGAGGCTGAGCAGTTCTTCTACCTGGGCGCACCTACCACAGGTGGACTCACAGGATGGGATGTCAGGAAGAATTTCTTCATGCAAAGGGTGGAACCGGCTGCCCAGGGCACTGCTGGAGTCCCAGGCCTGGAGCTATTAAAGAAATAGCTCCTTTAATAGCTCCTTGCACTTCTTGGTGCAGGTGTTAACGGAGCCAACTAGGAAAGGTGCCCTCCTAGACCTGTTGCTAGAAAACAGAGAGGGTCTGGTGGGAGATGTGGTGATTGGTGGCCGCCTCGGTCATAGCGACCATGAAGTGGTTGAGTTCAAAATTTACGGTGACAGAAGGAAAAGTGCCACCAAAACCTCATCCCTAGATATGGGGAAGGCGGACTTCAGGCTGCTCGGGGAACTAGTCAGCAAGGTCCCCTGGGAAGCTGCTCTTGAAGGCCTTGATGTCCACCAGTGCTGGTCACTCTTTAAGCGATGCCTCCTAGAAGCACAAGATCAGGCAATTCCTAAATATCGCAAGTCAGGCAGGCGTGGCAGGAGGCCGGCGTGGCTGACCAGGAACATTCTAATGGAGATTAGGCGGAAACAGAGAGTGTTTCGCTACTGGAAGGAGGGCCAGGTGACATGGAAAGAATACAGGGATGCTGTTCGTGTCTGTAGGAAGAAAATTCGTGTGGCTAAAGCACACCTAGAGTTGAAGCTGGCTGTGTCTGTGAGAGAAAATAAAAAGGGTTTTTTTAGATATGTGAATGGAAAAAGGAGAACTAAAGAATACATAGGGCCGCTCCTTGATAGGGAAGGTCTTCTCACAGACGATGACATAGGCAAAGCAGAGACGCTTAACGCCTTCTTTGCCTCTGTCTTCAATGCCGATGATGGGCTTCGGGACCCAGGGTGCCCCGAGCTGGAGGACCGGGACGGTGGGGATGACAAACTCCCAACCGACCCTGAACGTGTGCGGGATCTGCTACTCCACCTGGATCCCTACAAGTCCATGGGTCCGGAACCTCTCTCAATTATTTTTCAACGATCCTGGGAGTCTGGAGAGGTCCCGGTAGACTGGAAGCTGGCAAATGTTGTGCCGATTTTCAAGAAGGGTCAGAAAGAAGACCCTAGCAATTACAGGCCTGTCAGTCTCACATCAGTGCCTGGTAAAATCATGGAGAAGATGGTTCTCGAACGTATTGAGGCGCGCCTGGGGGACAATGCAGTCATTGGTCCCAGCCAGCATGGGTTTGTGAAGGGTAGGTCCTGCCTAACTAACCTGATTTCCTTTTATGATAAGATCACCCGTATGGTGGACCAAGGGAAACCAGCTGATGTGATTTTTTTGGACTTCAGCAAGGCTTTTGACACGGTTTCCCATAGGATCCTACTGGACAAAATGTCCACCATACAGCTAAATAAAAACATCATACGATGGGTGAGCAATTGGCTAACGGGCAGGGCCCAAAGGGTTATGGTGAATGGGGCTGCGTCAGGCTGGCGGGCGGTCACCAGTGGGGTCCCTCAAGGCTCCATTTTAGGGCCGGTACTTTTCAATATTTTTATAAACGATCTGGATGTAGGAATAGAAGGCATTTTGAGCAAGTTTGCTGATGACACCAAACTTGGAGGAGTTGTGGACTCGAATGAGGGTGGAAAGGCCTTGCAGAGGGATCTGGATAGGTTGGAGAGCTGGGCCATCACCAACCGCATGAAGTTCAATAAGAGCAAGTGCCGGGTCCTGCACCTGGGACGGGGAAACCCTGGCTGCACGTACAGACTGGGCGACGAGACGCTGGAGAGCAGCCTAGAAGAGAGGGATCTGGGGGTCGTGGTAGACAACAAGTTGAATATGAGCCGGCAGTGTGCCCTGGCAGCCAGGAGGGCCAACCGTGTCCTGGGGTGCATCAAGCACGGCATCGCTAGTAGGTCAAGGGAGGTGATTGTCCCGCTCTACTCTGCGCTGGTGCGGCCTCCCCTCGAGTACTGTGTGCAGTTCTGGGCACCACAGTATAAAAAGGACATGAAACTGTTGGAGAGTGTCCAGAGGAGGGCTACGAAGATGGTGAAAGGCCTGGAGGGGAAGACGTACGAGGAACGGCTGAGGGCACTGGGCCTGTTCAGCCTGGAGAAGAGGAGGCTGAGGGGAGACCTCATCGCAGTCTACAACTTCCTCGTAACGGGGTGTCGAGAGGCAGGAGACCTTTTCTCCATTAACACCAGCAACAGGACCCGTGGGAACGGAGTTAAGCTGAGGCAGGGGAAGTTTAGGCTGGACATCAGGAAGGGGTTCTTCACAGAGAGAGTGGTTGCACACTGGAACAGGCTCCCCAGGGAAGTGGTCACTGCACCGAGCCTGACTCAATTTAAGAAGAGATTGGACTGTGCACTTAGTCACATGGTCTGAACTTTTGGGTAGACCTGTGCAGTGTCAAGAGTTGGACTTGATGATCCTTAAGGGTCCCTTCCAACTCAGGATATTCTATGATTCTATGAAATGCGTGGACTTGGCGCTAAGGGCCGTGGTTTTGTGGTGGGCCTGGTGGTGTTAGCTGACGCTTGGACTTGAGCTGAAGGCCCTTTTCCAAGCGCAAGGGTTCTGTGACTCTTTCACTGGTTGAGTAGGCGCCATGCAGTCACCGGGCCCAGGGAAAAGACGTCCTTGGTGGCCTCCAAGTTAGCTCAGCGTCATGGCACCGAGTCACTGTGAAGGAGCTGCTGGAATAACGAGACAACAACCTAGTTCTATTAAAATATATATTGCTCTTTTGAGGACTGCTGCGGGGCTAGCGGCACCACAGCAGTGGAAATCTCCGTCCTGACATTGCCTTATGCCTTGACGTCAGGATCAGGGTGGTTTGAACTGCCAGGGAACAGACCATGGGTTCCGGGTCGTTCTCTGAAGGCCGGAGGACTGCAAAAGAAAGAAGAGCAGAGATGAAAACCCACTCCTTGCAGAGATCCCCAGGCATCCCCTGCAGAGCATGCCAGCCCCACTCGACTCTTCCCCAGGCCAGGAGGAGCAGGAGGGACAAAGGAATCCGTTGAAAGCTGCTGCTCAGCAATGTCCCAAATGCAGCCACCAGTCCTTCCCCACCTGCGCACCACAGGTCAAGTGGGGCACCTTCACAAGCTGGTTCCCTCACCACCTGCCTCCATCCCTTGGGAGGATTCACACACTCCAGGAATCTCCTGGACTCTTTCCTCTCGCTATTGTGCTTCCCCATGAGAGCAAGGGCTAGCAATCGTGACCCTGCTCCTAGCTGCTTGTAGGCTGTCTCATCTCCCTCTTCGTCCTGGTTGCGTGCTCTACAACAGGCTCCCACCTTCTGTCAGCCTTACTGCCCTTTCCCCTGACTCTTCCTCAGGGACACTCAACCCTTTCAGCGGCACTGCCCAGCTCCAGGCTGGGAGGCCATTCCCTGACACCACAGGCTACCCCGTCTCCTCTCCCTCGTTCCTATGGCTGCATTGCTCCTCCGCCCCGAAGCATTTCCCTGGAGCAGGGCAAGGCACGGGGGCCTCTGCCGCTGTCCCCCCAGCCCTAGCACACCCCCCACTGCCCTCACTCACCGCTGAGGATTTCATTCAGCTTCTCCTCGCTCTGGTCCTTGCAGTAGCGCGCAGCAAGACCTAGACACAGAGACCCCATCAGAGCCCCGCTCCCCAGCACGCTCCCAGCAGCGCAGCCCCTGGCCTGGCCAGCCAGGCTGTGCCCCCTCCTGCACCCTGGAGCAAGGGCCCAGTCGGGGGGCTCTGGGGGCAACAGGGCAGTGCCTGGGGCTGCCAAAGGCTGCCCCAAGAGGGACCCAGGGGCTGGGCTCACCAATGAATCTGACGGCCTCAAGTCGCACAAGGGTCTGAGTGGCCTTCAGGTAGGGCTGGCTCTGCTGCAGGTATTCTTCTACTCTGCCTCTGTCCTGCTGCAGCTGGAGAGAGAGAGAACGCAGGGTCACGGGGCTTGCACACCCTCTCCAGGGTCTCCTCCAGCATCCTGGGGGCAGGGAGGTCAGAGGGGCCTCCAGAAGAGCCCCCTGGGGCTCTGTGCTGGCAGGAAGGGAGCGAGGATGCGGCTGCAGGCAGCGGGCTCTGGCCGGGCGCGTTTGCCCAGCTGGGGCAAACCAAGTTGGGTCCTTACCAAGCACTCTCCAATCCTCCATGTCTGTTTTGTCTGGACGAATCGCTTGAGCTCCTTGCATCGCAGAAACTCTGCAGCCACAGCAAGAGCTTCCCCAGAGGCCTGCGGAGCAGCAGAGGTTGGGAGATGGCAGCACAGCCTTGGGAAGGAGACCCTCTGTCCCCTCCTCTTGGCAGGGCTGCGAGCCTTTCCCAGCGCGTTATGGGAGGCTGTGGTGAGGGGCAGCGTGCACTGGGTTCAGTGGCCAAGGCAAGGCCACGGGACAGCCACCATCGGAGGCAGCTCATGCTGCCGGCCAGAGATCCCCCAGAGCAACCCTGTGGCATCAGCACACCCTTGCCCACATAACTGCTCAGCTCTGAGATCTGTACCTTTGCTACGCTCTCACTCTGGTCTCTCATATGAATGTAGAGTGGGAGAAGGCTCCTGTGAACTGTCCTCTTCATTTTCTTCGTCCTTTGCCGCAGCACAGCTTCCACCACGGCTTGGAAGAGGCAGATGGAGTGCTCCCGCACCTGGCTGGACGCCTGGCAGGGAGGAGGACAGGAGGAATTTCAGCATTAGCGTGGCCGATGTGAAGGGAGCTCCCAGCACTGTGAGATGCTTCAGCGCTGGATCCTTCCCAGAGGAGCTGCTCAGGGGCAGCTGCAAGGCCTGGTGCCCGTGAAGGGCAACGCAATCGGTTGCCATCGCAGGCTGCCCGCCAGCCACCCCACTTTCGCCACCAGCCGCACCAGCCATGCCCAAGCAGAGCTCCCCAGCGCCTGGGCTGACGAGGAGACTGGGAAGGCCCTGCCTGAGTGCTGCCCACAGGGCCGGGCTGAAGGGCAGCCCTCGTTACAGGGGGCCCAGCTGAGGGCTCGGGCTCCCGCAGCACACTTACGTGGTCAAAGAGTGGCAGGAGCTTCTCAGCCAGCTGCAGAGCCGGGCCACTGGCCTCCCTCCTCTCCACATGAGCCATCACGTTTCTCAGCACAGGCAGGGCCTTCAGCACCACGTCTGTGTTGGTGTCCTGCAGGGCCTCCAGGATGTCTGGCAGCACGACCTGAATTTCCCTTGCCTGTAGGAAAGACACCATTTCCCTTCCGTGAGGCAGTGAGAGACCACCCTGGGCAAAGGGCTCTGGTTCCTGAGCACCAGCCTCCTGCCTTGCTTCCTGGCAGCGGGGAGGGACGGGAGGGCAGAAGAGCAAAGCCCCAGGCTGCCAACATGGCTTTGCTTGACGATGGCCCGCTCACCTTCTTAGGGCTCTCTGACACGGTGCAGAGCCCTTTCAGAACCATCAAGCGCATCTCTGGGCTTGGGTGCCTCAGGTAGCTCAGGAGGTGCACTGGGTTAACAAAGTCCTCCTCAGAAATGTCATTCTGGGCCAGCATCTGCAAGAAAGAGCAGTGAGAGCCTGGCAGGGCCTGCAGGGCCCCCTGCAGCCTCTTCTTCTCCCACCTTTGGGCAGGGATGGGGCAGCGCCAGCTGGCACCAAAGAGGCACCAGGCGCGGGGAGCTACGGGGGCTTGCCGGCCCCAGGGACCATGTGTCCGTACGTCCTGCGGGAGCTGGCAATTTGGGGGTAGATGGGCACAGGGCTGTGCCTGTGTGCCTGAAGGGGCACACGTAGCCCTGCTGGGAGCAAGGTTTCATCTGGGAACTCACAGCCAAGCGACGGATGCACGTGTCTTCGGTGACTGCGGTGCACCAGTAGCGCAGCGGCAAGTCTTCCATCATGTCGTTCAAAACCCTCTTCAAGGTCTTCGGCATGGCCAGGATCACCTCCCACATGGCCAGGTCAGTGCTGCAAGCCCAGAAGACTCTGTCAGTGAGGCTGCCTCAGCCGCAGGGCCACAAACTTGGGCCAGCCCCAGAGGACCCAGGCTGTCCTGCAGCCCCTGTGACTTGGGGAGCACTGAGGGCCCAGCCTGGGCAGGCAGGAGGGGGCTGAGCTGGTGTTCCCTGGGGGCAGGGGGACTCTGGGCTGCCTTGGACAGCTGGGCTGCTGCAGCCCTGGCTGGCCCAGTAGGGCTGGAACACATTGGTGGGAAGGAGGGCTGTGCTCCTTGGGGATGTCCTGCCCTTTGCCATTGGTGTGGCAAGCAGAGAGTCTCCAGGTGCATCTCCCGACGCGGAACAAGCCCTCAAGGATGTTAAGGCCAGGACCTGTCACGTGGCGGAGAGAACTGCAGCAGGTTCATGACTTCTCTCCAGGGCATCATGTTGGTCAGCTGGAGAAGCAGGGAGTCCAGGCACTGCCGCGCCGATGCCGTGTGGATGCTGCCCAGGTTTCTCCTGATGCACTCCATGATCGTTGGCACCTTGGGGGACAAAGTGGGAATGGTGTTGCCAGCAGACAGCAGCCATTGCCACAGCTGCCACTCAAACTTTGGCCCCTTCCATTGCTCTCTGCTGGCTTCAGGTGGCTTCTGGAGCCCAAGAGACCCCGATGTGCGAGGGAGGCAGGGAGGGAGGCAGGGAAGGAGAGAGGAACCATGCCTGGAAGAGCTCAAGGGCAGGGCCATGGCCACAGGCCACTTACATCTGTCAGCCAGTAGTCAGGGACCTCCAAGGCTGCGTCCAGCACGCTGCAGGCCCCCTGCTTGTCATGGGTGCTGGAGTCTTGTAAAGCTTCCAGGGCTGTGAGGACGATGTCCAGCCTCTCATCAGGGAAGAGATGTCCTCCAAACCACTGTGGGAAGAAGGAGGAGCGAAGACATGCCTCACTGAGTGTCCCAAGGGTGCTGCTTAGCTGAGCAGCAAGGGCAGCTCCGGAGAGAGGGCCCTCGGGGGAAGGGGTGAGGATGGGGCATATGGGGCCAGAGTGCTGGCCCTGCAGGTAACCAGGGCTTGCTGGTGGCCAGGAGGGTGGAGCTGCTGCCGGGACACAGGGGAGCAGCCTTCGCATAGCCCCAGCCTGGGGACAAGAGGAACCCTCTCAGCAGGGCGAGTGAGGCCGTGCCAGCCCCACCGGTTCTGGACCCCTTTGCTCACACGAGATGCCTGCTGATGCTGCGGACAAGATCCCCAGCAAGGCCAGAGCTCATTACCTTGGCAATTTCACACGGAGTTGATGGTATAGAAAATGGAGGTTTTGAATCCTTCGATATCATGCGGAGCAGCCCATAATTTTTCATGTCCTTTGTCTGTGAGCTTTCTAAACAGGGGGAAACACCAAAGAGTCAGTAGGGAAGCGCATCTTTGCCAACAAGCTTGCCAAATGGTGAAAAGCACTTTCACTAGGAATGGCTGAGGAGGGAGGCTCAGACCCACGGCGAGGAGAGTGGTGGGCAGGGATGTAAAGCACAAGGTGAGGAGTGCTGGGAGCAAGAGGGACCTCAGGGATGATGCAGAAGGAGGAGAAGCAATGGCGTTGGGTGCCGTGGGGGTAGCAGCGTGTCACAGACCCCCTTCTGCTCGGGGTCAGGATGTGCAGGAAGCCCCCTGACACCTGCCTTTAAGACGGCAGGGAGCAAACAGTCAGGGAGCATTCTGGAGGGCGTCACCATCCCTGGTGATGCACGGCTGGCTCTGCTGTTCACTCCTCGGGGAAGATGCCGTTTGGGAAGTGCTCATCGATCGATGGCTTAGACTGGGGGACACCACAAAACAGCGTGGTAGGTGATCTGGGGAGGGTTGGGAAGGACAGCAGCAGAGAACTGCTCCTGGACGGCAGGTGAGCGTCTAGCTTCTGCGGAAAACGATAGCCAGAATGCTGCGGGAAGCTGCTGTGAGGAGCAGAGGAGGCCAGGGAACCTGGCAGAATTCCGTGGGCAGCCTCCACCAAGCACAAAAGCAATCCTTCACAATACTCAGGAGAACAAGCAGACATACCAGGAGATGTCTGTGTGCGGACAGACGCTGCCCACCACACCTTCTTACCTCTTGTTTCCTCTAAGATTGTGAGGAAGCGATAAAGTGTATCCAAAGCTGCGTGTCTCATGGATATATCGCCACTGAAGAAAATGAAGAGGTGGCCCAGCAGCTGTCCCAGGATGGGGATGTAGAGCTCTCTGGAATCATTGTAGCTGTGCTTGTATTTTTCATAGTCATCTGAGTTCTGGGTGAGGAAGGGACGAGAGACAAAGGGCTTAGTGGAGGCAGAGCCAGCCCCTGAGATAGCAGGGCCTGGGGAGGGAAGAGCAGGGGCGAAGAAGGGACGAAGACCCTCGATTCACGGTTCTGAGGCACTCACGTGCATCGAGGCTTGCCTCACAGGCACCCCTGAGTGGCAGGATGCTCTGGGATGCAGGAAAGGGTGGAGGGTTCCTTGTGCCTTACCTCGCTCAAAAAATAACTGATGATGAAATCACCCAGCCTCTCAATCCTCCTCACAGCTCTCTCACACACAGCTGGGTTTTTGGAGAGGGCAAAGTACAGCAGCGCCTGCGAGGAGAGAAGTTGCTGGGTTGACAGTGGTCTGCAAATGAGACCTGAGAGGATTCTTTGGAAATTCTTTGCAAATGCCAAACCTCCAAGATATTCTCCAACTCTGTGCTGAAACTGGTCTTTGGACAGTTGAGTACGAAGGCCACCAGCATGGTGTCCATGGCTTTCATAGTCTGCAGGGAGGACAGAAGAGCATCAAATTATTTCTGTGGCCCTCCTCACCCCCAGGAGCTGGCTCTGAGCCCCTCGGGAGTTCAGGGGTGGCTTTGGGGCTAAAAAGCTGCTGTGTGCAGACCTCCTGCAGCACAAGATCAGGTCGGGGAAGGGGCGAGGCTGGGAAAGCAAATCTGGGCCCCGGCCCTGCACTGGTCTCTGGTTGTGTCAGCACGGGGAAGCAAGGCAGCAGCTCAGCAGGACTGGGGGTGCCGGTACCTCACCCAGCACATACCTTGGTGTAGAGCGCTCCTTCTGTCTCTGGCATGTCCGACTTGGGAGGTAGAAAGAAGATGCTCTTGAAGCAAATGTTTAGGAGTCTCTCCTTTTCGCCACACAGTGCTGTTGGCACGGTCTTGCTGAAGAAGAGAGAGAGAGGAGCCTGTTGGACGCAGTGCCTCGAGGCTTATGAAGGAGGACACGGACCTTGGCCAGGCATCCCTGGGAGGGACGGGCAGCCTCCCTGCCAGCTTCAGGGCCACCAGGACATTGCCACCAGGGGCTGGGCACGCACCTGAGGAGGGCGACAGTCTCCATGGCCTTCTGCCGGAATGCTGTGCGCAAGCTGTCCATGGGCTCCTTTTCCAGCAGCGCCTGCAGAGCACAAGCAGGATGAGACCTTGGAGCCGCCGGCACCCAGCAGCAGCAGAGCCAGCGCTGCCCCAGCCCTCGCCTCCCAGGGGGCTGGTGCCGGGGGGCCTTGCCCCTTCCCCAACCCGCTGCGCATCCTCTCACCATGATGTTCTCCACCAGGTTAGTTTGGCAGCAGAAGTCATGCAAGTTCATTGGCACACCCCTCTCTGTGACACATCTGCACAGATCGCAGATTTTGCTGAGGAACAGCATCTTCTGCTCCTCGTCGTCCTGGCAGCCACAAAGACACCAACAGAGCATTAGGGGGACACCCACGGCCAGCAGGACCAAAGCCTTGAGGGGTCTGGGGCTGTGTGGGACCCCTGGAGGGCAGCGCCAGGAGCACAGCTGTGATGCAAGCGGCTGCCATTACCTTTTCTGTGCCTCTGACATACGCCCTGATGAATTCCACGGCCTTGTCTCTGCACAGTTTCCATGCCTTACCTGGAAAGGAGGAAAGCAAAGAGTGCTGCAGAGAGGGGCTGAATGCAGGGGTGAGGAGAGGAAGGGCCCCAGCCCCAGAAGGCCGTGGGGAGGCCGCGGGGATGCCCAGAGGCTGCAGCAGCTCCGCTGGGAAGAGAGGCTGAGGGAGCTGGGCTTGTGGAGCCTGGAGAAGGCTGCGGGGGGACCTCGCTGCGGCCTCCCCGTGCCCAAAGGGGCCTCCAGGAAAGCTGGGGGGGGATCTTCATCATGGACTGCAGCGACAGGACAAGGGGTGACGGCCTTAACCTCAAAGAGGGCAGGTTTCTTTCGGACAGGCAGGGATTTCTCCCTGGCACAGCCTCCCCATGGGTGCCTCTCGCTGCCCGGCCCCACCGCAGGTAGATGGGATGGGATGGGATGGGATGGGATGGGATGGGATGGGATGGGATGGGATGGGATGGGATGGGATGGGATGGGATGGGGCCCCCCAGCTCTCTCCCACACTGGGCCCCCACCTTGTCTCACAGGGACCCTCACTTACCAGCATCCTCCAGCAACTGGGCCGTATTGGTGGGCTCTGACAGGGCAGTGTCCTCTGGCAGGCTGCGTTCCACATCCAGCAGGTCATCCAGGCTCCCCTCGCTGTCCTCAGACAGGATGCTGTCCTCATCTGCGATGTAGCCTTCTTCCAGCAAGCTGTCCTCTGCTGGCTGGTCGCTGCCCTCAGAAGACCAGGTCTCCTGCCAGAACAGGCTGGGCTGCCCGGGGGGCATGCCTCCCTCCTCATCCCATTCAGAAGCCTCCTCTGGAGTGGGAGAGCTCGTAATGAGTAACTGGTGGCTCCTCCGCGTGGGTGTCCGCAGCGGGGGGGACCTCGCTGCGGCCTCCCCATGCCCAAAGGGGCCTCCAGGAAAGCTGGGGGGGGATCTTCATCATGGACTGCAGCGACAGGACAAGGGGTGACGGCCTTAACCTCAAAGAGGGCAGGTTTCTTTCGGACAGGCAGGGATTTCTCTCCTTCACGCCCAGGGCAGTGAGGCCTTGGTGCAGGCTGCGGTGCCCCCTCCCTGGCACTGCCCACGGCCAGGCTGGGTGGGCTTTGGGCAGCCTGGGCTGGGGGGAAGCATCGTGATCGCCGAGGTCCCCCCCAGCCCAAAGCGTCCTGGCATTCTGTGGTGCTGCGGAGGAAGCTCGGCCCCGTCAGCCCAAGCGCCGCTTTACCCAGGGAAGGAGTCCTGGAGTCAGGCAGGGGTCTCTGTGTCCCCAACCCTCCCCACCCCATCCCGAAGACCCTGACTCACTGGGATCCAGCCACTGTACGTCGTCCTGGCTCTCCTCTACCTGGCTGCTGCCCGCTGCCTGAGCAATGGCCTCTGCCGGCAAAATGTCCTCTGCCAGGCTGTTGTCCTCTGCCGGCAATATGTCCTCTACCGAGGTGCTGTCCTCTGCCAGCAAGCTGTCTTCTGACAGGCTGCTGTCCTCTGATGGCAAAAAGGCCTCGACTGGGGTTCTTTCCACTGCCAGCAAGCTGTCCTCTGCTGGCCGGTTGCTGCCCCTAGAAGACCAGGTCTCCTGCCAGGCCAGCCTGGGCTGCCTGGGGGGCATGCCTCCCTCCTCATCCCATTCAGAAGCCTCCTCTGGAGTGGGAGAGCTCGTAAGGAGGAACTGGTGGCTCCTCCGCGTGGGTGTCAGCGGCATTGTGGGACTTGGACTGCGCTCAGGGTCTCCTTGAGGCTCCTGTGCTCCTTCCATATCCATCGCTGCCGTGCACCAACACTGAGGGTCCGAGCCACGGCTGCGCTCTTATAAAGCGGAGCCCTGGGGTGTCACCAAGTGACGTCACAATGGGTGCCACTGTGACACGCGCCTGGGCTGGGTGGGCCCCGCATGAGGGCAGGAAGGCTGTGCAGAGGGCCGCATCCAGCTGCGTGGCATTCGAGGCCAAATGCTGGGCGTCACGCTTAGAATCACAAAATATCCCCAGCTGGGAGGGACCCATAAGGATCATGGAGTCCAAAGTTTAAGTTGGGGGCTGGCCTGCCGGAGGGCAGGGAAGGGGAGAGGGACCTGGGGGTCCTGGTGGACCACGAGCCATCCCCTTGGGGCCAAGAAGGCCAACAGCATCCTGGGGTACCTTCTTTAAGGTACTTACGTTATATATGGAGTGGTAATTCGTGGAGAGATGCTGGTTGATATTAATAAAGAAGGGAGAGATGTGGGAGTGTGGCCATGGGGGTCGGCAAGCCCCGTGGTTGATGAGAACACACCCAGCACTGTTTACTTGCCTTTTCTACCTTTTATAGCTTTTATGCCTTTTCTACCTTTTAGAAATATTTGTTTTATAAATATTACAAAATTCAGATTGAGTTGAGACCTCATTTATAACAAATTGGTGACCCCGACGTGATCTTCTTGGACTTTGGATCTGTGACCGGCAAAGGGAGGCGCCCCACACAGTGGCCCTTGCCGATAGCGGTGCTAGAGTCCAACAAGATTTCGAACATAAGAAGCAAGTAAAGAACCAAGAACTCTTATTTTGTGACCCGTAATTCTAGATATGGGAGTCCAACAATTGTTAAAAACTGGTTTATAAATCTTGCAGGGAATATTGTGAAAGCATTCTCTTGTGGTTCAGTTGGCCTTGGCCAAATCTGAAAACAAGACACGGATTAATGATATTCAAAAGAAAATGAGGGATTGTGATATATGGAGTGGTAATTCGTGTGGAGAAAATGGTTGATATTAATAAAGAAGGGGGAGATTTGGGAGTGTGGCCATGGGGCTTGGAAAGCCCTGTGGTTGAGATAAAATTAGACTCTTAACGAGGAGGCCATCAGGAATGTAAAAGAGTTTAGAGGGAACCAAGAAGGGTGATTCAGGAGACTCCATGCAGGCTCGGGTTTCTTGTTCTCCAGCCAGTAAAAAAACGCTGCGCCACACAGCAGCTGGGAGAGTGAGAGGAGTGAGGAACGGCCTTGCAGGCGCCAAGGTCAGTGAAGAAGGAGGGGGAGAGGTGCTCCAGGCGCCGGAGCAGAAGTCCCCTGCGGCCTGTGGTGAGGACCCTGGTGAAGCAGGTTGTCTCCCTGCAGCCTCATGGAGTACCACGGTGGAGCAGGGTTCCACGCTGCAGCGCGTGGAGGAGACCACGGTGGAGCAGGTGGCCCTGCACCGATGGAGGCTGCGGCCTGTGGAAGACCCCTGCCGGAGCAGATTCCGGGCCGGACCTGTAGCCTGTGGAGAGGAGCCCACGCAGGAGCAGGGGGTCTGGCAGGAGCTGCTGCCCATGGGGGACCCAGGTTGGAGCAGTCTGCTCCTGAGGGATGGACCCCGTGCTACGGACCCATATCTGGAGCAGTTCTGGAAGAGCTGCTGCCTGTGGGAAGCCCACGCCGGATCAGTTCATCAAGGACTGCATCCCGTGGGAGGGATCCCACAGCACAGGGGGCGAGAGTGACCGAGAAGGAGCGGCAGAGAAGAAGCGCTGTAGACTGACCATAACCCCCGTTCCTTCGTTCCCCTGCACTGCTCGGGGGGAGGAGGTGGAAGAGGGTAGACGGGGGAGAAGGTGCTTTTGGCTTCTCTCCTTTGTTTCTCACTTCTCTAGCTTGTTAGTAATAAGCAATAAATCTTACCATCTCCCTATGCTGAGTCTGTTTTGTCCGTCACGATAATTACTGTGCCATCTCCTCGTCCTTATCTCAACCCTTGAGCCCTTTTCATCGTATTTTCTCCCCGTTCCTCTTTGAGGAGGGGTGAAGCTCGGCTGCCCACCCAAGTAAAACCACCACACTCTCTCAGAGAGGGGTAAGGATTTTTGCTCAGGACTTGGCAGGGCTGATAGATAGGGCTTTAAACTAGAGTCGAAGGAGGAAGGGGATAAAACCAGACACACCGCTGCTAAGCTGAGGGATGGTGCGCTAGAATCAGAGGGACGGTGTGCTAGTGAGGTCCTGCGGTCAGCTCCACAAGGCGCAGTGTGTAGGGAGGCGCATTTGAAGTGCTTCTACACAAACGCAGGCACTATGAGGAATCAAATGGATGAGCTAGAAGTCTTGGCCCTGTCCCACAGCTACGACATCATCGGCATAAGTGAAACCTGGTGGGATGAGTCCTGTGGCTGGTGTATGGTGGAATTTTCTCCCAACAGAGGCAAACAGCACCTCTGTAGCCCTGCCATGTCACACGACCTCGCTTCCAGTGGCCACACACTTTATTTTTCTGACACGTATTCAACTTGCTGTCGACCAAAACCCCCAGATCCCTTTCTGCAAGGCTGCTCTCCAGCCTCTTCTGCTGGCCCTAAGTGGAACCCTGGGGAACCCCACTAGGGACTGGTCAACAGCCTGATGCAACCCCATTTCTGTAACCCCTTGAGCCCAACCCATCAGCCAGCTTTTCACCCTAAACCGCATGTATTTATCTAGCTGTACAATGGACATTTTGTCCAGAAGGATACTGAGAGAAACAGTACTGAAAACTTGATGGAAATCCAAAACCTGGCATCCCTTGCTCAACTAGACGGGTGATGTTGTCATAAAAGGAAATTAAGTTTGTTAAACAGGACTTTCCCCTCATGAACCTGGGTGGGCTGTGATCAACGACTACGTTGTCTTTCCGGTGTTCTTCAGTAATGCCCAGAAGAGTTTCTCCGTATTTTTACTAGGCTCTGAAGAGAGACTGGCGGGTCTGTAATTATTGGGCTCTTCTTTCTTGCCCTGCTTGAAACCTGTCACAATGATTGCCAGCCTACAGTCAACTTGGACCTCTCTGGCCTCCCAAGACCATTGAAAAATAATTGAGAGAGGTCTCACAAGGACATTAGTCGGCCCTCTGAGAACCCTGGAATGAATCCCCTCAGGCCCCGTAGACTCATATGCATCCAGTGTGGGTTTGGCTAGGAGGTTTTTGTTACCGCACTCATGGCCCCCCAACTCTGGGCCCCTTGGGTCCCAGAGCCCATCATTGCTCTTGAAGACAGAGGCAAAAGAGACATTAAATGGCTCTGCTTCGCCTATGTCTGTGTTTGTGAGGTGACCATCCTCAGCAAGTAACGGACCAATGTTTCCTCTAGCCCTCCTTTAGCAGTTCACATCTTCAATACACATATTAATGTATATATCTGCGTTGTCGCCCACACTACTAGCCAGCTTCACCCCTGAGCTTTGCCTGCACCAATTTTCTCCTGACAGAGGCAAACAGCACCTCCGTAGCCCTGCCATGTCACACGACCTCGCTTCCAGTGGCCACACGCTTTCTTTTCCCACTTAAGCTCTAGAAGAAGATCCCTGCTCAGCCAAGCTGGCCTCCTGCCCCGCCTGCTTGACTTCCAACATTTTGGAATCGCCTGCTCCTGTGCTCTTAGGAGGTCGTGCTTAAAAAGATGGACCCCGATACCTTCCAAAACAGCTTCTCAGGGGATCTTCCGAACTAGTTCCCTGAGCAGCCTGAACTCTGCCCTCCCCGTGTCCAAAGTTCACAGAATTGGAGGGGTTGGAAGGGACCTCAAGAGATCATCGGGTCCAACCCCCCTGCCAAAAGCAGGCGTACTGGCAGTTTTCCTCCAATCGCCAAAGATTTTTAAATGTGAAGTGTCAATAGAGAGCTATTTGTGTTTGTATGTTCTTTCTTTGAAGTCTCTGATGTCTGGGGGTTTCAGAACAACTGCTAACAACTAGTAACTGTTATGACTTCCGAATGGGACACTATGCAAGCCCCTGATATCTGGCCAGGCGGCCAGGAGATTAAGGAGAAGAAAGAAGCTGAAGGATGGCTAGAAGACAAAACTTGCAGGGAACGCTGTGTAAGCTTTTGACATGCTGCCAAGGAGTACAAAGGGGAAGGACAAGAAAAAAAACTGAGAGGAAGACTACGAGCCTTCAGCATGAAAGACCCCCAGAGACCCCCAGGGGGACCACCAGAGACTGATGCGCATGCTCCAGTAGGAGGGTTTGGATCCCGGAAGCTAATTATAATAACCCATTTTTTTTAGAAGTAGTAATGAATATGTATCAGCCTAGGAGCATAAAAATCAGCTGCTTGATGTAACTGGTGTGCGTCCTGGTGGAGCAGAGACTCCCGGCGCACCCAGCGCTGTTTGCTTACCTCTATTCCTTTAATAAATTGTAAACTTTGATTATAATCCTATTTTGAAGACTGAGCCATTTATAACACAAGCAACAGGTCTAGGATGGCACCTTTCCTTGTTGTCTCCCTCAGTAGCTGTACCAAGGAGTTGTCATCAAGGTGTGTGAGGAATCTCCTGGACCTGCTTGTATCAGCTGTGCGGTCTTCCCAGTTAACGTCTGGCAAGTTGAAGTCCCCCATCAGGACAAGGGCAGTTGAGCTAAGAGAGGTCTCTCTTAGTTGCTTAGCGAATAATTCATTGGTATCGCAAACACCCACTGCAACATCCAAGTGATTGCTTTCTCCCTTAATCCTTACCCAGAAGCTCTCGGCCACGTCCTTGTGCCAGCCCCTTGCCTCGCCTGCCCTGCCTATCCTTCCTGAAGAGCCCATACCCGTCCATCACAGCACACCAAGTCTCGCTTGTTCTGGGATGGAGCTGAAGCTTCCAGCTCCTCCTGCTTGTCCCTCATGCTGGGTGCATCGGTGCAGAAACATTCCAAATGTGCTCCAGTGTACCCAGCGTGGCATGGAGCAGGCCGAAGGATCTCGCTAGCGCACACTCCCTCCCATTTTGGTGTGCCACTTAGAAGATTCTGTCAGGACAGAACAATAATGGATGATGCTCAGAGGGCCTTACGGGGCAAGTGAGCTTTCCAGAAACACCTTTTACCCTGATCTCCTGGGAGGCAGCAGACTTCTCCATGGGTTGGGTCAGGCCGGCATATGCGGCCCTCTGTTCTGCTCAGAAGGGAGTCACTTATGACAGTAACCCTTCTCTTCTTCTTGATGGAGGTGGTCGTGATACTGGGGAAGGCTGACTTGCCCTAGAAAACCCCTCCAACCTGGATGGACCTTCATGCACATCATCGTTTGTGTGTCCATTACTTCCAGAGTCTGTTGTTTCAGGGCACCTGAAAGGAAGGTGAGGTAGGCAAGGAGGGGTCCGCCTGCTGCCCCGAGCAGGTCTAAACTTCCATCCCTTCGTCACTGAGATGCACTCCTTCTGCCTGATGGCCAGAGGGTAGGGGATCCTCCATTTCCTCTGCTGTGTCTGCCTGACGCATCTGTCCCAGGGCTGGCACAGTACAGTTCAACCTTCTCCGACTCCCTGGTGCTCCTCAGCCTGCCCACGTCCTCCCGAAGCTCTGCCAGGAGGCTGAGCAGTTCTTCTACCTGGGCGCACCTACCACAGGTGGACTCACAGGATGGGATGTCAGGAAGAATTTCTTCATGCAAAGGGTGGAACCGGCTGCCCAGGGCACTGCTGGAGTCCCAGGCCTGGAGCTATTAAAGAAATAGCTCCTTTAATAGCTCCTTGCACTTCTTGGTGCAGGTGTTAACGGAGCCAACTAGGAAAGGTGCCCTCCTAGACCTGTTGCTAGAAAACAGAGAGGGTCTGGTGGGAGATGTGGTGATTGGTGGCCGCCTCGGTCATAGCGACCATGAAGTGGTTGAGTTCAAAATTTACGGTGACAGAAGGAAAAGTGCCACCAAAACCTCATCCCTAGATATGGGGAAGGCGGACTTCAGGCTGCTCGGGGAACTAGTCAGCAAGGTCCCCTGGGAAGCTGCTCTTGAAGGCCTTGATGTCCACCAGTGCTGGTCACTCTTTAAGCGATGCCTCCTAGAAGCACAAGATCAGGCAATTCCTAAATATCACAAGTCAGGCAGGCGTGGCAGGAGGCCGGCGTGGCTGACCAGGAACATTCTAATGGAGATTAGGCGGAAACAGAGAGTGTTTCGCTACTGGAAGGAGGGCCAGGTGACATGGAAAGAATACAGGGATGCTGTTCGTGTCTGTAGGAAGAAAATTCGTGTGGCTAAAGCACACCTAGAGTTGAAGCTGGCTGTGTCTGTGAGAGAAAATAAAAAGGGTTTTTTTAGATATGTGAATGGAAAAAGGAGAACTAAAGAATACATAGGGCCGCTCCTTGATAGGGAAGGTCTTCTCACAGACGATGACATAGGCAAAGCAGAGACGCTTAACGCCTTCTTTGCCTCTGTCTTCAATGCCGATGATGGGCTTCGGGACCCAGGGTGCCCCGAGCTGGAGGACCGGGACGGTGGGGATGACAAACTCCCAACCGACCCTGAACGTGTGCGGGATCTGCTACTCCACCTGGATCCCTACAAGTCCATGGGTCCGGAACCTCTCTCAATTATTTTTCAACGATCCTGGGAGTCTGGAGAGGTCCCGGTAGACTGGAAGCTGGCAAATGTTGTGCCGATTTTCAAGAAGGGTCAGAAAGAAGACCCTAGCAATTACAGGCCTGTCAGTCTCACATCAGTGCCTGGTAAAATCATGGAGAAGATGGTTCTCGAACGTATTGAGGCGCACCTGGGGGACAATGCAGTCATTGGTCCCAGCCAGCATGGGTTTGTGAAGGGTAGGTCCTGCCTAACTAACCTGATTTCCTTTTATGATAAGATCACCCGTATGGTGGACCAAGGGAAACCAGCTGATGTGATTTTTTTGGACTTCAGCAAGGCTTTTGACACGGTTTCCCATAGGATCCTACTGGACAAAATGTCCACCATACAGCTAAATAAAAACATCATACGATGGGTGAGCAATTGGCTAACGGGCAGGGCCCAAAGGGTTATGGTGAATGGGGCTGCGTCAGGCTGGCGGGCGGTCACCAGTGGGGTCCCTCAAGGCTCCATTTTAGGGCCGGTACTTTTCAATATTTTTATAAACGATCTGGATGTAGGAATAGAAGGCATTTTGAGCAAGTTTGCTGATGACACCAAACTTGGAGGAGTTGTGGACTCGAATGAGGGTGGAAAGGCCTTGCAGAGGGATCTGGATAGGTTGGAGAGCTGGGCCATCACCAACCGCATGAAGTTCAATAAGAGCAAGTGCCGGGTCCTGCACCTGGGACGGGGAAACCCTGGCTGCACGTACAGACTGGGCGACGAGACGCTGGAGAGCAGCCTAGAAGAGAGGGATCTGGGGGTCGTGGTAGACAACAAGTTGAATATGAGCCGGCAGTGTGCCCTGGCAGCCAGGAGGGCCAACCGTGTCCTGGGGTGCATCAAGCACGGCATCGCTAGTAGGTCAAGGGAGGTGATTGTCCCGCTCTACTCTGCGCTGGTGCGGCCTCCCCTCGAGTACTGTGTGCAGTTCTGGGCACCACAGTATAAAAAGGACATGAAACTGTTGGAGAGTGTCCAGAGGAGGGCTACGAAGATGGTGAAAGGCCTGGAGGGGAAGACGTACGAGGAACGGCTGAGGGCACTGGGCCTGTTCAGCCTGGAGAAGAGGAGGCTGAGGGGAGACCTCATCGCAGTCTACAACTTCCTCGTAACGGGGTGTCGAGAGGCAGGAGACCTTTTCTCCATTAACACCAGCAACAGGACCCGTGGGAACGGAGTTAAGCTGAGGCAGGGGAAGTTTAGGCTGGACATCAGGAAGGGGTTCTTCACAGAGAGAGTGGTTGCACACTGGAACAGGCTCCCCAGGGAAGTGGTCACTGCACCGAGCCTGACTCAATTTAAGAAGAGATTGGACTGTGCACTTAGTCACATGGTCTGAACTTTTGGGTAGACCTGTGCAGTGTCAAGAGTTGGACTTGATGATCCTTAAGGGTCCCTTCCAACTCAGGATATTCTATGATTCTATGAAATGCGTGGACTTGGCGCTAAGGGCCGTGGTTTTGTGGTGGGCCTGGTGGTGTTAGCTGACGCTTGGACTTGAGCTGAAGGCCCTTTTCCAAGCGCAAGGGTTCTGTGACTCTTTCACTGGTTGAGTAGGCGCCATGCAGTCACCGGGCCCAGGGAAAAGACGTCCTTGGTGGCCTCCAAGTTAGCTCAGCGTCATGGCACCGAGTCACTGTGAAGGAGCTGCTGGAATAACGAGACAACAACCTAGTTCTATTAAAATATATATTGCTCTTTTGAGGACTGCTGCGGGGCTAGCGGCACCACAGCAGTGGAAATCTCCGTCCTGACATTGCCTTATGCCTTGACGTCAGGATCAGGGTGGTTTGAACTGCCAGGGAACAGACCATGGGTTCCGGGTCGTTCTCTGAAGGCCGGAGGACTGCAAAAGAAAGAAGAGCAGAGATGAAAACCCACTCCTTGCAGAGATCCCCAGGCATCCCCTGCAGAGCATGCCAGCCCCACTCGACTCTTCCCCAGGCCAGGAGGAGCAGGAGGGACAAAGGAATCCGTTGAAAGCTGCTGCTCAGCAATGTCCCAAATGCAGCCACCAGTCCTTCCCCACCTGCGCACCACAGGTCAAGTGGGGCACCTTCACAAGCTGGTTCCCTCACCACCTGCCTCCATCCCTTGGGAGGATTCACACACTCCAGGAATCTCCTGGACTCTTTCCTCTCGCTATTGTGCTTCCCCATGAGAGCAAGGGCTAGCAATCGTGACCCTGCTCCTAGCTGCTTGTAGGCTGTCTCATCTCCCTCTTCGTCCTGGTTGCGTGCTCTACAACAGGCTCCCACCTTCTGTCAGCCTTACTGCCCTTTCCCCTGACTCTTCCTCAGGGACACTCAACCCTTTCAGCGGCACTGCCCAGCTCCAGGCTGGGAGGCCATTCCCTGACACCACAGGCTACCCCGTCTCCTCTCCCTCGTTCCTATGGCTGCATTGCTCCTCCGCCCCGAAGCATTTCCCTGGAGAAGGGCAAGGCACGGGGGCCTCTGCCGCTGTCCCCCCAGCCCTAGCACACCCCCCACTGCCCTCACTCACCGCTGAGGATTTCATTCAGCTTCTCCTCGCTCTGGTCCTTGCAGTAGCGCGCAGCAAGACCTAGACACAGAGATCCCATCAGAGCCCCGCTCCCCAGCACGCTCCCAGCAGCGCAGCCCCTGGCCTGGCCAGCCAGGCTGTGCCCCCTCCTGCACCCTGGAGCAAGGGCCCAGTCGGGGGGCTCTGGGGGCAACAGGGCAGTGCCTGGGGCTGCCAAAGGCTGCCCCAAGAGGGACCCAGGGGCTGGGCTCACCAATGAATCTGACGGCCTCAAGTCGCACAAGGGTCTGAGTGGCCTTCAGGTAGGGCTGGCTCTGCTGCAGGTATTCTTCTACTCTGCCTCTGTCCTGCTGCAGCTGGAGAGAGAGAGAACGCAGGGTCACGGGGCTTGCACACCCTCTCCAGGGTCTCCTCCAGCATCCTGGGGGCAGGGAGGGCAGAGGGGCCTCCAGAAGAGCCCCCTGGGGCTCTGTGCTGGCAGGAAGGGAGCGAGGATGCGGCTGCAGGCAGCGGGCTCTGGCCGGGCGCGTTTGCCCAGCTGGGGCAAACCAAGTTGGGTCCTTACCAAGCACTCTCCAATCCTCCATGTCTGTTTTGTCTGGACGAATCGCTTGAGCTCCTTGCATCGCAGAAACTCTGCAGCCACAGCAAGAGCTTCCCCAGAGGCCTGCGGAGCAGCAGAGGTTGGGAGATGGCACCACAGCCTTGGGAAGGAGACCCTCTGTCCCCTCCTCTTGGCAGGGCTGCGAGCCTTTCCCAGCGCGTTATGGGAGGCTGTGGTGGGGGGCAGCGTGCACTGGGTTCAGTGGCCAAGGCAAGGCCACGGGACAGCCACCATCGGAGGCAGCTCATGCTGCCGGCCAGAGATCCCCCACAGCAACCCTGTGGCATCAGCACACCCTTGCCCACATAACTGCTCAGCTCTGAGATCTGTACCTTTGCTACGCTCTCACTCTGGTCTCTCATATGAATGTAGAGTGGGAGAAGGCTCCTGTGAACTGTCCTCTTCATTTTCTTCGTCCTTTGCCGCAGCACAGCCTCCACCACGGCTTGGAAGAGGCAGATGGAGTGCTCCTGCACCTGGCTGGACGCCTGGCAGGGAGGAGGACAGGAGGAATTTCAGCATTAGCGTGGCCGATGTGAAGGGAGCTCCCAGCACTGTGAGATGCTTCAGCGCTGGATCCTTCCCAGAGGAGCTGCTCAGGGGCAGCTGCAAGGCCTGGTGCCCGTGAAGGGCAACACAATCGGTTGCCATCGCAGGCTGCCCGCCAGCCACCCCACTTTCGCCACCAGCCGCACCAGCCATGCCCAAGCAGAGCTCCCCAGTGTTATAAGTTGCCCCCTTAATTAATTTTCAGAGAGCATTGCATTAATAATAGAAAGGAAGTTATTGAGTAAGCAACAGCAAGCAAAACAGCGCTGGGCGGCAACGGAGTCTCGGCTCCACCAACGGCACGCACCTCACCCCCCCCCAGGGTCCCTTTTTATATCTTGGTAATTCCGGGATTACGCAGCACATCCTGGTATATTCTGCGACTGTGCGCACTGTTGCTAGGGGGTCGTCTCTGTCCCTCTGGTGGTCGTGAAGATGAAGGCCGTAGTCTTCCTCGGCGTTGTGGTTCAACTTCTTTTTTTAGTTGGTCATGTTGGCCCAGCGTGAGACAGGAAGGCAGGATGTTGATACACTAGTTTAACAACTTATCAGGAGATGGTTACATGAGCTTTGCAGCAGGGTCTTTGAACGAAAGAGGCAACTGAGATGCAGAAGGAGAGAAGGGGAGGGGGTTCTCTTTTTTGTTACATTAAGCAAAAGAATTTTCATAGTGTCTAGCCAAGTATTATACAGCTCCTTACTTCAGCAGGGATCTTTTGCAACTCCTGCTCCTCAAACAGAACTCCTTGTTTTTATAATACAAAAGACAATGAACAAACATTTATTGTGTATTACATGGTGAGGCCGCCCCTCAGGTGCTGTGCTCAGCTTTGGGCCCCTCAGTACCAGAAGGACATCGAGGCCCTGGAGTGTGCCCAGAGCAGGGCTACAAAGCTGGGGAAGGGCCTGGGGCACAAGTCCTGTGAGGAGCGGCTGAGGGAGCTGGGGGTGGTTGGTCTGCGGAAGTGGAGGCTCAGGGGAGACCTCATTGTACTCTACAACTTCCTGAAGGGAGGTTGTGATGAGGAGGGGGTCAGCCTCTTTTCTCAGATAACTAATGATAGGACTTGAGGAAATGGCCACAAGTTGTGCCTGGGGAGATGGGGGACATGGGGATGGGGATGGGGACTTGGGGGCGGGGATGGGGACATGGGGACAGGGATGGGGACATTGGGATGGGGACATGGGGATGGGGACATTGGGGTGGGGATGGGGACATTGGGGTGGGGACATTGGGGTGGGGACATTGGGATGGGATGGGGACATTGGGGTGGGGATGGGGACATGGGGATGGGGACATTGGGGTGGGGACATTGGGGTGGGGACATTGGGATGGGATGGGGACATTGGGGTGGGGATGGGGACATGGGGATGGGGACATTGGGGTGGGGACATTGGGATGGGGATGGGGACATTGGGGTGGGGATGGGGACATGGGGATGGGGACATTGGGGTGGGGACATTGGGATGGGGATGGGGACATTGGGGTGGGGATGGGGACATGGGGATGGGGACATTGGGGTGGAGACATGGGGATGGCACCGTGAGCACGGGGAGGTGGCCGAGGATGTGGGGCTGGGGACGTGGTGGGGACACGGAGGGGGACCTGGGGATCCAGGTGGGGACATGGGGACGTGGGGGGGGACATGGGGACACGGGGGGGGTCCCGGCGCCCCCCGACCCCCCCGCCCCGTGCAGTGCAGCTCGCCCCTGCCCGGTCTGCGCACCCAGGACGTCTGCTGCCGGGGGGCTGGTGTGGCCTGGGGGGTGCACGAGTGCCAGCCCTGCGACGCCGACCCCCGTAAGGCAGCGGGGTTTTTTTTGGGGTTATGGGGTTGGGGGGGGTTCTGCGGTGTGTGGGGGGGGCTCACTTTGTCCCCCCCTCCCCCCCCCCCATTTGCAGCGAACCCCCCCGCCGTGGGGCAGCACCCCTGCCCCAAAGGTTTCCGCCGCGCCAACGGCTCCTGCGTGGGTGAGTTTGGGGAGATTTATTTTTGGGGGGGTTAAAAGGGGATGGGGGGGGTTTTGGGGTGCTGACCCCCACCCTGTGTGTGTGCGTCCCCCCCCCAGATGTGGATGAGTGCCAGGAGGGGGGGTTCTGCAAGAACGGGCTCTGCACCAACACCCGGGGCAGCTTCGCCTGCCTCTGCCACGAGGGCTTCATCCTGGACTCGTCCCGGAGCAGCTGCATCTGTGGGATCGGGATGGGATTGGGGGTGGGGTTGGGGGTGGGGTTGGGGTTGGGATTATGGGTAGGGTTGGGGTTGGGATTGGGATTGGGATTGGGATTGGGATTGGGGTTGGGGTTGGGGTTGGGGCTGGGATTGGGGTTGGGGTTGGGATTGGGATTGGGGTTGGGATCGGGATGGGATTGGGGGTGGGATTGGGATTGGGATTGGGGGTGAGGTTGGGGTTGGGGTTGAGATTGGGGTTGGGGTTGGGGGTGGGATTGGGGATGAGGTTGGGGTTGGGATTATGGGTGGGGTTGGGATTGGGATTGGGATTGGGGTTGGGGCTGGGGTTGGGGTTGGGATTGGGATTGGGATTGGGATTGGGATTGGGATTGGGATTGGGGTTGGGGCAGGGGCTGGGGCTGGGGCTGGGATTGGGATTGGAATTGGAATTGGGGTTGGGGTTGAGGTCGGGGCAAGGCCTGGAATTGTGGTAGGGATTGGGATTGGGGTTGGAATTGGGATTAGGGTTGGGATTGGGATTGTGGTTGGGATGTGGATGGGGATGGGGTGAGGAGGGAGTAGGGGTTGGGATTGGAGTTGGAGTTGGGATTGGGAGGGGATGGGGATGGGATGGGGATGGGGGTGGTCTGAAATGGAATAGGGATTGGGATTGGGATTGGGATTGGGATTGGGATTGGGAGGGGATAGGGAAGGGAAGAGGAAGGGGAAAGGATTGGGGTGGGATGGGGATGGAGTAGGATGAGGTGGGATTGGGATGGGAACAGGATGAAATGGGATTGGGGTTAGGACCAGGACTAGGACTGGGATTGGGATTGGGATTGGGATTGGGATTGGGATTGGGGTTTTGGGGTTGGGATTGGAATTGGGGTTGGGATTGGGATTGGGGTTAGGACCAGGACTAGGACTGGGATTGGGATTGGAATTGGGGTTGGGATTGGAATTGGGGTTGGGATTGGGATTGGGGTTAGGACCAGGACTAGGACTGGGATTGGGATTGGGATTGGGATTAGGGTGACCGGTACCACCCCCCCGCCCCCCCCCCCCCCAGCCCACCAGGTGATCTCGGAGGCGCGGGGGCCATGTTACCGGGTGCTGCGGGAGGGGCGCTGCGCGCTGCCCACCCTGCGCAACATCACCCGCCAGATCTGCTGCTGCAGCCGCGTGGGCAAGGCCTGGGGGCCGGCGTGCCAGCGCTGCCCCCCCTTCGGCTCCGGTGAGCCCCCCCGGGACCCCCCCAACCCCTTGGGATCCCCCCAAAAAAAACCCTTTAGGGCGGACCCCCCCCAAAAAAAACAAAAACCCTTTGGGGAGCCTCCGTTTCATGGGATTTGCACCCAAAGCCACGGGCTCACCCTTTGGAGGGGGGTTTTTTTTGGGGGAGGGGGGTAATTTTTTTTGGGGGGGGGTCCATTTTGACACCCCCTCCCCCCCCTTCAATTGCAGAGGGGTTCAAGGAGATCTGCCCCGCCGGCCCCGGCTACCACTACTCGGCCTCCGACCTGCACTACAACACCCGCTACCTGGGCCAGGACCTGCCCCGTGTCCCCCTGGGGCGTCCCCGTGTCCCCTCCCCAGCTGGGACCGCCGCCCGTGAGCCCCTTGTCCCCCCCGCTTTGTCCCCCCCCACCCCCCCCGGCTGCCAGGACCCCCCCTCACCCCATTGCTCTGCCCCACAGCTCGCTGGCGCCCCGGTCGGCCGCCCCCCAGCAGGTCACCGCCTGTCCCCGAGGTGCCACCGCGGGTCCCCAAGGTGCCACAACGCGTCCCTGAGGTGCCACCACGCGTCCCACACGTGCCACCGCGTGTCCCCGAGGTGCCACCACGGGTCCCCGATGTGCCACCACGTGTCCCCGAGGTGCCACAACGCATCCCCGAGGTACCACCACGTGTCCCCGAGGTGTCACCACATGTCCCTGATGTGCCACCACGTGTCCCTGAGGCACCACCGCATGTCCCTGAGGTGCCACATGTCCCCAAGGTTCCACAGCGGGTCCCTGAGGCGCCACAACGTGTCCCCGAGGTGCCACCAGACGTCCCCGAGGTGCCACAACGCGTCCCCGAGGTGCCACCGCGCATCCCCGAGGTGCCACCACCAGCCCCCGAGGTTGTCATCGTGCCTCGACCCACCCTGGGGCTGCTGGGACCCCTCCCCACGCCACCCGGCCCGGAGGGTCCGGCACCAGGTAGGGCTGGGGCACTTGTGCACGGCTGCACACGTGTGTGCACCGTTGCACGCATGCATGGTTGCAGATGTGCGCAGGGTTGCACTGTGTGCAGCTGTGTGCGTGCATTTTATTTTATTTTTTGCACGTGTGGTTACGCTCTGCGCCGTTGCACATACACATCTCAGCACAGGCGTGCAAGGTCACACGTGTGTGCATGTGGCTGTGCACTTGTGCATGGTTGCATGCTTGCATGGCTGCATGTGTGCAGTTGCATGTGCACGTGTGCTCAGTTACATGTGCAAGCAGTTACGTGTGCAATTTGCATTTATTCAGTCTCATTTGTGCACAGTTATAGGCGTGCACAGTTACACACGTGCGTGTTACACGTGTGCACACCATTGCAGGCTTGCCCAGCTGCATGCAGCTGCAGTAGCACGTGTGCATCTCATGCATGCACAGCTAAATATATTGTGCACGTGTGCACGGTTTGCATGCATGACTATTTGCACACGTGTGCACGGCTACATGCATGCCTGCTTACACACGTGTGCACAATGCCTACTTACACACGCCTACACGTGTGCATGTGTCCTGTATGCCTATTTGCACACATGTCCACAGTTGCATGCATGCTTGATTGCACACACGTGCACAGTGTGCATGCGTGCATGTTTGCACAGGTGTGCACAGCTGCACGCCTGCCCGTTTGCACACACATGTGTTACTCACGTGTGCCCGCTTGCAGCCGCCGGCAGCGTGTGCGAGCGGAACCCGCGGATCTGCGGCCCCGGGCGCTGCGTCCCGCGCCAGGGCGGCTACACCTGCCTGTGCCACCCCGGCTTCTGGCTCAGCACCCAGGGCACCCACTGCATCGGTGAGCGGCGCCCGGCCCCTCCCTGGGCACCCATGTCCCCGTGCACCCACCTCCCCCTGCACTCATTTCCCCGTGCGCCCATTTCCCTGTGCACCCACCTCCCTGTGCACCTGTTTCCCCATGCACCCACCTCCCCATGCACTCACCCGTTTCCCCGTGCACCTATTTCCCCGTGCAGCCACCCATTTCCTCATGCACCCATTTCCTCACGCACCCATTTCCTTCTGCACCCATTTCCCCATGCGCCCACCTCCCCATGTACCCACCCATTTCTCCGTGCACCCATTTCCCCATCTATCCACTTCCTTGTGCACCCACCTCCCCGTGCACCCACCTCTCCAAGCCCCAATTTCCCCCTGCCCCCATTTCCCCATGCACCCGTTTCCCCACGCACCCACCCATCTCTCCATGCCCCCACCTCCCCGTGCCCCCATTTCCCCCTGCCCCCATTTCCCCGCGCACCCACCTCCCCACTCCCCTCTCCCCCTTCCCTCCCACCCACCTCTCCATCCGTCCCCGCTCCTGTCCGTCCGTCTGTCCCCATTGCCGTCCGTCCCCCCGCCTGCCCAGACGTGGACGAGTGCCGGCGCAGCCCCCGGCCCTGCGCCCCCGGCCGCTGCGAGAACACGGTGGGGAGCTTCCGCTGCGTCTGCGGCCCCGGCTACCGGCCCGGCCCCGGCGGCACCGACTGCCAAGGTCAGCAGGGACGGGGGGGGGACAGAGGGGGACAATGGGGACAACGGGGATGGGGCTGAGGTGGCCGTGTCCCCGTAGATGTGGATGAATGCGCCCAGAGCCCCTCGCCCTGCGCCCAGAGCCGCTGCGAGAACTTGCCCGGTGGCTACCGCTGCGTCTGCCCGGCCGGCTACCAGGCCAGCACGCCCACGGGACAGTGCCAGGGTGAGCGGGGACACGGGGGTGTGGGGACACCGGGCTGTGGGGACACTGGGTGTGGGGACACCGGGGTGTGGGGACACCAAGGGTATGGGGACACCAAGGGTATGGGGACACCATCTGCGTGTTCAACACCCATGGGGTCATCGTTCATGGGGTCACCATCCATTGGGTCAGCAGCCATGGGGTCACCATGCCATAGTGTTGCCAGCCACGGGGTTAAACATCCATGGTGAACCCATCCATAACCTCCCAATACGTGGTGTCCCCATGCGTGGTGTCCCCATGCGTGGTGTCCCCATCCATGGAGTCCCCATCCATGGTGAACCCATCCATAACCTCCCAATACGTGGTGTCCCCATCTGTGGTGTCCCCATGCGTGGTGTCCCCGTCCGTGGTGCCACCACCCACGCCCTCCCCGCGGTGCCACCACCGCCGCCCCCTCTCCGTGCCGCGCAGACATCGACGAGTGCAAGAACCACCTGGCCTGCCCCGGCCAGGAGTGCGCCAACACGCCGGGCTCCTTCCAGTGCCGGCCGTGCCGCGACGGCTTCGAGCTGCACCATGGGCGCTGCGCAGGTACCCGCGTCCCCCCACGTCCCCCCTGTCCCCCCGAGGGGGGGGCCAACCCTTAATTGTGCCACCCCCTAGACGTGGACGAGTGCGCCACGGGCTCGCCCTGCGGTCCCCACGGCCGCTGCAGTAACACCGAGGGCTCCTTCCACTGCCAGTGCCGGCGCGGATACCGGGTGGGTGCCGGCGGCGCGCCATGCGCGGGTGAGTGGTGGGGGCGGCGTGGGGATGGTGCCGTGTCCCCCCCACACCCGACGGCCCCCCCACGGCCCCCATCTGCCCACAGATGTCAACGAGTGCCTGGAGGGCGACTTCTGCTTCCCCCACGGCGAGTGCCTCAACACCGAGGGCTCCTACAGCTGCCTCTGCGCCCAGGGCTATGCCAGCACCCCCGAGGGCACCGCATGCGTTGGTCAGAGCCCGGCATGGTCCCGGTCCCTGTCCCTGTCCCTGTCCCTGTCCCCGTCCCCATACCCATCCCGGTCCCATTGCAGTCCCCATTCTCATTGTGGTTTCTATTCCAGTTGCGGTTTTTTAGTCCCAGTTAATCTACTCAGTCCCATCCCCGTGCCTATCCATGTCCCCATCCAATCCCAATCCTATCCCCATCCCAATCCCATCCCCATCCTATCCCATCCCAATGTCTCTCCCTGTCCCCATCCCATCCCACCCCAATCCCAACCCCCATCCCATCTCTGTCTCCATCCCATCCCCATTCCCACCCCAGTCCCCATCCCCATCCCAATCCCATCCCCATCCCACCCCAATCCCATCCCCATCCTACCCTTTTTCCACCCCAATCCCAATCCCACCCCAATCCCATCCCATCCCTTTTCCACCCCATCCCCATTTCCATCCCAATCCCAATCCCACCCCAGTCCCATCCCATCCCACCCCACCCCTCCACCACCCACCCACGCATCCGGGTACCACGGGGTGCCACCAGCCCCTTGTGTCCCCCTCTTTCCCCGTATCCCCCCTGCCCCCGTGTCCCCCCCCTGTACCCACGTCCACCCCGTGCCCATGTCCCCCCCGTCCTCACCCCGTGTCCCCCCCCAGACGTGGACGAGTGCCAGCGCGGGGACGTGTGCCGGGGCGGCCGCTGCGCCAACACCGACGGCGCCTTCGAGTGCCACTGCCCCGCCGGCTTCCGCACCGACGCCGAGCGGGCCCAGTGCCACGGTGAGGGGCTGGGGGGTTGGGGGGGGGGGATTTTGGGTGCCCCCCACCCTGGGGCTGGCGGCGAGGGTGGCCCTGTCCCCGCAGATGTGGACGAGTGCCAGGAGCACGGGGCCGAGTTGTGTGGGGCTGAGCGCTGCGAGAACTTGCCCGGATCCTACCGCTGCGTGCCCGCCTGCCAGCACGGCTACCGGCCCCGGGACGGCGGGGGGTGTGAGGGTGAGCGGGGATTGGGATTGGGATTGGGATTGGGATTGGGGTTGGGGTTGGGGTTGGGGTTGGGATTGGGATTGGGATTGGGATTGGGATTGGGGTTGGGGTTGGGGTTGGGGTTGGGATTGGGATTGGGATTGGGATTGGGATTGGGATTGGGGTTGGGGTTGGGGTTGGGGTTGGGGTTGGGATTGGGATTGGGATTGGGATTGGGATTGGGGTTGGGGTTGGGGTTGGGGTTGGGATTGGGATTGGGATTGGGATTGGGATTGGGGTTGGGGTTGGGGTTGGGGTTGGGGTTGGGGATGGAGATAGAGACCAATAGTGGATGGGTTTAGGGACTGGGATTGGGATGGGGATGGGAGGGGATGGGATTGGGGTGGGATTGGGATGGGGATGGGAGGGGATTGGGGTGGGGATGGGAGGGGATTGGGATGGGATTGGGATGGGATTGGGATGGGATGGGGATGGGGATGGGAGGAGATTGGGGTGGGGATGGGATGGGGATGGGGATTGGGATTGGGGTTGGGGTTGGGATTGGGGTGGGGATGGAGATAGAGACCGATAGTGGATGGGTTTAGGGACTGGGACTAGGATGGGGATGGGAGGGGGTGGGATTGGGGTGGGATTGGGGTGGGGATGGGATGGGGATGGGAGGGGATGGGATTGGGGTGGGATTGGGATGGGGATGGGATGGGGATGGGAGGGGATGGGATTGGGGTGGGATTGGGATGGGGATGGGATGGGGATGGGATGGGGATGGGATTGGGATTGGGGTGGGGATGGAAATGGAGACTAATAATGGATGAAAATAGGGACTGGGACTGGGACTGGGACTGGGACTGGGACTGGGACTGGGACTGGGACTGGGACTGGGACTGGGACTGGGATGGGGATGGGGATGGGAGGGGATGGGAGGGGATTGGGGTGGGGATGGGAGGGGATGGGATTGGGGTGAGATTGGGATGGGGATGGGAGGGGGATGGGAGGGGATTGGGGTGGGGATGGGATGGGTTGGGATGGGATGGGATGGGATGGGGATGGGATTGGGGTGGGGATGGAAATGGAGACTAATAATGGATGAAAATAGGGACTGGGACTGGGACTGGGACTGGGACTGGGACTGAGACTGGGACTGGGACTGGGACTGGGACTGCGACTGCGACTGGGACTGAGACTGGGACTGAGACTGGGACTGGGACTGGGACTGGGACTGGGACTGGGATGGGGATGGAATGGGTTTGGAATGGGGATGGGGGTGGGATTGGAACAGGATTGGGATGGGGATGGAGATGGAGACCAATAATGGATGAAAATAGGGGGTGGGATTGGGATGGGATTAGGGTGAGATTGGGATGGGGTTGGGGATGGGATGGGAATGGAGACAGGTCCAGGGACCAGAACGGGACGAGGATGGGGACTGGGACAGGGATGGGAACCCGCACACAGGGCTGTGATGCGCACGGGGCTCATCCTGCCCGGGGCCGTGGTCCCCATCATCCCCCACCCCACCTTGTCCCCCCCCCATGCTTGGGGTCCCCCCGGTGTCCCCGCAGATGTGGACGAGTGCCAGGAGCATGGGGCCGAGTTGTGTGGGGCCGAGCGCTGCGAGAACCTGCCCGGATCCTACCGCTGCGTGCCCCCCTGCCAGCCCGGCTACCGGCCCCGGGACGGCGGGGGGTGTGAGGGTACGGGGCCATAGGGACGGGGACAGGGCCATGGGGA
The DNA here is from genome assembly GCF_047663525.1 of Anas platyrhynchos. Classification (NCBI taxonomy): domain Eukaryota; kingdom Metazoa; phylum Chordata; class Aves; order Anseriformes; family Anatidae; genus Anas; species Anas platyrhynchos. Next base: position 7,690,536 of record NC_092618.1, read on the forward strand.
TGGGGATGGGGCCATGGGGACGGGGATGAAGCCATGGGGATGGGGACGGGGCCATGGGGATGGGGATGGGGCCATGGGGACGGGGATGAGGCCATGGGGATGGGGATGGGGCCATGGGGATGGGGATGGGGCCATGGGGATGGGGATGGGGCCATGGGAACGGGGATGGGGCCATGGGGATGGGGATGGGGCCATGGGGATGGGGACAGGGCCATGGGGACGGGGATGGGGCCATGGGGACGGGGATGGGGCCATGGGGACAGGGACTGGGGCACGGGGATGGGGATGGGGGTACGGAGAGGCTGAGGGGACCCTGAGGGGCCATGGCATGGGGGACATCAGGGACAAGCCAATGGGGCACAATAGGGACAAAGCTATGGGGGACATGGAAAAAACAACGGGGATGCTGGGGACAAGCCAATGGGGTCGAGGTGCAGGGGGACTTCTCTATGGGGTCAGGATGGGGATGGGCAGCAGGGGACATCAGGGACAACACCACGGGAGATAATGGGGACAAAACGATGGGGGACATTGGGGACAAGCCAATGGGGCCACTGGGGACAAGCCAATGGGGTCGAGGTGCAGGGGGGCTTCTCCATGGGGTCAGGATGGAGACGGAGAGCAGGGACCATCGGGGGACAGTGGGGACCCCCCCATGGGGCTGAGCTTTTGGGGGACGGCTCCACGCTCCCCCCCCCAATGTCCCCACCGCCCCCTCCCCCCAAAAAAACGTCACCTCCCCGCTTGCAGACGAGGACGAGTGCGCCGAGGGGGGGTCCCGCTGCGGCCCCCACGCCGCCTGCCACAACCTCCCCGGCTCCTTCCAGTGCGCCTGCCACCAGGGCTACGAGGCCGCCCGGCACGGCCACCACTGCCAGGGTACGGGGACAGCGGGGACAGCAGGGGGGGGACACCCAGAGTGACACTGAGCCCCCCCCCTTCGTGTTTCCCCCCCAGACGTGGACGAGTGCGCGACGCTGCCGGGGGTGTGCGGGGCGGCGCGCTGCGAGAACGTGGACGGCTCCTTCCTCTGCCTCTGCCCCGACGGGGGGCACGAGTTCGATCCGGTGACGGGGACGTGCGGGGGACCCCCCCCAGCGACCCCACTCCTCCGGCCCCCCCCGGAGCCGTGGAAGCCCCCCCGGGCTTGGCGGCGTGCTTCAGCCCCGCCTGCGGGGTGCTGGCGCCCAACGTCAGCCGGCAGCAGTGCTGCTGCAGCGTGGGGGGCGCCTGGGGGGTCCGCTGCCCCCCCCCGAGGCCGTGCCCCACGCCTGGAACCGGTGGGGACATGGGGACGCTATGGGGGGGGGAGGGGATTGGGGATGGCGTGGGGTGGGAAGGGATTGGGGTGGGAGTGGGATTGGGGATGGGGATTGGGATTGGGGATGGGGACGGGGATAGGGATGGGGATGGGGATGGGGATGGGGATGGGGATGGGGATGGGGATGGGGATGGGGATGGGGATGGGGATGGGGATGGGGATTGGGACTGGGATGGGAAGGGATGGGGATAGGACTGGGATGGGATGGGATGGGATTGGGATTGGAGTGGAGTGGGATGGGATGCGATTTGGGATGGGATGGGATGGCGATGGGATTGGAGTTGCAATTGGGACTGGGATGGGATGGGATTGGGATGGAGATAGGATTAGGATTGGGATGGGATTGGGATAGGATTGGGGGGGTGGAGATGGAATTGGGATGGGGTTGGTGATGGGATTGAGATAGATTGGGATTGGGACTGGGATGGAATGGGGATGGGATGGGGATGGGATGAGGATGGGACTGGGATTGGGGTGGGAAGGGATTGGGATGGGTTTGGGGTGGTGATGGGATTTGGGATGGGGATGGGGATGGGGATGGGATTGTAAAGGGATTGGGATTGGGGTGGGTATTGCCAGGGATTAGGACTGGGATGGGATGGGATTGGGATCGGGGTGTGGATGGGGACAGGGATGGGCTGGGGATGGGGTCAGGATGGTGCCAAGGTGCAGGGGGGGTGACACCTCTGTCCCCCCCCCCAAGCCGAGCACCGAGCCCTCTGCCCCCACGGGACCGGCCAGACCACGGGGCCCCAGGGCTCAGCAGCAGGTCAGTGCGGCCGCGGGGGGGGCACAGCAATGGGGCCCCCCCCATTTGGGGGCTCCCTCCGTTTAGGGACTCCCCCCCCTACTCAGGGGCTCCCCCCTGTATTTAGCGGTTCCCCAATGTTGGGGATGCCCCCCCATTTTGGGGATGCCACCCCTGTTTTGGGGCTCCCCCATTTATGGGATGCCCCCCATTTTGGGGACTCACCCCCCCTAATTTGGGAATGGCCCCCATTTGGGGGACTCACCCCTCCCATTTTGGGGATGTCCCCATTTTTCAGGGTGCCCCCTCAATTTGGGGATGCCCCCCCTATTTTGTGGGGTTACGCCCCTCCCCTTTTGGGTGCATCCCGCCTATTTTGGGGCAATACCCCCCCTATTTTGGGGTTCCCCTCCTATATAGGGGCTCCCCCGTTTCGGGGGTGCCCCCCCCAATTCCGAGGACCCTCCCCCTGACGTCGCCCCCCCCCTTACCCCCTTACCCCCCAGATGTGGACGAGTGCCGGGTGTTCGCGCCGCAGCTGTGCCGGGGGGGGGTCTGCATCAACGCCGCCCCCGGCTTCAGCTGCTACTGCCCCAGCGGCTACTACTACGAGCAGGAGCACCTGCAGTGCGTGGGTGAGCACCCAGCACCCCCAGCACCCCCCCAGCACCCCCCCAGCACCCCCAGCACCCTGACCTCAGCACCCCCAGCACCCTACTTGTGCCCTGGGTGCACCCTGCCTGCACCCTGAGCACCCTACTTGCATCCTGAGCACCCTGAGCACCCTGCCTGCACCCTGAGAGCACCCTACTTGCACCCTGACTGCACCCTAAGAGCACCCTGTGCACCCCGAGCACCCTACTCGCACCTTGAGCACCCTGCCCTCAGCACCCTGAGCACCCTGCCAGCACCCCCAGCACCCCCAGCACCCCCAGCACCCTGACCTCAGCACCCTAATTGTGCCCTGGGTGCACCCTGCCTGCACCCTGAGCACCCCGAGCACCCTAATTGTGCCCTGAGTGCACCCTGAGCACCCTCTTTGCACCCTGAGCACCCGACTTGTGCCCTGACTGCACCCTGAGTGCGCCCTACCTGCACCCTGAGCACCCTAATTGTGCCCTGAGTGCGCCCTACTTGCACCCTGCCTGCACCCTACTTGCACCCTGAGAGCACCCTGAGCACCCAGCCAGCACGCTGAGCTCCCTACCTGCACCCTGAGCACACAACCTGTACCCAGAAAGCACCCTAAGAGCACCCTGGCTGCACCCTGAGCACCCTCTTTGCACCCTGAGCACCCAACTTGTGCCCTGCCAGCACCCTACCTGCACCCTGAGCACCCTGCCTGCACCCAGCCAGCACCCTGAGCACCCAACTTGCATCCTGAGCACCCTGAGCGTGCCCTGTCTGCACCCTGAGCACCCAACTTATGCCCTGAGTGCACTCTACCTGCACCCTGAGCACCCTACTTGCACCCTGCCAGCACCCTGAGCACCCTGCCTGCACCCAGCTCACACCCTGAGAGCACCCTGCCCACACCCTTCCAGCACCCTGCCAGCACCCTGAGCACCCTACTTGCACCCTGCCTGCACCCTGAGCACCCTGCCAGCACCCAGCCAGCACCCTGAGCACCCAACTTATGCCCTGAGTGCACCCTACTTGCACCCTGAGCACCCAACTTGTGCCCTGCCAGCACCCTGCCTGCACCCTGAGCACCCTAATTGTGCTCTGAGTGCACCCTGGCTGCACCCTGAGCACCCTCTTTGCACCCTGAGCACCCAACTTGTGCCCTGAGTGCGCTCTACCTGCACCCTGAGCACCCTACTTGCACCCTGACTGCACCCTGAGCACCCTGCCTGCACCCAGCTCACACCCTGAGCACCCTGCCCACACCCTTCCAGCACCCAGCCAGCACCCTGAGCACCCTGAGCGTGCCCTACCTGCACCCTGAGCACCCTAATTGTGCTCTGAGTGCACCCTCCCTGCACAATACCTGCACCCTGAGCACCCAACTTGTGCCCTGAGTGCACCCTCCCTGCACCCTCAGCACCCTGCCTGCACCCTGTCTGCACCCCGAGCACCCTACTCGCACCCCAAGCACCCTGCCCTCAGCCCCCCGAGCACCCTTCCAGCCCCCCGAGCCCCCTTCCAGCCCCCCCCCCCGTGCCCCCCACCCCCTTGCCGACCACCACCGCCCCCCCCCCAGATAACGACGAGTGCCAGGACGAGGACGCGGAGCCGTGCATCGGGGGCCGCTGCGTCAACACGGTGGGCTCCTACTTCTGCTCCTGCGCCCCCCCCCTGGTGCTGGACGGCTCCCAGCGCCGCTGCGTCACCAACGACACCCGCGCCATGGGTGAGGCCACCCCCTGTCACCCCCCCCGTGTCACCGTCACCCCCCCCGTGTCGCCCTGTCCCCACGTGTCCCCATATCCCTGCCCTATGTCCCCGTGGCCCCCCATCCCCGTGTCCCGGCACTGTCCCCTGATGCCCCCCCCGTGTCCCCATGTCCCACATCCTGATGTCCCACGTCACCGTGTCCCCACGTCCTGTGTCCCCATACCCCCATGGCGCTGTATCCCCCATGTCCCCAAATCCCCGTGTCCCCGTGTCCCCATGTCCCACATCCTGATGTCCCACGTCACCGTGTCCCCACGTCCTGTGTCCCCATATCCCCATGGCGCTGTATCCCCCATGTCCCCAAATCCCCGTGTCCCCGTGTCCCCATGTCCCACATCCTGATGTCCCACGTCACCGTGTCCCCACGTCCTGTGTCCCCATACCCCCATGGCGCTGTATCCCCCATGTCCCCAAATCCCCGTGTCCCTGTGTCCCCATGTCCCACGTCGCCTCCCCTTGTCCCACATCCCCCTGTCCCACGTCACCATATCCCCGTGTCCCCATGTCCCCATGTCCCACATCCCTTCATCCCAGTGTCCCCCATTGTCTCCCCACATCCCACATCACCTCCCCATGTCCCCACCTCACTGTGTCCCCATGTCCCCGTGTCCCCATGTCCCCACGTCCCTATGACCCCACAGCCACGTGGCCCCATAGCCTCATGTTGCCATGCACCCGTGTCCCCTACGGCCCCTTGTCCCCTCGTCCCCATGTCCCCATGTCCCTAAGGCCCTATAGCCTCACATCCCTGTGTCCCCATGTCCCCCCATGTCCCTGTCCCCCCCCCCATGCCCACGTCCCCATGCCCCCTCCCATGCCCACGACCCCCCCATCCCCTATACCCATGTCCCCATGTCCCCATGTCCCCAAGACCCCACACAGGGGGACCCCCACCCTGCCCCCCTCCTACCCCAGCAATAGGGACCCCCCCCAGACCCCCATAATGGGGACCCCATGGGCACCCCCCAGAGTGGGTCCCCCTTAGACACCCCCCCCATGATTGGGACCCCTTGGACCCCCCCCATAACAGGGACCCCTTTGCCCCCCCCAATAATGGGAACCCCTCCCACCACCCCACAACGCCCCCCCCCTAATGGAGACCCCTTGGGTACCCCCCATATAACAGTGCCCCCCCCACCTCTTTACACCCCCCCCCTTAGCATCCCCAATTTTTAGGACCCCACCCCACAACCTGCCCCCCCCCCCATTTTTTTTTCTCCCCCCCCCCCCCCCCCCAGATGACTTCGAGTTCCTCTGCAACGTCCTGCGCCCCCCCGGCCCGGGGCTGGGCCCCCCCTACGAATACGGCCCCGAATACCCCCCCCACTACGGGCTGCCCTACGGCCCCCTCCCCTTTGGGGGTCCGGGCCCCCGCCTGCCCCCCCCGGGGCTGCGCGCCGACTACGACCCCTATGGGCTGGGGGGGGGCTACGACCCCCGCGGGGACGCCCTTTACGCCGCCCCCCCCCGCTACGAGGACTTGGAGGATTTCGAGGGGTCCCGCCGGGGCCCCCCCCGCTCCTCCCGGCCCCGCAGCCCCCCCAGCGCCCCCCAGGACCCCCCCCCGTGGCTCTTCCAGCCCCATGGTGTGGCCGAGCGGCCGGGGCGAGCCAGCGAGGATGGTGAGTTTGGGGGGGGGCGGGATTGAGGGGTTTTGGGGGGGGATTTTGTTTTTTTTATGGGGAGGGGGCTGACGGGGACCCCCCCCCGCAGACCCCCGGGACGAGGCGCTGCCGCCGGAGCTGTGCGGGGTGCTGAGCGGCTGCGAGCATGGGCACTGCGTGCGGGTGCCCCAGGGCTTCACCTGCGCCTGCGACCCCGGCTACCGGCTGGACGCGGCACGCGTGGCCTGCGTGGGTGAGACACGGCCTAATCCCGGCCTAATCCGGCCTAATCCGGCCTAATCCGGCCTAGTCCCGGCCTAGTCCCGGCATAATCCCGGCCTAATCCGGCCTAATCCGGCCTAATCCGGCCTAGTCCCGGCCTAGTCCCGGCATAATCCCGGCCTGATTCCGGCATAATCCCGGCCTAATCCGGCCTAATCCGGCCTAGTCCCGGCATAATCCCGGCATAATACGGCCTAATCCGGCCTAGTCCCGGCCTAATCCGGCCTAATCCGGCCTAGTCCCGGCATAATCCCGGCATAATACGGCCTAATCCGGCCTAATCCCAGCCTAATCCGGCCTAATCCGGCCTAATCCCGGCCTAATCCGGCCTAGTCCCGGCATAATCCCGGCCTAATCCGGCCTAATCCCGGCCTGATCCCGGAATAATCCCGGCCTGATCCCGTCCTAATTCCTTCATAATCCCGGCCTAGTCCCGGCCTAATCTGGCATAATCCAGGCCTAATCCCGGCCTGATCCCGGCCTGATCCCAGCCTAATCCTGGCCTAATCCCGGCCTGATTCCGGCCTGATTCCGGCCTGATCCCGGCATAATCCCAGCCTGTTCCCATCCCAATCCCATCCCATCCCAAACCCCAGTCCCAGACCAAATCCCACCCCATCCCATCCCCAATCCCACTTTAATCCAACCCCCAATCCCACCCTAATCCAACCCCAAATCCTACCCCAATCCTACCCCAATCCTACCCCAAATCCCGATCCCATGCCCATTCCATACCCCCAATCCCAATCCCACCCCAATCCCATCCCCACCCCCCCCAATCCCATCTGCAACCCCTTCCCACCCCAGTCCGACCCCAAATCCAATCCCAATCCCACCCCAAATCCCAACTAAATCCCAATCCCGCCCCAAATCCCAACCAATCTCAGTCCCACCCCAAATCCCTTCCCATCCCAACACAAACCCATCCTAATCCCACCCCAATCCCATCCCAAATCTCACCCCAATCCCATCCGCAACCCCTCCCCACCCCAGTCTAACCCCAAATCCAATCCCAACCCCAATCCCACCCCAAATCCTACCCAATCCCAATCAAACCCCAATCCCACCCCAATCCCCCCTCAAATCCCCCCCAATCCCAATCCCACCCCAATCCCATCCCAATCCCCCACAATCCCAATCCCCACCAAAATCCCACCCCAATCCCATCCCCATCCCCCTCAATCCCACCCCAAAACCCACACAATCCCAATTCCACCCCACCCCAATCCCACCCCAATCCCATCCCAATCCCATCCCAATCCCCCTCAATCCCACCCCAATCCCCCCCAATCCCAATCCCACCCCAATCCCCCCCAACCCCCCCCCCAATCCCACCCCAAATCCCACCCCATTCCCCCCCCAATCTCCCCCAATCCCCCCAAAACCCCCCAATCCCACCCCAATCCCACCCCAAATCCCCCCCAACCCCCCTTAATCCCCCTCCCCGACCCCCCCTGACCCCCCCCCTTTTCCCCGCAGACCTCGACGAGTGCTCGGAGGCCGCCCTGTGCCGGGGGGGGCGCTGCCTCAACACCCCCGGCTCCTTCCGCTGCCTCTGCCCCCCCGGCTCTGTCCCGGCGCAGGGACCCCCCCGCTGCATCCCCGCGCGCCCCCCGGCCTGAGCCCCCCCCTCCCCATCCCGGGGGGGGGGCCCTGTATTTATTGTCTGTATATATCGGAGCTGGGGGGGGGGGGGGATGGAGAGACACTGGGGGGCACCGTCCGGCATCCCCCCCCCGCCCGCTGTGGGGTGAGGTGGGGGGGGGGCTCCTGGGGGTGCCCATGGGGGTGCCCGGCCCCCCGCTCCCTCCCCCCCCGTCCATGTGAGCCCCCCCTCACTTCCCCCCCAATTTTTACAGAATAAAGGTTTTCTATAAAATGAGCTGGGGGGGGGGGAGTTCTTTCATCCTAATAGGGTCGGGTGGGGGGGGGGCTGTGGTGTCACAGGGACTGGGACCCCAAATGGGACCCCCCCCTCATGAGTCTGGACCCCTCTACTTGGGACTGGGACCCCTCTATGGGTTTGGGACCCCCCCCAGTGGGACTGGGACCCCCCCCATGTATCTGCTCCCCCCCTCAATGTGTCTGCCCCCCCAATGGGACTGGGAGCCCCCCATGTGTCTGGGACCTCTCCATGGGTTTGGGGACCCCCCCCAATGGGATCAGGATCCCACCCCAATGGTGCTGTGACCCCCCCCCCCCATGGGTCTGTGACCCCCCAATGGGACCGGGAACCCCCCTATTGGACCTGGGACCCCCCCCATGTGTCTGGGACCCCCCCCATGTGTCTGGGACCCCCCCCCCATGCATCTGGGACCCCCAACCCCCCCCAGTGACCACAGCGAGCCCGTCGCGCTTCGAGCCCCCCGTTTATTGCCCCCCCTCGTCCAGCAGCCCCCCGTCCTCCTCGGGGGGGTCCGGGGGGGGGCGCAGCGCGGCGCTGACCCCGTGCAGCTCCAGCAGCTGCTGGAAGGCCGCCAGCAGCAGCAGCGCCGCCGTCACCCCCAGCAGCAGGTAGGCTGGGGGGGGGGGACACAGCGGTCAGAGACCCCCACCCCCCCGTGGAGACCCCCACCCCATGGAGAGATCCCCATGGAGACCCCCCCCCAATGAAGACCCAATCCGCCATGGTGACCCCATCCATGAAGACCCCGCCACCATGAAGACCCCACCCCAATGGAGACCCAACCACCATGGAGACCCCAACCATGAAGACCCCAACCACCATAAAGACACCACCAGAAAGACCCCACCCCAATGGAGACCCCAACCACGGAGACCCCAACCATGGAGAACCCAACCACCATAGAGACCCCAACCATGAAGTCCCCCAACCACGAAGACCCCAACCACGAAGACCCCAACCATGAAGACCCCACCCCAATGGAGACCGCGCCCCAGTGGAGACCCAACCACCATGGAGACCCCAACCATGGAGACCCAACCACCATAAAGACACCACCCCAATGGAGACCCCAACCACGAAGACCCCAACCACGAAGATCCCAACCATGAAGACCCCAACCATCTAAACCCCAACCATGGAGACCCCAACCATGAAGACCCCAACCATGAAGACCCCAACCATAAAGACCCCAACCATGAAGACCCCAACCATCTAAACCCCAACCACGGAGACCCCAACCATGGAGAACCCAACCACCATAGAGACCCCAACCATGAAGTCCCCCAACCACGAAGACCCCAACCACGAAGACCCCAACCATGAAGACCCCAACCATAAAGACCCCAACCATGAAGACCCCAACCATCTAAACCCCAACCATGGAGACCCCAACCATGAAGACCCCAACCATGAAGACCCCAACCATAAAGACCCCAACCATGAAGACCCCAACCACCATGGAGAACCCAACCATGAAGACCCCCAACCACGAAGATCCAACCACCATGAAGACCCCAACCATGAGGACCCCAACCACCTAAACCCCAACCATGGAGACACCAACCATGAAGACCCCAACCATGAAGACCCCACCACCATAAAGACCCCACCCCAATGAAGACCCCCCCCACCAAGAAGACCCCAACCACATAGCCCCAACCCCCACATAACCCCAACCCCAGATCCCCAAACCCCAACGCCCCCCACCCCAACGCCCCCCCCCAACCCCCCGCCCCCGCTCACCGGCCAAGGCCACCCGGTAGAGGTGGCGCGGGGGCTGCCCCTCCGGTGCCCCCGCCGCGTCCCCCAGCCCCACGGTGGTGACGGCCATGCCGCAGAAGAAGACGGCGTCCAAGAAGCTCCCGGAGCCCCCCAGGGCCCACAGGGCGGCGGCAGGCAGCAGCACGAAGCCCCCCGCCACCGCCACCGCCAGCAGCCCCAAATGGAGCCCGGCGGCCCCCCGGGGGCTCCAACCCCACCGCGTCCTCAGGTAGCGCCGGGGCCACCGGGTGACCGGCACCGAAAGCCACCGGGCCACCACCGCCAACGTCAACACCGTGAAGGGGACGCCCAGCGCCGCGTAGGCCAAGCAGAAGGCTTTGCCCCCCGGGGACAGGGGGGCCACGGGGCCGTAGCCTGGGGGGGGGGGGGAAATTTAGGGGGGGGACCCCCCCCGGTAAGTGAAAGGGGAGGGGGGACCCCTGGGGGTGGTGGGGGGAGGTTGGGGGCTTGGTGGTGATGGGGGTCCTGGGCGAACTGGGGGGCTCTGTGGGCTGGGGGGGTCCTGGTGGGGCTGGGGGGGGGCCTGGGGGTCCCAGTGCTAAAGGGGGTCCCAAAACCCATGGGGGTCCTGAGGTTCTCAGGGGGCTCGGTGCCTATGGGGGGCCATGGAGGGTCCTGGTGCCCACGGGGGTCCTGGTGTTCATGGGGGTCCCGGTGTTCTTGGGGGGGTCCCGGGGGGGCCTGGTGCTCAGAGGCGTCCTGGGGGAATTGGTGCTCATGGGGGTCCTGGGGTTCATGGGGGTCCCGGGGGTCTCAATGCCCTTGGGGGGGTCCTGGTGCCCATGGGGTTCTTTAGGAGGGTCCCAATTCGGAGGGGGGGTCCCGATTTGGGGGCGGGGGGGCTCCTTACCCACAGTGGTGAGCAGGGTGGTGGAGAAGAAGAAGGCGGAGGCCAGGTCCCACCGCGGGGTCCCGGAGGCGTTGAGGGTCCCGGGGGGGGTCCCGAGGGTCCGCGCCCCCCCCTCCAGCACCCAGAGCCCCAGGGTGCCCAGCAGCAGCAGCCCCCCCTGGGCCACCGTGTGGCCTTGGGGACGTGGTGGCCATGGGGACATGGTGGATATGGGGACATGGTCATCCTGGGGACATGGTGGCCACGGAGACATGGTGGCCATGGGGATGTGGTGGCCATGGGGACATGGTGGCCTTGGGGACAAGATGGCCGCCGTGGCCAGGAAATGGCCACGACACCTCAGGGACAGCCCTAGGGCCACCACGGCCACCGTGTGGCCTTGGGGATGTGGTGGCCACGGAGATGTGGTGGCAACAGGGATGTGGTGGATCTGGGGACATGGTGGTCTTGGGGAAGTGGTAGCCCTGGGGACGTGGTGGCCTTGGGGACAAGATGGCCGCCGTGGCCAGGAAATGGCCACGACACCTCAGGGACAGCCCTAGGGCCACCACGGCCACCGTGTGGCCTTGGGGACGTGGTGGCCTTGGGGATAAGATGGCGCTGGGGACATGGTGGATATGGGGCCGTGGGGGCTATGGGGCCATGGGGGCTATGGGGACGTGGTGGCCCTGGGGACATGGTGGCCTTGGTGACGTCATGGCTTTGGTTGCCATCATGGCTTTGGTGACGTGGTGGCCTTGGTGACGTCATCACCTTGGTGGCACGGTGGCCTTGCTGACATCACACCCTTGCTGACGTCACGGCCCCGCGCGCCCGTCCCCATGGCAACCGCCACTTCCGGCCCCGCCCCGCCGCTCCGCCAACAGCTTCCTCCCGCGCTCCTCACGTGACCGGAAGCGGAAGCGCCATGGAGCCCCCGGGAGCGGCGGCGGGGCTCGGTGCGGACCCCCGGCGCCCCCCCCCTCCCCCGACCCCCCCCGACCCCCCCTCTCCTCTCCTCTCCTCTCCCCGCAGCCCCCAAGCGCCGCGGCCCGGGCCCGGCCCCTCCGCGGATGGCGGAGCCGCGGCCGCTCTTCGACGACACCAGCGGCGGGGCCGCCCCCCCCCCCCACGGCCCGGCCCGGGCCTACGGGGCCCCCCCGGCGGCCCCCCCGGCGTCCTCCGCATCCCGCCTGCCCCCCCCCGCCGCCGCCTTCCTGGCCGAGCCCGTGTCCAGCCTGGCCGCCGCCTACGGCAGCAGCTTGGCCAGCCAGGGCCGGGACATCGTGGACCGGAACGTGAGGAGCGGGATAAGGGGGGGTGGGGGGAGAATTGGGGGGGGTGGGGGGGGGCGGCGGGGAGCTATAGGGGGCTGCGGGGGGCTATAGGGGGCTCTGGGGGTCTATAGGGGGCTATGGGTGGCTACGGGGGGCTGTACTCGGCTCTGGTGAGGCCGCACCTCGAGTACTGTGTTCAGTTTTGGGTCCCTCGCTACAAGAAGGACATGGAGGTGCTTGAGCGGGTCCAGAGAAGGGCGACGAAGCTGGTGAGGGGCCTGGAGAGCAAGTCCTATGAGGAGCGGCTGAGGGAGCTGGGCTTGTTCAGCCTGGAGAAGAGGAGGCTCAGGGGCGACCTTATCGCTCTCTACAGATACCTTAAAGGAGGCTGTAGTGAGGTGGGGGTTGGCCTGTTCTCCCACGTGCCTGGTGACAGGACGAGGGGGAATGGGCTAAAGTTGCGCCAGGGGAGTTTTAGGTTGGATCTTAGGAAGAACTTCTTTACCGAAAGGGTTGTTAGACACTGGAACAGGCTGCCCAGGGAAGTGGTGGAGTCACCATCCCTGGAAGTCTTTAAAAGACGTTTAGATGTAGAGCTTAGGGATATGGTTTAGTGGGGACTGTTGGCGTTAGGTCAGAGGTTGGACTCGATGATCTTGAGGTCTCTTCCAACCTAGAAATTCTGTGATTCTGTGACTTATTGGCTCAGCTCTGGTCAGCAGAGGGGCCCTTAGCAAACATGGGGCAGCTTCCAGATCCTTCTCACAAAAGCCACTCCTATGGCCCCGTGCTACCAAAACCTTGCCAGGTAAAACCACTACAGGGAGGCGCATCTCATCTGGTGGTAGCAGGCCAGTGTCACATAGACCCTCCCATGATCAGCAAGCCCAAAGTTCTACCAGTTGCACCAGTCCCGAAGCTACGTGTTAATGTGATGAGTCTGCTTGTCAGCATCGATCCCCCCTATCGGAAGGACAGAGGCAAACACAACCTGTGCCCCTGATCCTTTAAGTAGTCGCCCCAAAGCCCTAAAGCCCCTTTTTTTACTAGGCATTAGTAACAAAAACTTGAACAAGGTGGAGATAAATTAACTTGGCTACAGCATTAAAGATGAGCTTTGCGCAGTGGTCAATTGCTGGCTGGCTTGAGGCGCGTGGCTGAGGGTCTCTAATGAATTGTATGACTGATTCGGGCGCGTGGACAGCGCATGTGGTTACGGGGAAAGTATATGTAGCAGAGAAAAATGGCAATAAAGGCCTTCTGCTCAAGAGGCATCGGGAGACCGTGTCTTTCATCCCTTCAGGTCTGCCCCCTTCCAACTCAGGATATTGTATGATTCCAAGTGTGGAACCCAGCATTTGGCCTTGAATGCCACGCAGCTGGATGCGGCCCGTTGATCCAGCCTGTCCAGATCCCCTTGCCCAGCTTGGTGTCGCCCACGAACTTACAGCGCCCGGTGGGGCCCATCCAGCCCAGGCACGTGTCACATGGGACCCTTGGTGACCTCCCTTGGTGACACCCCAGGGGTCCGCCTTATATGACTGCAGCTGTGGCTCGGACCCTCAGCGTCGGTGCACGGCAGTGACGGACAGGGCAGGAGCACTGGGCCTTCGAGGAGTCCCCGAGCATAGCCCACGCCTGCCCGAAGGAGCCTCCGTTTTCTATTTGAGAACTCTCCCACTCCAGAGGCTCCTTCTGAATCTGATGAGGAGGGAGGCATGCCCCCCAGGCAGCCCAGGCTGGCCTGGCAGGAGACCTGGTCTTCTGAGGGCAGCAACCGGCCAGCAGAGGACAGCTTGCTGGCAGAGGACAGCACCCCGGTAGAGGACATTTTGCCGGCAGAGGACAGAAGCCCAGCAGAGGACAGCTTGCTGTCAAAGGGCAGCAGCCCGGTAGAGGACAGCAGCCTGGCAGAGGACAGGAGACCAGCAGAGGACAGCTTAGTGGTAGAGAACAGAGGTTTGACAGAGGACAGCAAGAAGGAGTTGCAGTTGGTGGATCCCAGTGAGTCGTGAGTCCTCTCTGTACCCCTCCCTGCCACTGTAGGGGTGGACAAAAACACCACCTGAACTCCCACTCCATCCACTACCCGTCCCAGTCCCCTAAAGTCCCGCTCGATAGTCTTCAGGCTTCTATCTTCAGTAGTATCACTGCCGGCCTGGACTATCAAAAGACGATAGTAATCAGAGGGGAAAACCAGGTTGGGAAGCTTTCTGGCAACGTCCATGACCCTAGCCCCAGGGAGGCAGCAGACTTCCCTACGGGTAGGGTCAGGCTAACAAATAGGGCCCTCTGTTCCCCTCACAAGGAAGTTGCCTTCTCAGGGGAACACAGGGAACTTCTCAGGGTCCTTGGTGGCCTCCAAGTTAGCTCAGCGTCATGGCACCGAGTCACTGTGAAGGAGCTGCTGGAATAACGAGACAACAACCTAGTTCTATTAAAATATATATTGCTCTTTTGAGGACTGCTGCGGGGCTAGCGGCACCACAGCAGTGGAAATCTCCGTCCTGACATTGCCTTATGCCTTGACGTCAGGATCAGGGTGGTTTGAACTGCCAGGGAACAGACCATGGGTTCCGGGTCGTTCTCTGAAGGCCGGAGGACTGCAAAAGAAAGAAGAGCAGAGATGAAAACCCACTCCTTGCAGAGATCCCCAGGCATCCCCTGCAGAGCATGCCAGCCCCACTCGACTCTTCCCCAGGCCAGGAGGAGCAGGAGGGACAAAGGAATCCGTTGAAAGCTGCTGCTCAGCAATGTCCCAAATGCAGCCACCAGTCCTTCCCCACCTGCGCACCACAGGTCAAGTGGGGCACCTTCACAAGCTGGTTCCCTCACCACCTGCCTCCATCCCTTGGGAGGATTCACACACTCCAGGAATCTCCTGGACTCTTTCCTCTCGCTATTGTGCTTCCCCATGAGAGCAAGGGCTAGCAATCGTGACCCTGCTCCTAGCTGCTTGTAGGCTGTCTCATCTCCCTCTTCGTCCTGGTTGCGTGCTCTACAACAGGCTCCCACCTTCTGTCAGCCTTACTGCCCTTTCCCCTGACTCTTCCTCAGGGACACTCAACCCTTTCAGCGGCACTGCCCAGCTCCAGGCTGGGAGGCCATTCCCTGACACCACAGGCTACCCCGTCTCCTCTCCCTCGTTCCTATGGCTGCATTGCTCCTCCGCCCCGAAGCATTTCCCTGGAGCAGGGCAAGGCACGGGGGCCTCTGCCGCTGTCCCCCCAGCCCTAGCACACCCCCCACTGCCCTCACTCACCGCTGAGGATTTCATTCAGCTTCTCCTCGCTCTGGTCCTTGCAGTAGCGCGCAGCAAGACCTAGACACAGAGACCCCATCAGAGCCCCGCTCCCCAGCACGCTCCCAGCAGCGCAGCCCCTGGCCTGGCCAGCCAGGCTGTGCCCCCTCCTGCACCCTGGAGCAAGGGCCCAGTCGGGGGGCTCTGGGGGCAACAGGGCAGTGCCTGGGGCTGCCAAAGGCTGCCCCAAGAGGGACCCAGGGGCTGGGCTCACCAATGAATCTGACGGCCTCAAGTCGCACAAGGGTCTGAGTGGCCTTCAGGTAGGGCTGGCTCTGCTGCAGGTATTCTTCTACTCTGCCTCTGTCCTGCTGCAGCTGGAGAGAGAGAGAACGCAGGGTCACGGGGCTTGCACACCCTCTCCAGGGTCTCCTCCAGCATCCTGGGGGCAGGGAGGTCAGAGGGGCCTGCAGAAGAGCCCCCTGGGGCTCTGTGCTGGCAGGAAGGGAGCGAGGATGCGGCTGCAGGCAGCGGGCTCTGGCCGGGCGCGTTTGCCCAGCTGGGGCAAACCAAGTTGGGTCCTTACCAAGCACTCTCCAATCCTCCATGTCTGTTTTGTCTGGACGAATCGCTTGAGCTCCTTGCATCGCAGAAACTCTGCAGCCACAGCAAGAGCTTCCCCAGAGGCCTGCGGAGCAGCAGAGGTTGGGAGATGGCACCACAGCCTTGGGAAGGAGACCCTCTGTCCCCTCCTCTTGGCAGGGCTGCGAGCCTTTCCCAGCGCGTTATGGGAGGCTGTGGTGAGGGGCAGCGTGCACTGGGTTCAGTGGCCAAGGCAAGGCCACGGGACAGCCACCATCGGAGGCAGCTCATGCTGCCGGCCAGAGATCCCCCACAGCAACCCTGTGGCATCAGCACACCCTTGCCCACATAACTGCTCAGCTCTGAGATCTGTACCTTTGCTACGCTCTCACTCTGGTCTCTCATATGAATGTAGAGTGGGAGAAGGCTCCTGTGAACTGTCCTCTTCATTTTCTTCGTCCTTTGCCGCAGCACAGCTTCCACCACGGCTTGGAAGAGGCAGATGGAGTGCTCCCGCACCTGGCTGGACGCCTGGCAGGGAGGAGGACAGGAGGAATTTCAGCATTAGCGTGGCCGATGTGAAGGGAGCTCCCAGCACTGTGAGATGCTTCAGCGCTGGATCCTTCCCAGAGGAGCTGCTCAGGGGCAGCTGCAAGGCCTGGTGCCCGTGAAGGGCAACGCAATCGGTTGCCATCGCAGGCTGCCCGCCAGCCACCCCACTTTCGCCACCAGCCGCACCAGCCATGCCCAAGCAGAGCTCCCCAGCGCCTGGGCTGACGAGGAGACTGGGAAGGCCCTGCCTGAGTGCTGCCCACAGGGCCGGGCTGAAGGGCAGCCCTCGTTACAGGGGGCCCAGCTGAGGGCTCGGGCTCCCGCAGCACACTTACGTGGTCAAAGAGTGGCAGGAGCTTCTCAGCCAGCTGCAGAGCCGGGCCACTGGCCTCCCTCCTCTCCACATGAGCCATCACGTTTCTCAGCACAGGCAGGGCCTTCAGCACCACGTCTGTGTTGGTGTCCTGCAGGGCCTCCAGGATGTCTGGCAGCAGGACCTGAATTTCCCTTGCCTGTAGGAAAGACACCATTTCCCTTCCGTGAGGCAGTGAGAGACCACCCTGGGCAAAGGGCTCTGGTTCCTGAGCACCAGCCTCCTGCCTTGCTTCCTGGCAGCGGGGAGGGACGGGAGGGCAGAAGAGCAAAGCCCCAGGCTGCCAACATGGCTTTGCTTGACGATGGCCCGCTCACCTTCTTAGGGCTCTCTGACACGGTGCAGAGCCCTTTCAGAACCATCAAGCGCATCTCTGGGCTTGGGTGCCTCAGGTAGCTCAGGAGGTGCACTGGGTTAACAAAGTCCTCCTCAGAAATGTCATTCTGGGCCAGCATCTGCAAGAAAGAGCAGTGAGAGCCTGGCAGGGCCTGCAGGGCCCCCTGCAGCCTCTTCTTCTCCCACCTTTGGGCAGGGATGGGGCAGCGCCAGCTGGCACCAAAGAGGCACCAGGCGCGGGGAGCTACGGGGGCTTGCCGGCCCCAGGGACCATGTGTCCGTACGTCCTGCGGGAGCTGGCAATTTGGGGGTAGATGGGCACAGGGCTGTGCCTGTGTGCCTGAAGGGGCACACGTAGCCCTGCTGGGAGCAAGGTTTCATCTGGGAACTCACAGCCAAGCGACGGATGCACGTGTCTTCGGTGACTGCGGTGCACCAGTAGCGCAGCGGCAAGTCTTCCATCATGTCGTTCAAAACCCTCTTCAAGGTCTTCGGCATGGCCAGGATCACCTCCCACATGGCCAGGTCAGTGCTGCAAGCCCAGAAGACTCTGTCAGTGAGGCTGCCTCAGCCGCAGGGCCACAAACTTGGGCCAGCCCCAGAGGACCCAGGCTGTCCTGCAGCCCCTGTGACTTGGGGAGCACTGAGGGCCCAGCCTGGGCAGGCAGGAGGGGGCTGAGCTGGTGTTCCCTGGGGGCAGGGGGACTCTGGGCTGCCTTGGACAGCTGGGCTGCTGCAGCCCTGGCTGGCCCAGTAGGGCTGGAACACATTGGTGGGAAGGAGGGCTGTGCTCCTTGGGGATGTCCTGCCCTTTGCCATTGGTGTGGCAAGCAGAGAGTCTCCAGGTGCATCTCCCGACGCGGAACAAGCCCTCAAGGATGTTAAGGCCAGGACCTGTCACGTGGCGGAGAGAACTGCAGCAGGTTCATGACTTCTCTCCAGGGCATCATGTTGGTCATCTGGAGAAGCAGGGAGTCCAGGCACTGCCGCGCCGATGCCGTGTGGATGCTGCCCAGGTTTCTCCTGATGCACTCCATGATCGTTGGCACCTTGGGGGACAAAGTGGGAATGGTGTTGCCAGCAGACCGCAGCCATTGCCACAGCTGCCACTCAAACTTTGACCCCTTCCATTGCTCTCTGCTGGCTTCAGGTGGCTTCTGGAGCCCAAGAGACCCCGATGTGCGAGGGAGGCAGGGAGGGAGGCAGGGAAGGAGAGAGGAACCATGCCTGGAAGAGCTCAAGGGCAGGGCCATGGCCACAGGCCACTTACATCTGTCAGCCAGTAGTCAGGGACCTCCAAGGCTGCGTCCAGCACGCTGCAGGCCCCCTGCTTGTCATGGGTGCTGGAGTCTTGTAAAGCTTCCAGGGCTGTGAGGACGATGTCCAGCCTCTCATCAGGGAAGAGATGTCCTCCAAACCACTGTGGGAAGAAGGAGGAGCGAAGACATGCCTCACTGAGTGTCCCAAGGGTGCTGCTTAGCTGAGCAGCAAGGGCAGCTCCGGAGAGAGGGCCCTCGGGGGAAGGGGTGAGGATGGGGCATATGGGGCCAGAGTGCTGGCCCTGCAGGTAACCAGGGCTTGCTGGTGGCCAGGAGGGTGGAGCTGCTGCCGGGACACAGGGGAGCAGCCTTCGCATAGCCCCAGCCTGGGGACAAGAGGAACCCTCTCAGCAGGGCGAGTGAGGCCGTGCCAGCCCCACCGGTTCTGGACCCCTTTGCTCACACGAGATGCCTGCTGATGCTGCGGACAAGATCCCCAGCAAGGCCAGAGCTCATTACCTTGGCAATTTCACACGGAGTTGATGGTATAGAAAATGGAGGTTTTGAATCCTTCGATATCATGCGGAGCAGCCCATAATTTTTCATGTCCTTTGTCTGTGAGCTTTCTAAACAGGGGGAAACACCAAAGAGTCAGTAGGGAAGCGCATCTTTGCCAACAAGCTTGCCAAATGGTGAAAAGCACTTTCACTAGGAATGGCTGAGGAGGGAGGCTCAGACCCACGGCGAGGAGAGTGGTGGGCAGGGATGTAAAGCACAAGGTGAGGAGTGCTGGGAGCAAGAGGGACCTCAGGGATGATGCAGAAGGAGGAGAAGCAGTGGCGTTGGGTGCCGTGGGGGTAGCAGCGTGTCACAGACCCCCTTCTGCTCGGGGTCAGGATGTGCAGGAAGCCCCCTGACACCTGCCTTTAAGACGGCAGGGAGCAAACAGTCAGGGAGCATTCTGGAGGGCGTCACCATCCCTGGTGATGCACGGCTGGCTCTGCTGTTCACTCCTCGGGGAAGATGCCGTTTGGGAAGTGCTCATCGATCGATGGCTTAGACTGGGGGACACCACAAAACAGCGTGGTAGGTGATCTGGGGAGGGTTGGGAAGGACAGCAGCAGAGAACTGCTCCTGGACGGCAGGTGAGCGTCTAGCTCCTGCGGAAAACGATAGCCAGAATGCTGCGGGAAGCTGCTGTGAGGAGCAGAGGAGGCCAGGGAACCTGGCAGAATTCCGTGGGCAGCCTCCACCAAGCACAAAAGCAATCCTTCACAATACTCAGGAGAACAAGCAGACATACCAGGAGATGTCTGTGTGCGGACAGACGCTGCCCACCACACCTTCTTACCTCTTGTTTCCTCTAAGATTGTGAGGAAGCGATAAAGTGTATCCAAAGCTGCGTGTCTCATGGATATATCGCCACTGAAGAAAATGAAGAGGTGGCCCAGCAGCTGTCCCAGGATGGGGATGTAGAGCTCTCTGGAATCATTGTAGCTGTGCTTGTATTTTTCATAGTCATCTGAGTTCTGGGTGAGGAAGGGACGAGAGACAAAGGGCTTAGTGGAGGCAGAGCCAGCCCCTGAGATAGCAGGGCCTGGGGAGGGAAGAGCAGGGGCGAAGAAGGGACGAAGACCCTCGATTCACGGTTCTGAGGCACTCACGTGCATCGAGGCTTGCCTCACAGGCACCCCTGAGTGGCAGGATGCTCTGGGATGCAGGAAAGGGTGGAGGGTTCCTTGTGCCTTACCTCGCTCAAAAAATAACTGATGATGAAATCACCCAGCCTCTCAATCCTCCTCACAGCTCTCTCACACACAGCTGGGTTTTTGGAGAGGGCAAAGTCCAGCAGCGCCTGCGAGGAGAGAAGTTGCTGGGTTGACAGTGGTCTGCAAATGAGACCTGAGAGGATTCTTTGGAAATTCTTTGCAAATGCCAAACCTCCAAGATATTCTCCAACTCTGTGCTGAAACTGGTCTTTGGACAGTTGAGTACGAAGGCCACCAGCATGGTGTCCATGGCTTTCATAGTCTGCAGGGAGGACAGAAGAGCATCGAATTATTTCTGTGGCCCTCCTCACCCCCAGGAGCTGGCTCTGAGCCCCTCGGGAGTTCAGGGGTGGCTTTGGGGCTAAAAAGCCGCTGCCTGCAGACCTCCTGCAGCACAAGATCAGGTCGGGGAAGGGGCGAGGCTGGGAAAGCAAATCTGGGCCCCGGCCCTGCACTGGTCTCTGGTTGTGTCAGCACGGGGAAGCAAGGCAGCAGCTCAGCAGGACTGGGGGTGCCGGTACCTCACCCAGCACATACCTTGGTGTAGAGCGCTCCTTCTGTCTCTGGCATGTCCGACTTGGGAGGTAGAAAGAAGATGCTCTTGAAGCAAATGTTTAGGAGTCTCTCCTTTTCGCCACACAGTGCTGTTGGCACGGTCTTGCTGAAGAAGAGAGAGAGAGGAGCCTGTTGGACGCAGTGCCTCGAGGCTTATGAAGGAGGACACGGACCTTGGCCAGGCATCCCTGGGAGGGACGGGCAGCCTCCCTGCCAGCTTCAGGGCCACCAGGACATTGCCACCAGGGGCTGGGCACGCACCTGAGGAGGGCGACAGTCTCCATGGCCTTCTGCCGGAATGCTGTGCGCAAGCTGTCCATGGGCTCCTTTTCCAGCAGCGCCTGCAGAGCACAAGCAGGATGAGACCTTGGAGCCGCCGGCACCCAGCAGCAGCAGAGCCAGCGCTGCCCCAGCCCTCGCCTCCCAGGGGGCTGGTGCCGGGGGGCCTTGCCCCTTCCCCAACCCGCTGCGCATCCTCTCACCATGATGTTCTCCACCAGCTTATGTTTGCTGCAGAAGCCATGCAAGTTCAGCGGCACACCCTTCTTGGTGACACATCTGCACAGATCGCAGATTTTGCTGAGGAACAGCATCTTCTGCTCCTCGTCGTCCTGGCAGCCACAAAGACACCAACAGAGCATTAGGGGGACACCCACGGCCAGCAGGACCAAAGCCTTGAGGGGTCTGGGGCTGTGTGGGACCCCTGGAGGGCAGCGCCAGGAGCACAGCTGTGATGCAAGCGGCTGCCATTACCTTTTCTGTGCCTCTGACATACGCCCTGATGAATTCCACGGCTGAGTATTTGCACAGTTTCCATGCCTTACCTGGAAAGGAGGAAAGCAAAGAGTGCTGCAGAGAGGGGCTGAATGCAGGGGAGAGGAGAGGAAGGGCCCCAGCCCCAGAAGGCCGTGGGGAGGCCGCGGGGATGCCCAGAGGCTGCAGCAGCTCCGCTGGGAAGAGAGGCTGAGGGAGCTGGGCTTGTGGAGCCTGGAGAAGGCTGCGGGGGGACCTCGCTGCGGCCTCCCCGTGCCCAAAGGGGCCTCCAGGAAAGCTGGGGGGGGATCTTCATCATGGACTGCAGCGACAGGACAAGGGGTGACGGCCTTAACCTCAAAGAGGGCAGGTTTCTTTCGGACAGGCAGGGATTTCTCCCTGGCACAGCCTCCCCATGGGTGCCTCTCGCTGCCCGGCCCCACCGCAGGTGGATGGGATGGGATGGGATGGGATGGGATGGGATGGGATGGGATGGGATGGGATGGGATGGGATGGGATGGGATGGGATGGGATGGGGCCCCCCAGCTCTCTCCCACACTGGGCCCCCACCTTGTCTCACAGGGACCCTCACTTACCAGCATCCTCCAGCAACTGGGCCGTATTGGTGGGCTCTGACAGGGCCGTGTCCTCTGGCAGGCTGCGTTCCACATCCAGCAGGTCGTCCAGGCTCCCCTCGCTGTCCTCAGACAGGATGCTGTCCTCATCTGCGATGTAGCCTTCTTCCAGCAAGCTGTCCTCTGCTGGCCGGTTGCTGCCCTCAGAAGACCAGGTCTCCTGCCAGGCCAGCCTGGGCTGCCTGGGGGGCATGCCTCCCTCCTCATCCCATTCAGAAGCCTCCTCTGGAGTGGGAGAGCTCGTAAGGAGGAACTGGTGGCTCCTCCGCGTGGGTGTCAGCGGCATTGTGGGACTTGGACTGCGCTCAGGGTCTCCTTGAGGCTCCTGTGCTCCTTCCATATCCATCGCTGCCGTGCACCAACACTGAGGGTCCGAGCCACGGCTGCGCTCTTATAAAGCGGAGCCCTGGGGTGTCACCAAGTGACGTCACAATGGGTGCCACTGTGACACGCGCCTGGGCTGGGTGGGCCCCGCATGAGGGCAGGAAGGCTGTGCAGAGGGCCGCATCCAGCTGCGTGGCATTCGAGGCCAAATGCTGGGCGTCACGCTTAGAATCACAAAATATCCCCAGCTGGGAGGGACCCATAAGGATCATGGAGTCCAAAGTTTAAGTTGGGGGCTGGCCTGCCGGAGGGCAGGGAAGGGGAGAGGGACCTGGGGGTCCTGGTGGACCACGAGCCATCCCCTTGGGGCCAAGAAGGCCAACAGCATCCTGGGGTACCTTCTTTAAGGTACTTACGTTATATATGGAGTGGTAATTCGTGGAGAGATGCTGGTTGATATTAATAAAGAAGGGAGAGATGTGGGAGTGTGGCCATGGGGGTCGGCAAGCCCCGTGGTTGATGAGAACACACCCAGCACTGTTTACTTGCCTTTTCTACCTTTTATAGCTTTTATGCCTTTTCTACCTTTTAGAAATATTTGTTTTATAAATATTACAAAATTCAGATTGAGTTGAGACCTCATTTATAACAAATTGGTGACCCCGACGTGATCTTCTTGGACTTTGGATCTGTGACCGGCAAAGGGAGGCGCCCCACACAGTGGCCCTTGCCGATAGCGGTGCTAGAGTCCAACAAGATTTCGAACATAAGAAGCAAGTAAAGAACCAAGAACTCTTATTTTGTGACCCGTAATTCTAGATATGGGAGTCCAACAATTGTTAAAAACTGGTTTATAAATCTTGCAGGGAATATTGTGAAAGCATTCTCTTGTGGTTCAGTTGGCCTTGGCCAAATCTGAAAACAAGACACGGATTAATGATATTCAAAAGAAAATGAGGGATTGTGATATATGGAGTGGTAATTCGTGTGGAGAAAATGGTTGATATTAATAAAGAAGGGGGAGATTTGGGAGTGTGGCCATGGGGCTTGGAAAGCCCTGTGGTTGAGATAAAATTAGACTCTTAACGAGGAGGCCATCAGGAATGTAAAAGAGTTTAGAGGGAACCAAGAAGGGTGATTCAGGAGACTCCATGCAGGCTCGGGTTTCTTGTTCTCCAGCCAGTAAAAAAACGCTGCGCCACACAGCAGCTGGGAGAGTGAGAGGAGTGAGGAACGGCCTTGCAGGCGCCAAGGTCAGTGAAGAAGGAGGGGGAGAGGTGCTCCAGGCGCCGGAGCAGAAGTCCCCTGCGGCCTGTGGTGAGGACCCTGGTGAAGCAGGTTGTCTCCCTGCAGCCTCATGGAGTACCACGGTGGAGCAGGGTTCCACGCTGCAGCGCGTGGAGGAGACCACGGTGGAGCAGGTGGCCCTGCACCGATGGAGGCTGCGGCCTGTGGAAGACCCCTGCCGGAGCAGATTCCGGGCCGGACCTGTAGCCTGTGGAGAGGAGCCCACGCAGGAGCAGGGGGTCTGGCAGGAGCTGCTGCCCATGGGGGACCCAGGTTGGAGCAGTCTGCTCCTGAGGGATGGACCCCGTGCTACGGACCCATATCTGGAGCAGTTCTGGAAGAGCTGCTGCCTGTGGGAAGCCCACGCCGGATCAGTTCATCAAGGACTGCATCCCGTGGGAGGGATCCCACAGCACAGGGGGCGAGAGTGACCGAGAAGGAGCGGCAGAGAAGAAGCGCTGTAGACTGACCATAACCCCCGTTCCTTCGTTCCCCTGCACTGCTCGGGGGGAGGAGGTGGAAGAGGGTAGACGGGGGAGAAGGTGCTTTTGGCTTCTCTCCTTTGTTTCTCACTTCTCTAGCTTGTTAGTAATAAGCAATAAATCTTACCATCTCCCTATGCTGAGTCTGTTTTGTCCGTCACGATAATTACTGTGCCATCTCCTCGTCCTTATCTCAACCCTTGAGCCCTTTTCATCGTATTTTCTCCCCGTTCCTCTTTGAGGAGGGGTGAAGCTCGGCTGCCCACCCAAGTAAAACCACCACACTCTCTCAGAGAGGGGTAAGGATTTTTGCTCAGGACTTGGCAGGGCTGATAGATAGGGCTTTAAACTAGAGTCGAAGGAGGAAGGGGATAAAACCAGACACACCGCTGCTAAGCTGAGGGATGGTGCGCTAGAATCAGAGGGACGGTGTGCTAGTGAGGTCCTGCGGTCAGCTCCACAAGGCGCAGTGTGTAGGGAGGCGCATTTGAAGTGCTTCTACACAAACGCAGGCACTATGAGGAATCAAATGGATGAGCTAGAAGTCTTGGCCCTGTCCCACAGCTACGACATCATCGGCATAAGTGAAACCTGGTGGGATGAGTCCTGTGGCTGGTGTATGGTGGAATTTTCTCCCAACAGAGGCAAACAGCACCTCTGTAGCCCTGCCATGTCACACGACCTCGCTTCCAGTGGCCACACACTTTATTTTTCTGACACGTATTCAACTTGCTGTCGACCAAAACCCCCAGATCCCTTTCTGCAAGGCTGCTCTCCAGCCTCTTCTGCTGGCCCTAAGTGGAACCCTGGGGAACCCCACTAGGGACTGGTCAACAGCCTGATGCAACCCCATTTCTGTAACCCCTTGAGCCCAACCCATCAGCCAACTTTTCACCCTAAACCGCATGTATTTATCTAGCTGTACAATGGACATTTTGTCCAGAAGGATACTGAGAGAAACAGTACTGAAAACTTGATGGAAATCCAAAACCTGGCATCCCTTGCTCAACTAGACGGGTGATGTTGTCATAAAAGGAAATTAAGTTTGTTAAACAGGACTTTCCCCTCATGAACCTGGGTGGGCTGTGATCAACGACTGCGTTGTCTTTCCGGTGTTCTTCAGGAATGCCCAGAAGAGTTTCTCCGTATTTTTACTAGGCTCTGAAGAGAGACTGGCGGGTCTGTAATTATTGGGCTCTTCTTTCTTGCCCTTCTTGAAACCTGTCACAATGATTGCCAGCCTACAGTCAACTTGGACCTCTCTGGGCTCCCAAGACCATTGAAAAATAATTGAGAGAGGTCTCACAAGGACATTAGTCGGCCCTCTGAGAACCCTGGAATGAATCCCCTCAGGCCCCGTAGACTCATATGCATCCAGTGTGGGTTTGGCTAGGAGGTTTTTGTTACCGCACTCATGGCCCCCCAACTCTGGGCCCCTTGGGTCCCAGAGCCCATCATTGCTCTTGAAGACAGAGGCAAAAGAGACATTAAATGGCTCTGCTTCGCCTATGTCTGTGTTTGTGAGGTGACCATCCTCAGCAAGTAACGGACCAATGTTTCCTCTAGCCCTCCTTTAGCAGTTCACATCTTCAATACACATATTAATGTATATATCTGCGTTGTCGCCCACACTACTAGCCAGCTTCACCCCTGAGCTTTGCCTGCACCAATTTTCTCCTGACAGAGGCAAACAGCACCTCTGTAGCCCTGCCATGTCACACGACCTCGCTTCCAGTGGCCACACGCTTTCTTTTCCCACTTAAGCTCTAGAAGAAGATCCCTGCTCAGCCAAGCTGGCCTCCTGCCCCGCCTGCTTGACTTCCAACATTTTGGAATTGCCTGCTCCTGTGCTCTTAGGAGGTCGTGCTTAAAAAGATGGACCCCGATACCTTCCAAAACAGCTTCTCAGGGGATCTTCCGAACTAGTTCCCTGAGCAGCCTGAACTCTGCCCTCCCCGTGTCCAAAGTTCACAGAATTGGAGGGGTTGGAAGGGACCTCAAGAGATCATCGGGTCCAACCCCCCTGCCAAAAGCAGGCGTACTGGCAGTTTTCCTCCAATCGCCAAAGATTTTTAAATGTGAAGTGTCAATAGAGAGCTATTTGTGTTTGTATGTTCTTTCTTTGAAGTCTCTGATGTCTGGGGGTTTCAGAACAACTGCTAACAACTAGTAACTGTTATGACTTCTGAATGGGACACTATGCAAGCCCCTGATATCTGGCCAGGCGGCCAGGAGATTAAGGAGAAGAAAGAAGCTGAAGGATGGCTAGAAGACAAAACTTGCAGGGAACGCTGTGTAAGCTTTTGACATGCTGCCAAGGAGTACAAAGGGGAAGGACAAGAAAAAAAAACTGAGAGGAAGACTACGAGCCTTCAGCATGAAAGACCCCCAGAGACCCCCAGGGGGACCACCAGAGACTGATGCGCATGCTCCAGTAGGAGGGTTTGGATCCCGGAAGCTAATTATAATAACCCATTTTTTTTAGAAGTAGTAATGAATATGTATCAGCCTAGGAGCATAAAAATCAGCTGCTTGATGTAACTGGTGTGCGTCCTGGTGGAGCAGAGACTCCCGGCGCACCCAGCGCTGTTTGCTTACCTCTATTCCTTTAATAAATTGTAAACTTTGATTATAATCCTATTTTGAAGACTGAGCCATTTATAACACAAGCAACAGGTCTAGGATGGCACCTTTCCTTGTTGTCTCCCTCAGTAGCTGTACCAAGGAGTTGTCATCAAGGTGTGTGAGGAATCTCCTGGACCTGCTTGTATCAGCTGTGTGGTCTTCCCAGTTAACGTCTGGCAAGTTGAAGTCCCCCATCAGGACAAGGGCAGTTGAGCTAAGAGAGGTCTCTCTTAGTTGCTTAGCGAATAATTCATTGGTATCGCAAACACCCACTGCAACATCCAAGTGATTGCTTTCTCCCTTAATCCTTACCCAGAAGCTCTCGGCCACGTCCTTGTGCCAGCCCCTTGCCTCGCCTGCCCTGCCTATCCTTCCTGAAGAGCCCATACCCGTCCATCACAGCACACCAAGTCTCGCTTGTTCTGGGATGGAGCTGAAGCTTCCAGCTCCTCCTGCTTGTCCCTCATGCTGGGTGCATCGGTGCAGAAACATTCCAAATGTGCTCCAGTGTACCCAGCGTGGCATGGAGCAGGCCGAAGGATCTCGCTAGCGCACACTCCCTCCCATTTTGGTGTGCCACTTAGAAGATTCTGTCAGGACAGAACAATAATGGATGATGCTCAGAGGGCCTTACGGGGCAAGTGAGCTTTCCAGAAACACCTTTTACCCTGATCTCCTGGGAGGCAGCAGACTTCTCCATGGGTTGGGTCAGGCCGGCATATGCGGCCCTCTGTTCTGCTCAGAAGGGAGTCACGTATGACAGTAACCCTTCTCTTCTTCTTGATGGAGGTGGTCGTGATACTGGGGAAGGCTGACTTGCCCTAGAAAACCCCTCCAACCTGGATGGACCTTCATGCACATCATCGTTTGTGTGTCCATTACTTCCAGAGTCTGTTGTTTCAGGGCACCTGAAAGGAAGGTGAGGTAGGCAAGGAGGGGTTCACCTGCTGCCCCGAGCAGATCTAAACTTCCATCCCTTCGTCACTGAGATGCACTCCTTCTGCCTGATGGCCAGAGGGTAGGGGATCCTCCATTTCCTCTGCTGTGTCTGCCTGACGCATCTGTCCCAGGGCTGGCAGAGTACAGTTCAACCTTCTCCGACACCCTGGTGCTCCTCAGCCTGCCCACGTCCTCCCGAAGCTCTGCCAGGAGGCTGAGCAGTTCTTCTACCTGGGCGCACCTACCACAGGTGGACTCACAGGATGGGATGTCAGGAAGAATTTCTTCATGCAAAGGGTGGAACCGGCTGCCCAGGGCACTGCTGGAGTCCCAGGCCTGGAGCTATTAAAGAAATAGCTCCTTTAATAGCTCCTTGCACTTCTTGGTGCAGGTGTTAACGGAGCCAACTAGGAAAGGTGCCCTCCTAGACCTGTTGCTAGAAAACAGAGAGGGTCTGGTGGGAGATGTGGTGATTGGTGGCCGCCTCGGTCATAGCGACCATGAAGTGGTTGAGTTCAAAATTTACGGTGACAGAAGGAAAAGTGCCACCAAAACCTCATCCCTAGATATGGGGAAGGCGGACTTCAGGCTGCTCGGGGAACTAGTCAGCAAGGTCCCCTGGGAAGCTGCTCTTGAAGGCCTTGATGTCCACCAGTGCTGGTCACTCTTTAAGCGATGCCTCCTAGAAGCACAAGATCAGGCAATTCCTAAATATCGCAAGTCAGGCAGGCGGGGCAGGAGGCCGTCGTGGCTGACCAGGAACATTCTAATGGAGATTAGGCGGAAACAGAGAGTGTTTCGCTACTGGAAGGAGGGCCAGGTGACATGGAAAGAATACAGGGATGCTGTTCGTGTCTGTAGGAAGAAAATTCGTGTGGCTAAAGCACACCTAGAGTTGAAGCTGGCTGTGTCTGTGAGAGAAAATAAAAAGGGTTTTTTTAGATATGTGAATGGAAAAAGGAGAACTAAAGAATACATAGGGCCGCTCCTTGATAGGGAAGGTCTTCTCACAGACGATGACATAGGCAAAGCAGAGACGCTTAACGCCTTCTTTGCCTCTGTCTTCAATGCCGATGATGGGCTTCGGGACCCAGGGTGCCCCGAGCTGGAGGACCGGGACGGTGGGGATGACAAACTCCCAACCGACCCTGAACGTGTGCGGGATCTGCTACTCCACCTGGATCCCTACAAGTCCATGGGTCCGGATGGGATTCATCCC
Source organism: Anas platyrhynchos (assembly GCF_047663525.1). Lineage (NCBI taxonomy): Eukaryota > Metazoa > Chordata > Aves > Anseriformes > Anatidae > Anas > Anas platyrhynchos. The sequence goes on from NC_092618.1 coordinate 7,719,613, forward strand.
CGGGTGCTGAAGGAGCTGGCGGACGTCATCGCGGAACCTCTCTCAATTATTTTTCAACGATCCTGGGAGTCTGGAGAGGTCCCGGTAGACTGGAAGCTGGCAAATGTTGTGCCGATTTTCAAGAAGGGTCAGAAAGAAGACCCTAGCAATTACAGGCCTGTCAGTCTCACATCAGTGCCTGGTAAAATCATGGAGAAGATGGTTCTCGAACGTATTGAGGTGCACCTGGGGGACAATGCAGTCATTGGTCCCAGCCAGCATGGGTTTGTGAAGGGTAGGTCCTGCCTAACTAACCTGATTTCCTTTTATGATAAGATCACCCGTATGGTGGACCAAGGGAAACCAGCTGATGTGATTTTTTTGGACTTCAGCAAGGCTTTTGACACAGTTTCCCATAGGATCCTACTGGACAAAATGTCCACCATACAGCTAAATAAAAACATCATACGATGGGTGAGCAATTGGCTAACGGGCAGGGCCCGAAGGGTTATGGTGAATGGCGCTGCGTCAGGCTGGCGGGCGGTCACCAGTGGGGTCCCTCAAGGCTCCATTTTAGGGCCGGTACTTTTCAATATTTTTATAAACGATCTGGATGTAGGAATAGAAGGCATTTTGAGCAAGTTTGCTGATGACACCAAACTTGGAGGAGTTGTGGACTCTGTTGAGGGTGGAAAGGCCTTGCAGAGGGATCTGGATAGGTTGGAGAGCTGGGCGATCACCAACCGCATGAAGTTCAATAAGAGCAAGTGCCGGGTCCTGCACCTGGGACGGGGAAACCCTGGCTGCACGTACAGACTGGGCGACGAGACGCTGGAGAGCAGCCTAGAAGAGAGGGATCTGGGGGTCGTGGTAGACAACAAGTTGAATATGAGCCGGCAGTGTGCCCTGGCAGCCAGGAGGGCCAACCGTGTCCTGGGGTGCATCAAGCACGGCATCGCTAGTAGGTCAAGGGAGGTGATTGTCCCGCTCTACTCTGCGCTGGTGCGGCCTCCCCTCGAGTACTGTGTGCAGTTCTGGGCACCACAGTATAAAAAGGACATGAAACTGTTGGAGAGTGTCCAGAGGAGGGCTACGAAGATGGTGAAAGGCCTGGAGGGGAAGACGTACGAGGAACGGCTGAGGGCACTGGGCCTGTTCAGCCTGGAGAAGAGGAGGCTGAGGGGAGACCTCATCGCAGTCTACAACTTCCTCGTAAGGGGGTGTCGAGAGGCAGGAGACCTTTTCTCCATTAACACCAGCAACAGGACCCGTGGGAACGGAGTTAAGCTGAGGCAGGGGAAGTTTAGGCTGGACATCAGGAAGGGGTTCTTCACAGAGAGAGTGGTTGCACACTGGAACAGGCTCCCCAGGGAAGTGGTCACTGCACCGAGCCTGACTCAATTTAAGAAGAGATTGGACTGTGCACTTAGTCACATGGTCTGAACTTTTGGGTAGACCTGTGCAGTGTCAAGAGTTGGACTTGATGATCCTTAAGGGTCCCTTCCAACTCAGGATATTCTATGATTCTATGAAATGCGTGGACTTGGCGCTAAGGGCCGTGGTTTTGTGGTGGGCCTGGTGGTGTTAGCTGACGCTTGGACTTGAGCTGAAGGCCCTTTTCCAAGCGCAAGGGTTCTGTGACTCTTTCACTGGTTGAGTAGGCGCCATGCAGTCACCGGGCCCAGGGAAAAGACGTCCTTGGTGGCCTCCAAGTTAGCTCAGCGTCATGGCACCGAGTCACTGTGAAGGAGCTGCTGGAATAACGAGACAACAACCTAGTTCTATTAAAATATATATTGCTCTTTTGAGGACTGCTGCGGGGCTAGCGGCACCACAGCAGTGGAAATCTCCGTCCTGACATTGCCTTATGCCTTGACGTCAGGATCAGGGTGGTTTGAACTGCCAGGGAACAGACCATGGGTTCCGGGTCGTTCTCTGAAGGCCGGAGGACTGCAAAAGAAAGAAGAGCAGAGATGAAAACCCACTCCTTGCAGAGATCCCCAGGCATCCCCTGCAGAGCATGCCAGCCCCACTCGACTCTTCCCCAGGCCAGGAGGAGCAGGAGGGACAAAGGAATCCGTTGAAAGCTGCTGCTCAGCAATGTCCCAAATGCAGCCACCAGTCCTTCCCCACCTGCGCACCACAGGTCAAGTGGGGCACCTTCACAAGCTGGTTCCCTCACCACCTGCCTCCATCCCTTGGGAGGATTCACACACTCCAGGAATCTCCTGGACTCTTTCCTCTCGCTATTGTGCTTCCCCATGAGAGCAAGGGCTAGCAATCGTGACCCTGCTCCTAGCTGCTTGTAGGCTGTCTCATCTCCCTCTTCGTCCTGGTTGCGTGCTCTACAACAGGCTCCCACCTTCTGTCAGCCTTACTGCCCTTTCCCCTGACTCTTCCTCAGGGACACTCAACCCTTTCAGCGGCACTGCCCAGCTCCAGGCTGGGAGGCCATTCCCTGACACCACAGGCTACCCCGTCTCCTCTCCCTCGTTCCTATGGCTGCATTGCTCCTCCGCCCCGAAGCATTTCCCTGGAGCAGGGCAAGGCACGGGGGCCTCTGCCGCTGTCCCCCCAGCCCTAGCACACCCCCCACTGCCCTCACTCACCGCTGAGGATTTCATTCAGCTTCTCCTCGCTCTGGTCCTTGCAGTAGCGCGCAGCAAGACCTAGACACAGAGATCCCATCAGAGCCCCGCTCCCCAGCACGCTCCCAGCAGCGCAGCCCCTGGCCTGGCCAGCCAGGCTGTGCCCCCTCCTGCACCCTGGAGCAAGGGCCCAGTCGGGGGGCTCTGGGGGCAACAGGGCAGTGCCTGGGGCTGCCAAAGGCTGCCCCAAGAGGGACCCAGGGGCTGGGCTCACCAATGAATCTGACGGCCTCAAGTCGCACAAGGGTCTGAGTGGCCTTCAGGTAGGGCTGGCTCTGCTGCAGGTATTCTTCTACTCTGCCTCTGTCCTGCTGCAGCTGGAGAGAGAGAGAACGCAGGGTCACGGGGCTTGCACACCCTCTCCAGGGTCTCCTCCAGCATCCTGGGGGCAGGGAGGGCAGAGGGGCCTGCAGAAGAGCCCCCTGGGGCTCTGTGCTGGCAGGAAGGGAGCGAGGATGCGGCTGCAGGCAGCGGGCTCTGGCCGGGCGCGTTTGCCCAGCTGGGGCAAACCAAGTTGGGTCCTTACCAAGCACTCTCCAATCCTCCATGTCTGTTTTGTCTGGACGAATCGCTTGAGCTCCTTGCATCGCAGAAACTCTGCAGCCACAGCAAGAGCTTCCCCAGAGGCCTGCGGAGCAGCAGAGGTTGGGAGATGGCAGCACAGCCTTGGGAAGGAGACCCTCTGTCCCCTCCTCTTGGCAGGGCTGCGAGCCTTTCCCAGCGCGTTATGGGAGGCTGTGGTGGGGGGCAGCGTGCACTGGGTTCAGTGGCCAAGGCAAGGCCACGGGACAGCCACCATCGGAGGCAGCTCATGCTGCCGGCCAGAGATCCCCCACAGCAACCCTGTGGCATCAGCACACCCTTGCCCACATAACTGCTCAGCTCTGAGATCTGTACCTTTGCTACGCTCTCACTCTGGTCTCTCATATGAACGTAGAGTGGGAGAAGGCTCCTGTGAACTGTCCTCTTCATTTTCTTCGTCCTTTGCCGCAGCACAGCCTCCACCACGGCTTGGAAGAGGCAGATGGAGTGCTCCTGCACCTGGCTGGACGCCTGGCAGGGAGGAGGACAGGAGGAATTTCAGCATTAGCGTGGCCGATGTGAAGGGAGCTCCCAGCACTGTGAGATGCTTCAGCGCTGGATCCTTCCCAGAGGAGCTGCTCAGGGGCAGCTGCAAGGCCTGGTGCCCGTGAAGGGCAACACAATCGGTTGCCATCGCAGGCTGCCCGCCAGCCACCCCACTTTCGCCACCAGCCGCACCAGCCATGCCCAAGCAGAGCTCCCCAGTGTTATAAGTTGCCCCCTTAATTAATTTTCAGAGAGCATTGCATTAATAATAGAAAGGAAGTTATTGAGTAAGCAACAGCAAGCAAAACAGCGCTGGGCGGCAACGGAGTCTCGGCTCCACCAACGGCACGCACCTCACCCCCCCCCAGGGTCCCTTTTTATATCTTGGTAATTCCGGGATTACGCAGCACATCCTGGTATATTCTGCGACTGTGCGCACTGTTGCTAGGGGGTCGTCTCTGTCCCTCTGGTGGTCGTGAAGATGAAGGCCGTAGTCTTCCTCGGCGTTGTGGTTCAACTTCTTTTTTTAGTTGGTCATGTTGGCCCAGCGTGAGACAGGAAGGCAGGATGTTGATACACTAGTTTAACAACTTATCAGGAGATGGTTACATGAGCTTTGCAGCAGGGTCTTTGAACGAAAGAGGCAACTGAGATGCAGAAGGAGAGAAGGGGAGGGGGTTCTCTTTTTTGTTACATTAAGCAAAAGAATTTTCATAGTGTCTAGCCAAGTATTATACAGCTCCTTACTTCAGCAGGGATCTTTTGCAACTCCTGCTCCTCAAACAGAACTCCTTGTTTTTATAATACAAAAGACAATGAACAAACATTTATTGTGTATTACATGGTGAGGCCGCCCCTCAGGTGCTGTGCTCAGCTTTGGGCCCCTCAGTACCAGAAGGACATCGAGGCCCTGGAGTGTGCCCAGAGCAGGGCTACAAAGCTGGGGAAGGGCCTGGGGCACAAGTCCTGTGAGGAGCGGCTGAGGGAGCTGGGGGTGGTTGGTCTGCGGAAGTGGAGGCTCAGGGGAGACCTCATTGTACTCTACAACTTCCTGAAGGGAGGTTGTGATGAGGAGGGGGTCAGCCTCTTTTCTCAGATAACTAATGATAGGACTTGAGGAAATGGCCACAAGTTGTGCCTGGGGAGATGGGGGACATGGGGATGGGGATGGGGACTTGGGGGCGGGGATGGGGACATGGGGACAGGGATGGGGACATTGGGATGGGGACATTGGGGTGGGGACATTGGGGTGGGGACATTGGGATGGGATGGGGACATTGGGGTGGGGATGGGGACATGGGGATGGGGACATTGGGGTGGGGACATTGGGGTGGGGACATTGGGATGGGATGGGGACATTGGGGTGGGGATGGGGACATGGGGATGGGGACATTGGGGTGGGGACATTGGGATGGGGATGGGGACATTGGGGTGGGGATGGGGACATGGGGATGGGGACATTGGGGTGGGGACATTGGGATGGGGATGGGGACATTGGGGTGGGGATGGGGACATGGGGATGGGGACATTGGGGTGGAGACATGGGGATGGCACCGTGAGCACGGGGAGGTGGCCGAGGATGTGGGGCTGGGGACGTGGTGGGGACACGGAGGGGGACCTGGGGATCCAGGTGGGGACATGGGGACGTGGGGGGGGACATGGGGACACGGGGGGGGTCCCGGCGCCCCCCGACCCCCCCGCCCCGTGCAGTGCAGCTCGCCCCTGCCCGGTCTGCGCACCCAGGACATCTGCTGCCGGGGGGCCGGTGTGGCCTGGGGGGTGCACGAGTGCCAGCCCTGCGACGCCGACCCCCGTAAGGCAGCGGGGTTTTTTTTGGGGTTATGGGGTTGGGGGGGGTTCTGCGGTGTGTGGGGGGGGCTCACTTTGTCCCCCCCTCCCCCCCCCCCATTTGCAGCGAACCCCCCCGCCGTGGGGCAGCACCCCTGCCCCAAAGGTTTCCGCCGCGCCAACGGCTCCTGCGTGGGTGAGTTTGGGGAGATTTATTTTTGGGGGGGTTAAAAGGGGATGGGGGGGGTTTTGGGGTGCTGACCCCCACCCTGTGTGTGTGCGTCCCCCCCCCAGATGTGGATGAGTGCCAGGAGGGGGGGTTCTGCAAGAACGGGCTCTGCACCAACACCCGGGGCAGCTTCGCCTGCCTCTGCCACGAGGGCTTCATCCTGGACTCGTCCCGGAGCAGCTGCATCTGTGGGATCGGGATGGGATTGGGGGTGGGGTTGGGGGTGGGGTTGGGGTTGGGATTATGGGTAGGGTTGGGGTTGGGATTGGGATTGGGATTGGGATTGGGATTGGGGTTGGGGTTGGGGTTGGGGCTGGGATTGGGGTTGGGGTTGGGATTGGGATTGGGGTTGGGATCGGGATGGGATTGGGGGTGGGATTGGGATTGGGATTGGGGGTGAGGTTGGGGTTGGGGTTGAGATTGGGGTTGGGGTTGGGGGTGGGATTGGGGATGAGGTTGGGGTTGGGATTATGGGTGGGGTTGGGATTGGGATTGGGATTGGGGTTGGGGCTGGGGTTGGGGTTGGGATTGGGATTGGGATTGGGATTGGGATTGGGATTGGGGTTGGGGCAGGGGCTGGGGCTGGGGCTGGGATTGGGATTGGAATTGGAATTGGGGTTGGGGTTGAGGTCGGGGCAAGGCCTGGAATTGTGGTAGGGATTGGGATTGGGGTTGGAATTGGGATTAGGGTTGGGATTGGGATTGTGGTTGGGATGTGGATGGGGATGGGGTGAGGAGGGAGTAGGGGTTGGGATTGGAGTTGGAGTTGGGATTGGGAGGGGATGGGGATGGGATGGGGATGGGGGTGGTCTGAAATGGAATAGGGATTGGGATTGGGATTGGGATTGGGATTGGGAGGGGATAGGGAAGGGAAGAGGAAGGGGAAAGGATTGGGGTGGGATGGGGATGGAGTAGGATGAGGTGGGATTGGGATGGGAACAGGATGAAATGGGATTGGGGTTAGGACCAGGACTAGGACTGGGATTGGGATTGGGATTGGGATTGGGATTGGGATTGGGGTTTTGGGGTTGGGATTGGAATTGGGGTTGGGATTGGAATTGGGGTTGGGATTGGGATTGGGGTTAGGACCAGGACTAGGACTGGGATTGGGATTGGGATTGGGATTAGGGTGACCGGTACCACCCCCCCGCCCCCCCCCCCCCCCAGCCCACCAGGTGATCTCGGAGGCGCGGGGGCCATGTTACCGGGTGCTGCGGGAGGGGCGCTGCGCGCTGCCCACCCTGCGCAACATCACCCGCCAGATCTGCTGCTGCAGCCGCGTGGGCAAGGCCTGGGGGCCGGCGTGCCAGCGCTGCCCCCCCTTCGGCTCCGGTGAGCCCCCCCGGGACCCCCCCAACCCCTTGGGATCCCCCCAAAAAAAACCCTTTAGGGCGGACCCCCCCCAAAAAAAACAAAAACCCTTTGGGGAGCCTCCGTTTCATGGGATTTGCACCCAAAGCCACGGGCTCACCCTTTGGAGGGGGGTTTTTTTTGGGGGAGGGGGGTAATTTTTTTTGGGGGGGGGTCCATTTTGACACCCCCTCCCCCCCCTTCAATTGCAGAGGGGTTCAAGGAGATCTGCCCCGCCGGCCCCGGCTACCACTACTCGGCCTCCGACCTGCACTACAACACCCGCTACCTGGGCCAGGACCTGCCCCGTGTCCCCCTGGGGCGTCCCCGTGTCCCCTCCCCAGCTGGGACCGCCGCCCGTGAGCCCCTTGTCCCCCCCGCTTTGTCCCCCCCCACCCCTCCCGGCTGCCAGGACCCCCCCTCACCCCATTGCTCTGCCCCACAGCTCGCTGGCGCCCCGGTCGGCCGCCCCCCAGCAGGTCACCGCCTGTCCCCGAGGTGCCACCGCGGGTCCCCAAGGTGCCACAACGCGTCCCTGAGGTGCCACCACGCGTCCCACACGTGCCACCGCGTGTCCCCGAGGTGCCACCACGGGTCCCCGATGTGCCACCACGTGTCCCCGAGGTGCCACAACGCATCCCCGAGGTACCACCACGTGTCCCCGAGGTGTCACCACATGTCCCTGATGTGCCACCACGTGTCCCTGAGGCACCACCGCATGTCCCTGAGGTGCCACATGTCCCCAAGGTTCCACAGCGGGTCCCTGAGGCGCCACAACGTGTCCCCGAGGTGCCACCAGACGTCCCCGAGGTGCCACAACGCGTCCCCGAGGTGCCACCGCGCATCCCCGAGGTGCCACCACCAGCCCCCGAGGTTGTCATCGTGCCTCGACCCACCCTGGGGCTGCTGGGACCCCTCCCCACGCCACCCGGCCCGGAGGGTCCGGCACCAGGTAGGGCTGGGGCACTTGTGCACGGCTGCACACGTGTGTGCACCGTTGCACGCATGCATGGTTGCAGATGTGCGCAGGGTTGCACTGTGTGCAGCTGTGTGCGTGCATTTTATTTTATTTTTTGCACGTGTGGTTACGCTCTGCGCCGTTGCACATACACATCTCAGCACAGGCGTGCAAGGTCACACGTGTGTGCATGTGGCTGTGCACTTGTGCATGGTTGCATGCTTGCATGGCTGCATGTGTGCAGTTGCATGTGCACGTGTGCTCAGTTACATGTGCAAGCAGTTACGTGTGCAATTTGCATTTATTCAGTCTCATTTGTGCACAGTTATAGGCGTGCACAGTTACACACGTGCGTGTTACACGTGTGCACACCATTGCAGGCTTGCCCAGCTGCATGCAGCTGCAGTAGCACGTGTGCATCTCATGCATGCACAGCTAAATATATTGTGCACGTGTGCACGGTTTGCATGCATGACTATTTGCACACGTGTGCACGGCTACATGCATGCCTGCTTACACACGTGTGCACAATGCCTACTTACACACGCCTACACGTGTGCATGTGTCCTGTATGCCTATTTGCACACATGTCCACAGTTGCATGCATGCTTGATTGCACACACGTGCACAGTGTGCATGCGTGCATGTTTGCACAGGTGTGCACAGCTGCACGCCTGCCCGTTTGCACACACATGTGTTACTCACGTGTGCCCGCTTGCAGCCGCCGGCAGCGTGTGCGAGCGGAACCCGCGGATCTGCGGCCCCGGGCGCTGCGTCCCGCGCCAGGGCGGCTACACCTGCCTGTGCCACCCCGGCTTCTGGCTCAGCACCCAGGGCACCCACTGCATCGGTGAGCGGCGCCCGGCCCCTCCCTGGGCACCCATGTCCCCGTGCACCCACCTCCCCCTGCACTCATTTCCCCGTGCGCCCATTTCCCTGTGCACCCACCTCCCTGTGCACCTGTTTCCCCATGCACCCACCTCCCCATGCACTCACCCGTTTCCCCGTGCACCTATTTCCCCGTGCAGCCACCCATTTCCTCATGCACCCATTTCCTCACGCACCCATTTCCTTCTGCACCCATTTCCCCATGCGCCCACCTCCCCATGTACCCACCCATTTCTCCGTGCACCCATTTCCCCATCTATCCACTTCCTTGTGCACCCACCTCCCCGTGCACCCACCTCTCCAAGCCCCAATTTCCCCCTGCCCCCATTTCCCCATGCACCCGTTTCCCCACGCACCCACCCATCTCTCCATGCCCCCACCTCCCCGTGCCCCCATTTCCCCTTGCCCCCATTTCCCCGCGCACCCACCTCCCCACTCCCCTCTCCCCCTTCCCTCCCACCCACCTCTCCATCCGTCCCCGCTCCTGTCCGTCCGTCTGTCCCCATTGCCGTCCGTCCCCCCGCCTGCCCAGACGTGGACGAGTGCCGGCGCAGCCCCCGGCCCTGCGCCCCCGGCCGCTGCGAGAACACGGTGGGGAGCTTCCGCTGCGTCTGCGGCCCCGGCTACCGGCCCGGCCCCGGCGGCACCGACTGCCAAGGTCAGCAGGGACGGGGGGGGGACAGAGGGGGACAATGGGGACAACGGGGATGGGGCTGAGGTGGCCGTGTCCCCGTAGATGTGGATGAATGCGCCCAGAGCCCCTCGCCCTGCGCCCAGAGCCGCTGCGAGAACTTGCCCGGTGGCTACCGCTGCGTCTGCCCGGCCGGCTACCAGGCCAGCACGCCCACGGGACAGTGCCAGGGTGAGCGGGGACACGGGGGTGTGGGGACACCGGGCTGTGGGGACACTGGGTGTGGGGACACCGGGGTGTGGGGACACCAAGGGTATGGGGACACCAAGGGTATGGGGACACCATCTGCGTGTTCAACACCCATGGGGTCATCGTTCATGGGGTCACCATCCATTGGGTCAGCAGCCATGGGGTCACCATGCCATAGTGTTGCCAGCCACGGGGTTAAACATCCATGGTGAACCCATCCATAACCTCCCAATACGTGGTGTCCCCATGCGTGGTGTCCCCATGCGTGGTGTCCCCATCCATGGAGTCCCCATCCATGGTGAACCCATCCATAACCTCCCAATACGTGGTGTCCCCATCTGTGGTGTCCCCATGCGTGGTGTCCCCGTCCGTGGTGCCACCACCCACGCCCTCCCCGCGGTGCCACCACCGCCGCCCCCTCTCCGTGCCGCGCAGACATCGACGAGTGCGAGAACCACCTGGCCTGCCCCGGCCAGGAGTGCGCCAACACGCCGGGCTCCTTCCAGTGCCGGCCGTGCCGCGACGGCTTCGAGCTGCACCATGGGCGCTGCGCAGGTACCCGCGTCCCCCCACGTCCCCCCTGTCCCCCCGAGGGGGGGGCCAACCCTTAATTGTGCCACCCCCTAGACGTGGACGAGTGCGCCACGGGCTCGCCCTGCGGTCCCCACGGCCGCTGCAGTAACACCGAGGGCTCCTTCCACTGCCAGTGCCGGCGCGGATACCGGGTGGGTGCCGGCGGCGCGCCATGCGCGGGTGAGTGGTGGGGGCGGCGTGGGGATGGTGCCGTGTCCCCCCCACACCCGACGGCCCCCCCACGGCCCCCATCTGCCCACAGATGTCAACGAGTGCCTGGAGGGCGACTTCTGCTTCCCCCACGGCGAGTGCCTCAACACCGAGGGCTCCTACAGCTGCCTCTGCGCCCAGGGCTATGCCAGCACCCCCGAGGGCACCGCATGCGTTGGTCAGAGCCCGGCATGGTCCCGGTCCCTGTCCCTGTCCCTGTCCCTGTCCCCGTCCCCATACCCATCCCGGTCCCATTGCAGTCCCCATTCTCATTGTGGTTTCTATTCCAGTTGCGGTTTTTTAGTCCCAGTTAATCTACTCAGTCCCATCCCCGTGCCTATCCATGTCCCCATCCAATCCCAATCCTATCCCCATCCCAATCCCATCCCCATCCTATCCCATCCCAATGTCTCTCCCTGTCCCCATCCCATCCCACCCCAATCCCAACCCCCATCCCATCTCTGTCTCCATCCCATCCCCATTCCCACCCCAGTCCCCATCCCCATCCCAATCCCATCCCCATCCCACCCCAATCCCATCCCCATCCTACCCTTTTTCCACCCCAATCCCAATCCCACCCCAATCCCATCCCATCCCTTTTCCACCCCATCCCCATTTCCATCCCAATCCCAATCCCACCCCAGTCCCATCCCATCCCACCCCACCCCTCCACCGCCCACCCACGCATCCGGGTACCACGGGGTGCCACCAGCCCCTTGTGTCCCCCTCTTTCCCCGTATCCCCCCTGCCCCCGTGTCCCCCCCCTGTACCCACGTCCACCCCGTGCCCATGTCCCCCCCGTCCTCACCCCGTGTCCCCCCCCAGACGTGGACGAGTGCCAGCGCGGGGACGTGTGCCGGGGCGGCCGCTGCGCCAACACCGACGGCGCCTTCGAGTGCCACTGCCCCGCCGGCTTCCGCACCGACGCCGAGCGGGCCCAGTGCCACGGTGAGGGGCTGGGGGGTTGGGGGGGGGGGATTTTGGGTGCCCCCCACCCTGGGGCTGGCGGCGAGGGTGGCCCTGTCCCCGCAGATGTGGACGAGTGCCAGGAGCACGGGGCCGAGTTGTGTGGGGCTGAGCGCTGCGAGAACTTGCCCGGATCCTACCGCTGCGTGCCCGCCTGCCAGCACGGCTACCGGCCCCGGGACGGCGGGGGGTGTGAGGGTGAGCGGGGATTGGGATTGGGATTGGGATTGGGATTGGGGTTGGGGTTGGGGTTGGGGTTGGGGTTGGGATTGGGATTGGGATTGGGATTGGGATTGGGGTTGGGGTTGGGGTTGGGGTTGGGATTGGGATTGGGATTGGGATTGGGATTGGGATTGGGGTTGGGGTTGGGGTTGGGGTTGGGGTTGGGGTTGGGGATGGAGATAGAGACCAATAGTGGATGGGTTTAGGGACTGGGACTAGGATGGGGATGGGAGGGGATGGGATTGGGGTGGGATTGGGAGGGGGATGGGAGGGGATTGGGGTGGGGATGGGAGGGGATTGGGATGGGATTGGGATGGGATTGGGATGGGATGGGGATGGGGATGGGAGGAGATTGGGGTGGGGATGGGATGGGGATGGGGATTGGGATTGGGGTTGGGGTTGGGATTGGGGTGGGGATGGAGATAGAGACCGATAGTGGATGGGTTTAGGGACTGGGACTAGGATGGGGATGGGAGGGGGTGGGATTGGGGTGGGATTGGGGTGGGGATGGGATGGGGATGGGATGGGGATGGGAGGGGATGGGATTGGGGTGGGATTGGGATGGGGATGGGATGGGGATGGGATGGGGATGGGATTGGGATTGGGGTGGGGATGGAAATGGAGACTAATAATGGATGAAAATAGGGACTGGGACTGGGACTGGGACTGGGACTGGGACTGGGACTGGGACTGGGACTGGGATGGGGATGGGGATGGGAGGGGATGGGAGGGGATTGGGGTGGGGATGGGAGGGGATGGGATTGGGGTGAGATTGGGATGGGGATGGGAGGGGGATGGGAGGGGATTGGGGTGGGGATGGGATGGGTTGGGATGGGATGGGATGGGATGGGGATGGGATTGGGGTGGGGATGGAAATGGAGACTAATAATGGATGAAAATAGGGACTGGGACTGGGACTGGGACTGGGACTGGGACTGAGACTGGGACTGGGACTGGGACTGGGACTGCGACTGCGACTGGGACTGAGACTGGGACTGAGACTGGGACTGGGACTGGGACTGGGACTGGGACTGGGATGGGGATGGAATGGGTTTGGAATGGGGATGGGGGTGGGATTGGAACAGGATTGGGATGGGGATGGAGATGGAGACCAATAATGGATGAAAATAGGGGGTGGGATTGGGATGGGATTAGGGTGAGATTGGGATGGGGTTGGGGATGGGATGGGAATGGAGACAGGTCCAGGGACCAGAACGGGACGAGGATGGGGACTGGGACAGGGATGGGAACCCGCACACAGGGCTGTGATGCGCACGGGGCTCATCCTGCCCGGGGCCGTGGTCCCCATCATCCCCCACCCCACCTTGTCCCCCCCCCATGCTTGGGGTCCCCCCGGTGTCCCCGCAGATGTGGACGAGTGCCAGGAGCATGGGGCCGAGTTGTGTGGGGCCGAGCGCTGCGAGAACCTGCCCGGATCCTACCGCTGCGTGCCCCCCTGCCAGCCCGGCTACCGGCCCCGGGACGGCGGGGGGTGTGAGGGTACGGGGCCATAGGGACGGGGACAGGGCCATGGGGATGGGGATGGGGCCATGGGGACGGGGATGAAGCCATGGGGATGGGGACGGGGCCATGGGGATGGGGATGGGGCCATGGGGACGGGGATGAGGCCATGGGGATGGGGATGGGGCCATGGGGATGGGGATGGGGCCATGGGAACGGGGATGGGGCCATGGGGATGGGGATGGGGCCATGGGGATGGGGACAGGGCCATGGGGACGGGGATGGGGCCATGGGGACGGGGATGGGGCCATGGGGACAGGGACTGGGGCACGGGGATGGGGATGGGGGTACGGAGAGGCTGAGGGGACCCTGAGGGGCCATGGCATGGGGGACATCAGGGACAAGCCAATGGGGCACAATAGGGACAAAGCTATGGGGGACATGGAAAAAACAACGGGGATGCTGGGGACAAGCCAATGGGGTCGAGGTGCAGGGGGACTTCTCTATGGGGTCAGGATGGGGATGGGCAGCAGGGGACATCAGGGACAACACCACGGGAGATAATGGGGACAAAACGATGGGGGACATTGGGGACAAGCCAATGGGGCCACTGGGGACAAGCCAATGGGGTCGAGGTGCAGGGGGGCTTCTCCATGGGGTCAGGATGGAGACGGAGAGCAGGGACCATCGGGGGACAGTGGGGACCCCCCCATGGGGCTGAGCTTTTGGGGGACGGCTCCACGCTCCCCCCCCCAATGTCCCCACCGCCCCCTCCCCCCAAAAAAACGTCACCTCCCCGCTTGCAGACGAGGACGAGTGCGCCGAGGGGGGGTCCCGCTGCGGCCCCCACGCCGCCTGCCACAACCTCCCCGGCTCCTTCCAGTGCGCCTGCCACCAGGGCTACGAGGCCGCCCGGCACGGCCACCACTGCCAGGGTACGGGGACAGCGGGGACAGCAGGGGGGGGACACCCAGAGTGACACTGAGCCCCCCCCCTTCGTGTTTCCCCCCCAGACGTGGACGAGTGCGCGACGCTGCCGGGGGTGTGCGGGGCGGCGCGCTGCGAGAACGTGGACGGCTCCTTCCTCTGCCTCTGCCCCGACGGGGGGCACGAGTTCGATCCGGTGACGGGGACGTGCGGGGGACCCCCCCCAGCGACCCCACTCCTCCGGCCCCCCCCGGAGCCGTGGAAGCCCCCCCGGGCTTGGCGGCGTGCTTCAGCCCCGCCTGCGGGGTGCTGGCGCCCAACGTCAGCCGGCAGCAGTGCTGCTGCAGCGTGGGGGGCGCCTGGGGGGTCCGCTGCCCCCCCCCGAGGCCGTGCCCCACGCCTGGAACCGGTGGGGACATGGGGACGCTATGGGGGGGGGAGGGGATTGGGGATGGCGTGGGGTGGGAAGGGATTGGGGTGGGAGTGGGATTGGGGATGGGGATTGGGATTGGGGATGGGGACGGGGATAGGGATGGGGATGGGGATGGGGATGGGGATGGGGATGGGGATGGGGATGGGGATGGGGATGGGGATGGGGATGGGGATTGGGACTGGGATGGGAAGGGATGGGGATAGGACTGGGATGGGATGGGATGGGATTGGGATTGGAGTGGAGTGGGATGGGATGCGATTTGGGATGGGATGGGATGGCGATGGGATTGGAGTTGCAATTGGGACTGGGATGGGATGGGATTGGGATGGAGATAGGATTAGGATTGGGATGGGATTGGGATAGGATTGGGGGGGTGGAGATGGAATTGGGATGGGGTTGGTGATGGGATTGAGATAGATTGGGATTGGGACTGGGATGGAATGGGGATGGGATGGGGATGGGATGAGGATGGGACTGGGATTGGGGTGGGAAGGGATTGGGATGGGTTTGGGGTGGTGATGGGATTTGGGATGGGGATGGGGATGGGATTGTAAAGGGATTGGGATTGGGGTGGGTATTGCCAGGGATTAGGACTGGGATGGGATGGGATTGGGATCGGGGTGTGGATGGGGACAGGGATGGGCTGGGGATGGGGTCAGGATGGTGCCAAGGTGCAGGGGGGGTGACACCTCTGTCCCCCCCCCCAAGCCGAGCACCGAGCCCTCTGCCCCCACGGGACCGGCCAGACCACGGGGCCCCAGGGCTCAGCAGCAGGTCAGTGCGGCCGCGGGGGGGGCACAGCGATGGGGCCCCCCCCATTTGGGGGCTCCCTCCGTTTAGGGACTCCCCCCCCTACTCAGGGGCTCCCCCCTGTATTTAGCGGTTCCCCAATGTTGGGGATGCCCCCCCATTTTGGGGATGCCACCCCTGTTTTGGGGCTCCCCCATTTATGGGATGCCCCCCATTTTGGGGACTCACCCCCCCTAATTTGGGAATGGCCCCCATTTGGGGGACTCACCCCTCCCATTTTGGGGATGTCCCCATTTTTCAGGGTGCCCCCTCAATTTGGGGATGCCCCCCCTATTTTGTGGGGTTACGCCCCTCCCCTTTTGGGTGCATCCCGCCTATTTTGGGGCAATACCCCCCCTATTTTGGGGTTCCCCTCCTATATAGGGGCTCCCCCGTTTCGGGGGTGCCCCCCCCAATTCCGAGGACCCTCCCCCTGACGTCGCCCCCCCCCTTACCCCCTTACCCCCCAGATGTGGACGAGTGCCGGGTGTTCGCGCCGCAGCTGTGCCGGGGGGGGGTCTGCATCAACGCCGCCCCCGGCTTCAGCTGCTACTGCCCCAGCGGCTACTACTACGAGCAGGAGCACCTGCAGTGCGTGGGTGAGCACCCAGCACCCCCAGCACCCCCCCAGCACCCCCCCAGCACCCCCAGCACCCTGACCTCAGCACCCCCAGCACCCTACTTGTGCCCTGGGTGCACCCTGCCTGCACCCTGAGCACCCTACTTGCATCCTGAGCACCCTGAGCACCCTGCCTGCACCCTGAGAGCACCCTACTTGCACCCTGACTGCACCCTAAGAGCACCCTGTGCACCCCGAGCACCCTACTCGCACCTTGAGCACCCTGCCCTCAGCACCCTGAGCACCCTGCCAGCACCCCCAGCACCCCCAGCACCCCCAGCACCCTGACCTCAGCACCCTAATTGTGCCCTGGGTGCACCCTGCCTGCACCCTGAGCACCCTGAGCACCCGACTTGTGCCCTGACTGCACCCTGAGTGCGCCCTACCTGCACCCTGAGCACCCTAATTGTGCCCTGAGTGCGCCCTACTTGCACCCTGCCTGCACCCTACTTGCACCCTGAGAGCACCCTGAGCACCCAGCCAGCACGCTGAGCTCCCTACCTGCACCCTGAGCACACAACCTGTACCCAGAAAGCACCCTAAGAGCACCCTGGCTGCACCCTGAGCACCCTCTTTGCACCCTGAGCACCCAACTTGTGCCCTGCCAGCACCCTACCTGCACCCTGAGCACCCTGCCTGCACCCAGCCAGCACCCTGAGCACCCAACTTGCATCCTGAGCACCCTGAGCGTGCCCTGTCTGCACCCTGAGCACCCAACTTATGCCCTGAGTGCGCTCTACCTGCACCCTGAGCACCCTACTTGCACCCTGCCAGCACCCTGAGCACCCTGCCTGCACCCAGCTCACACCCTGAGAGCACCCTGCCCACACCCTTCCAGCACCCTGCCAGCACCCTGAGCACCCTACTTGCACCCTGCCTGCACCCTGAGCACCCTGCCAGCACCCAGCCAGCACCCTGAGCACCCAACTTATGCCCTGAGTGCACCCTACTTGCACCCTGAGCACCCAACTTGTGCCCTGCCAGCACCCTGCCTGCACCCTGAGCACCCTAATTGTGCTCTGAGTGCACCCTGGCTGCACCCTGAGCACCCTCTTTGCACCCTGAGCACCCAACTTGTGCCCTGAGTGCGCTCTACCTGCACCCTGAGCACCCTACTTGCACCCTGACTGCACCCTGAGCACCCTGCCTGCACCCAGCTCACACCCTGAGCACCCTGCCCACACCCTTCCAGCACCCAGCCAGCACCCTGAGCACCCTGAGCGTGCCCTACCTGCACCCTGAGCACCCTAATTGTGCTCTGAGTGCACCCTCCCTGCACAATACCTGCACCCTGAGCACCCAACTTGTGCCCTGAGTGCACCCTCCCTGCACCCTCAGCACCCTGCCTGCACCCTGTCTGCACCCCGAGCACCCTACTCGCACCCCAAGCACCCTGCCCTCAGCCCCCCGAGCACCCTTCCAGCCCCCCGAGCCCCCTTCCAGCCCCCCCCCCCGTGCCCCCCACCCCCTTGCCGACCACCACCGCCCCCCCCCCAGATAACGACGAGTGCCAGGACGAGGACGCGGAGCCGTGCATCGGGGGCCGCTGCGTCAACACGGTGGGCTCCTACTTCTGCTCCTGCGCCCCCCCCCTGGTGCTGGACGGCTCCCAGCGCCGCTGCGTCACCAACGACACCCGCGCCATGGGTGAGGCCACCCCCTGTCACCCCCCCCGTGTCACCGTCACCCCCCCCGTGTCGCCCTGTCCCCACGTGTCCCCATATCCCTGCCCTATGTCCCCGTGGCCCCCCATCCCCGTGTCCCGGCACTGTCCCCTGATGCCCCCCCCGTGTCCCCATGTCCCACATCCTGATGTCCCACGTCACCGTGTCCCCACGTCCTGTGTCCCCATACCCCCATGGCGCTGTATCCCCCATGTCCCCAAATCCCCGTGTCCCCGTGTCCCCATGTCCCACATCCTGATGTCCCACGTCACCGTGTCCCCACGTCCTGTGTCCCCATATCCCCATGGCGCTGTATCCCCCATGTCCCCAAATCCCCGTGTCCCTGTGTCCCCATGTCCCACGTCGCCTCCCCTTGTCCCACATCCCCCTGTCCCACGTCACCATATCCCCGTGTCCCCATGTCCCCATGTCCCACATCCCTTCATCCCAGTGTCCCCCATTGTCTCCCCACATCCCACATCACCTCCCCATGTCCCCACCTCACTGTGTCCCCATGTCCCCGTGTCCCCATGTCCCCACGTCCCTATGACCCCACAGCCACGTGGCCCCATAGCCTCATGTTGCCATGCACCCGTGTCCCCTACGGCCCCTTGTCCCCTCGTCCCCATGTCCCCATGTCCCTAAGGCCCTATAGCCTCACATCCCTGTGTCCCCATGTCCCCCCATGTCCCTGTCCCCCCCCCCATGCCCACGTCCCCATGCCCCCTCCCATGCCCACGACCCCCCCATCCCCTATACCCATGTCCCCATGTCCCCATGTCCCCAAGACCCCACACAGGGGGACCCCCACCCTGCCCCCCTCCTACCCCAGCAATAGGGACCCCCCCCAGACCCCCATAATGGGGACCCCATGGGCACCCCCCAGAGTGGGTCCCCCTTAGACACCCCCCCCATGATTGGGACCCCTTGGACCCCCCCCATAACAGGGACCCCTTTGCCCCCCCCAATAATGGGAACCCCTCCCACCACCCCACAACGCCCCCCCCCTAATGGAGACCCCTTGGGTACCCCCCATATAACAGTGCCCCCCCCACCTCTTTACACCCCCCCCCTTAGCATCCCCAATTTTTAGGACCCCACCCCACAACCTGCCCCCCCCCCCATTTTTTTTTCTCCCCCCCCCCCCCCCCCAGATGACTTCGAGTTCCTCTGCAACGTCCTGCGCCCCCCCGGCCCGGGGCTGGGCCCCCCCTACGAATACGGCCCCGAATACCCCCCCCACTACGGGCTGCCCTACGGCCCCCTCCCCTTTGGGGGTCCGGGCCCCCGCCTGCCCCCCCCGGGGCTGCGCGCCGACTACGACCCCTATGGGCTGGGGGGGGGCTACGACCCCCGCGGGGACGCCCTTTACGCCGCCCCCCCCCGCTACGAGGACTTGGAGGATTTCGAGGGGTCCCGCCGGGGCCCCCCCCGCTCCTCCCGGCCCCGCAGCCCCCCCAGCGCCCCCCAGGACCCCCCCCCGTGGCTCTTCCAGCCCCATGGTGTGGCCGAGCGGCCGGGGCGAGCCAGCGAGGATGGTGAGTTTGGGGGGGGGCGGGATTGAGGGGTTTTGGGGGGGGATTTTGTTTTTTTTATGGGGAGGGGGCTGACGGGGACCCCCCCCCGCAGACCCCCGGGACGAGGCGCTGCCGCCGGAGCTGTGCGGGGTGCTGAGCGGCTGCGAGCATGGGCACTGCGTGCGGGTGCCCCAGGGCTTCACCTGCGCCTGCGACCCCGGCTACCGGCTGGACGCGGCACGCGTGGCCTGCGTGGGTGAGACACGGCCTAATCCCGGCCTAATCCGGCCTAATCCGGCCTAATCCGGCCTAGTCCCGGCCTAGTCCCGGCATAATCCCGGCCTAATCCGGCCTAATCCGGCCTAATCCGGCCTAGTCCCGGCCTAGTCCCGGCATAATCCCGGCCTGATTCCGGCATAATCCCGGCCTAATCCGGCCTAATCCGGCCTAGTCCCGGCATAATCCCGGCATAATACGGCCTAATCCGGCCTAGTCCCGGCCTAATCCGGCCTAATCCGGCCTAGTCCCGGCATAATCCCGGCATAATACGGCCTAATCCGGCCTAATCCCAGCCTAATCCGGCCTAATCCGGCCTAATCCCGGCCTAATCCGGCCTAGTCCCGGCATAATCCCGGCCTAATCCGGCCTAATCCCGGCCTGATCCCGGAATAATCCCGGCCTGATCCCGTCCTAATTCCTTCATAATCCCGGCCTAGTCCCGGCCTAATCTGGCATAATCCAGGCCTAATCCCGGCCTGATCCCGGCCTGATCCCAGCCTAATCCTGGCCTAATCCCGGCCTGATTCCGGCCTGATTCCGGCCTGATCCCGGCATAATCCCAGCCTGTTCCCATCCCAATCCCATCCCATCCCAAACCCCAGTCCCAGACCAAATCCCACCCCATCCCATCCCCAATCCCACTTTAATCCAACCCCCAATCCCACCCTAATCCAACCCCAAATCCTACCCCAATCCTACCCCAATCCTACCCCAAATCCCGATCCCATGCCCATTCCATACCCCCAATCCCAATCCCACCCCAATCCCATCCCCACCCCCCCCAATCCCATCTGCAACCCCTTCCCACCCCAGTCCGACCCCAAATCCAATCCCAATCCCACCCCAAATCCCAACTAAATCCCAATCCCGCCCCAAATCCCAACCAATCTCAGTCCCACCCCAAATCCCTTCCCATCCCAACACAAACCCATCCTAATCCCACCCCAATCCCATCCCAAATCTCACCCCAATCCCATCCGCAACCCCTCCCCACCCCAGTCTAACCCCAAATCCAATCCCAACCCCAATCCCACCCCAAATCCTACCCAATCCCAATCAAACCCCAATCCCACCCCAATCCCCCCTCAAATCCCCCCCAAATCCTCCCCAATCCTACCCCAATCCCCCCCCAAATCCCCCCCAATCCCAATCCCACCCCAATCCCATCCCAATCCCCCACAATCCCAATCCCCACCAAAATCCCACCCCAATCCCATCCCCATCCCCCTCAATCCCACCCCAAAACCCACACAATCCCAATTCCACCCCACCCCAATCCCACCCCAATCCCATCCCAATCCCATCCCAATCCCCCTCAATCCCACCCCAATCCCCCCCAATCCCAATCCCACCCCAATCCCCCCCAACCCCCCCCCCAATCCCACCCCAAATCCCACCCCATTCCCCCCCCAATCTCCCCCAATCCCCCCAAAACCCCCCAATCCCACCCCAATCCCACCCCAAATCCCCCCCAACCCCCCTTAATCCCCCTCCCCGACCCCCCCTGACCCCCCCCCTTTTCCCCGCAGACCTCGACGAGTGCTCGGAGGCCGCCCTGTGCCGGGGGGGGCGCTGCCTCAACACCCCCGGCTCCTTCCGCTGCCTCTGCCCCCCCGGCTCTGTCCCGGCGCAGGGACCCCCCCGCTGCGTCCCCGCGCGCCCCCCGGCCTGAGCCCCCCCCTCCCCATCCCGGGGGGGGGGCCCTGTATTTATTGTCTGTATATATCGGAGCTGGGGGGGGGGGGGGATGGAGAGACACTGGGGGGCACCGTCCGGCATCCCCCCCCCGCCCGCTGTGGGGTGAGGTGGGGGGGTGCTCCTGGGGGTGCCCATGGGGGTGCCCGGCCCCCCGCTCCCTCCCCCCCCGTCCATGTGAGCCCCCCCTCACTTCCCCCCCAATTTTTACAGAATAAAGGTTTTCTATAAAATGAGCTGGGGGGGGGGGAGTTCTTTCATCCTAATAGGGTCGGGTGGGGGGGGGGCTGTGGTGTCACAGGGACTGGGACCCCAAATGGGACCCCCCCCTCATGAGTCTGGACCCCTCTACTTGGGACTGGGACCCCTCTATGGGTTTGGGACCCCCCCCAGTGGGACTGGGACCCCCCCCATGTATCTGCTCCCCCCCTCAATGTGTCTGCCCCCCCCAATGGGACTGGGAGCCCCCCATGTGTCTGGGACCCCTCCATGGGTTTCGGGACCCCCCCCAATGGGATCAGGATCCCCACCCCAATGGTGCTGTGACCCCCCCCCCCCATGGGTCTGTGACCCCCCAATGGGACCGGGAACCCCCCTATTGGACCTGGGACCCCCCCCATGTGTCTGGGACCCCCCCCATGTGTCTGGGACCCCCCCCCCATGCATCTGGGACCCCCAACCCCCCCCAGTGACCACAGCGAGCCCGTCGCGCTTCGAGCCCCCCGTTTATTGCCCCCCCTCGTCCAGCAGCCCCCCGTCCTCCTCGGGGGGGTCCGGGGGGGGGCGCAGCGCGGCGCTGACCCCGTGCAGCTCCAGCAGCTGCTGGAAGGCCGCCAGCAGCAGCAGCGCCGCCGTCACCCCCAGCAGCAGGTAGGCTGGGGGGGGGGGACACAGCGGTCAGAGACCCCCACCCCCCCGTGGAGACCCCCACCCCATGGAGAGATCCCCATGGAGACCCCCCCCCAATGAAGACCCAATCCGCCATGGTGACCCCATCCATGAAGACCCCGCCACCATGAAGACCCCACCCCAATGGAGACCCAACCACCATGGAGACCCCAACCATGAAGACCCCAACCACCATAAAGACACCACCAGAAAGACCCCACCCCAATGGAGACCCCAACCACGGAGACCCCAACCATGGAGAACCCAACCACCATAGAGACCCCAACCATGAAGTCCCCCAACCACGAAGACCCCAACCACGAAGACCCCAACCATGAAGACCCCACCCCAATGGAGACCGCGCCCCAGTGGAGACCCAACCACCATGGAGACCCCAACCATGGAGACCCAACCACCATAAAGACACCACCCCAATGGAGACCCCAACCACGAAGACCCCAACCACGAAGATCCCAACCATGAAGACCCCAACCATCTAAACCCCAACCATGGAGACCCCAACCATGAAGACCCCAACCATGAAGACCCCAACCATAAAGACCCCAACCATGAAGACCCCAACCATCTAAACCCCAACCACGGAGACCCCAACCATGGAGAACCCAACCACCATAGAGACCCCAACCATGAAGTCCCCCAACCACGAAGACCCCAACCACGAAGACCCCAACCATGAAGACCCCAACCATAAAGACCCCAACCATGAAGACCCCAACCATCTAAACCCCAACCATGGAGACCCCAACCATGAAGACCCCAACCATGAAGACCCCAACCATAAAGACCCCAACCATGAAGACCCCAACCACCATGGAGAACCCAACCATGAAGACCCCCAACCACGAAGATCCAACCACCATGAAGACCCCAACCATGAGGACCCCAACCACCTAAACCCCAACCATGGAGACACCAACCATGAAGACCCCAACCATGAAGACCCCACCACCATAAAGACCCCACCCCAATGAAGACCCCCCCCACCAAGAAGACCCCAACCACATAGCCCCAACCCCCACATAACCCCAACCCCAGATCCCCAAACCCCAACGCCCCCCACCCCAACGCCCCCCCCCAACCCCCCGCCCCCGCTCACCGGCCAAGGCCACCCGGTAGAGGTGGCGCGGGGGCTGCCCCTCCGGTGCCCCTCCGGTGCCGCCGCGTCCCCCAGCCCCACGGTGGTGACGGCCATGCCGCAGAAGAAGACGGCGTCCAAGAAGCTCCCGGAGCCCCCCAGGGCCCACAGGGCGGCGGCAGGCAGCAGCACGAAGCCCCCCGCCACCGCCCCCGCCAGCAGCCCCAAATGGAGCCCGGCGGCCCCCCGGGGGCTCCAACCCCACCGCGTCCTCAGGTAGCGCCGGGGCCACCGGGTGACCGGCACCGAAAGCCACCGGGCCACCACCGCCAACGTCAACACCGTGAAGGGGACGCCCAGCGCCGCGTAGGCCAAGCAGAAGGCTTTGCCCCCCGGGGACAGGGGGGCCACGGGGCCGTAGCCTGGGGGGGGGAGGGAAATTTAGGGGGGGGACCCCCCCCGGTAAGTGAAAGGGGAGGGGGGACCCCTGGGGGTGGTGGGGGGAGGTTGGGGGCTTGGTGGTGATGGGGGTCCTGGGCGAACTGGGGGGCTCTGTGGGCTGGGGGGGTCCTGGTGGGGCTGGGGGGGGGCCTGGGGGTCCCAGTGCTAAAGGGGGTCCCAAAACCCATGGGGGTCCTGAGGTTCTCAGGGGGCTCGGTGCCTATGGGGGGCCATGGAGGGTCCTGGTGCCCACGGGGGTCCTGGTGTTCATGGGGGTCCCGGTGTTCTTGGGGGGGTCCCGGGGGGGCCTGGTGCTCAGAGGCGTCCTGGGGGAATTGGTGCTCATGGGGGTCCTGGGGTTCATGGGGGTCCCGGGGGTCTCAATGCCCTTGGGGGGGTCCTGGTGCCCATGGGGTTCTTTAGGAGGGTCCCAATTCGGAGGGGGGGTCCCGATTTGGGGGCGGGGGGGCTCCTTACCCACAGTGGTGAGCAGGGTGGTGGAGAAGAAGAAGGCGGAGGCCAGGTCCCACCGCGGGGTCCCGGAGGCGTTGAGGGTCCCGGGGGGGGTCCCGAGGGTCCACGCCCCCCCCTCCAGCACCCAGAGCCCCAGGGTGCCCAGCAGCAGCAGCCCCCCCTGGGCCACCGTGTGGCCTTGGGGACGTGGTGGCCATGGGGACATGGTGGATATGGGGACATGGTCATCCTGGGGACATGGTGGCCACGGAGACATGGTGGCCATGGGGATGTGGTGGCCATGGGGACATGGTGGCCTTGGGGACAAGATGGCCGCCGTGGCCAGGAAATGGCCACGACACCTCAGGGACAGCCCTAGGGCCACCACGGCCACCGTGTGGCCTTGGGGATGTGGTGGCCACGGAGATGTGGTGGCAACAGGGATGTGGTGGATCTGGGGACATGGTGGTCTTGGGGAAGTGGTAGCCCTGGGGACGTGGTGGCCTTGGGGACAAGATGGCCGCCGTGGCCAGGAAATGGCCACGACACCTCAGGGACAGCCCTAGGGCCACCACGGCCACCGTGTGGCCTTGGGGACGTGGTGGCCTTGGGGATAAGATGGCGCTGGGGACATGGTGGATATGGGGCCGTGGGGGCTATGGGGCCATGGGGGCTATGGGGACGTGGTGGCCCTGGGGACATGGTGGCCTTGGTGACGTCATGGCTTTGGTTGCCATCATGGCTTTGGTGACGTGGTGGCCTTGGTGACGTCATCACCTTGGTGGCACGGTGGCCTTGCTGACATCACACCCTTGCTGACGTCACGGCCCCGCGCGCCCGTCCCCATGGCAACCGCCACTTCCGGCCCCGCCCCGCCGCTCCGCCAACAGCTTCCTCCCGCGCTCCTCACGTGACCGGAAGCGGAAGCGCCATGGAGCCCCCGGGAGCGGCGGCGGGGCTCGGTGCGGACTCCCCGGCGCCCCCCCCCTCCCCCGACCCCCCCCGACCCCCCCCGACCCCCCCTCTCCTCTCCTCTCCTCTCCCCGCAGCCCCCAAGCGCCGCGGCCCGGGCCCGGCCCCTCCGCGGATGGCGGAGCCGCGGCCGCTCTTCGACGACACCAGCGGCGGGGCCGCCCCCCCCCCCCCACGGCCCGGCCCGGGCCTACGGGGCCCCCCCGGCGGCCCCCCCGGCGTCCTCCGCATCCCGCCTGCCCCCCCCCGCCGCCGCCTTCCTGGCCGAGCCCGTGTCCAGCCTGGCCGCCGCCTACGGCAGCAGCTTGGCCAGCCAGGGCCGGGACATCGTGGACCGGAACGTGAGGAGCGGGATAAGGGGGGGTGGAGGGAGAATTGGGGGGGGTGGGGGGGGGCGGCGGGGAGCTATAGGGGGCTGCGGGGGGCTACAGGGGGCTATATGGGGCTAGGGGGGCTATAGGGGGCTATAGGGGGCTCTAGGGTGCTATGGGGGGCTATTGGGGGCTACGGGGGGCTATGGGTGGCTACGGGGGGCTGTACTCGGCTCTGGTGAGGCCGCACCTCGAGTACTGTGTTCAGTTTTGGGTCCCTCGCTACAAGAAGGACATGGAGGTGCTTGAGCGGGTCCAGAGAAGGGCGACGAAGCTGGTGAGGGGCCTGGAGAGCAAGTCCTATGAGGAGCGGCTGAGGGAGCTGGGCTTGTTCAGCCTGGAGAAGAGGAGGCTCAGGGGCGACCTTATCGCTCTTTACAGGTACCTTAAAGGAGGCTGTAGTGAGGTGGGGGTTGGCCTGTTCTCCCACGTGCCTGATGACAGGATGAGGAGGAATGGGCTAAAGTTGCGCCAGGGGAGTTTTAGGTTGGATCTTAGGAAGAACTTCTTTACCGAAAGGGTTGTTAGACACTGGAACAGGCTGCCCAGGGAAGTGGTGGAGTCACCATCCCTGGAAGTCTTTAAAAGACGTTTAGATGTAGAGCTTAGGGATATGGTTTAGTGGGGACTGTTGGCGTTAGGTCAGAGGTTGGACTCGATGATCTTGAGGTCTCTTCCAACCTAGAAATTCTGTGATTCTGTGACTTATTGGCTCAGCTCTGGTCAGCAGAGGGGCCCTTAGCAAACATGGGGCAGCTTCCAGATCCTTCTCACAAAAGCCACTCCTATGGCCCCGTGCTACCAAAACCTTGCCAGGTAAAACCACTACAGGGAGGCGCATCTCATCTGGTGGTAGCAGGCCAGTGTCACATAGACCCTCCCATGATCAGCAAGCCCAAAGTTCTACCAGTTGCACCAGTCCCGAAGCTACGTGTTAATGTGATGAGTCTGCTTGTCAGCATCGATCCCCCCTATCGGAAGGACAGAGGCAAACACAACCTGTGCCCCTGATCCTTTAAGTAGTCGCCCCAAAGCCCTAAAGCCCCTTTTTTTACTAGGCATTAGTAACAAAAACTTGAACAAGGTGGAGATAAATTAACTTGGCTACAGCATTAAAGATGAGCTTTGCGCAGTGGTCAATTGCTGGCTGGCTTGAGGCGCGTGGCTGAGGGTCTCTAATGAATTGTACGACTGATTCGGGCGCGTGGACAGCGCATGTGGTTACGGGGAAAGTATATGTAGCAGAGAAAAATGGCAATAAAGGCCTTCTGCTCAAGAGGCATCGGGAGACCGTGTCTTTCATCCCTTCAGGTCTGCCCCCTTCCAACTCAGGATATTGTATGATTCCAAGTGTGGAACCCAGCATTTGGCCTTGAATGCCACGCAGCTGGATGCGGCCCGTTGATCCAGCCTGTCCAGATCCCCTTGCCCAGCTTGGTGTCGCCCACGAACTTACAGCGCCCGGTGGGGCCCATCCAGCCCAGGCACGTGTCACATGGGACCCTTGGTGACCTCCCTTGGTGACACCCCAGGGGTCCGCCTTATATGACTGCAGCTGTGGCTCGGACCCTCAGCGTCGGTGCACGGCAGTGACGGACAGGGCAGGAGCACTGGGCCTTCGAGGAGTCCCCGAGCATAGCCCACGCCTGCCCGAAGGAGCCTCCGTTTTCTATTTGAGAACTCTCCCACTCCAGAGGCTCCTTCTGAATCTGATGAGGAGGGAGGCATGCCCCCCAGGCAGCCCAGGCTGGCCTGGCAGGAGACCTGGTCTTCTGAGGGCAGCAACCGGCCAGCAGAGGACAGCTTGCTGGCAGAGGACAGCACCCCGGTAGAGGACATTTTGCCGGCAGAGGACAGAAGCCCAGCAGAGGACAGCTTGCTGTCAAAGGGCAGCAGCCCGGTAGAGGACAGCAGCCTGGCAGAGGACAGGAGACCAGCAGAGGACAGCTTAGTGGTAGAGAACAGAGGTTTGACAGAGGACAGCAAGAAGGAGTTGCAGTTGGTGGATCCCAGTGAGTCGTGAGTCCTCTCTGTACCCCTCCCTGCCACTGTAGGGGTGGACAAAAACACCACCTGAACTCCCACTCCATCCACTACCCGTCCCAGTCCCCTAAAGTCCCGCTCGATAGTCTTCAGGCTTCTATCTTCAGTAGTATCACTGCCGGCCTGGACTATCAAAAGACGATAGTAATCAGAGGGGAAAACCAGGTTGGGAAGCTTTCTGGCAACGTCCATGACCCTAGCCCCAGGGAGGCAGCAGACTTCCCTACGGGTAGGGTCAGGCTAACAAATAGGGCCCTCTGTTCCCCTCACAAGGAAGTTGCCTTCTCAGGGCAACAGAGGGAACTTCTCAGGGTCCTTGGTGGCCTCCAAGTTAGCTCAGCGTCATGGCACCGAGTCACTGTGAAGGAGCTGCTGGAATAACGAGACAACAACCTAGTTCTATTAAATATATATATTGCTCTTTTGAGGACTGCTGCGGGGCTAGCGGCAACACGGCAGTGGAAATCTCCGTCCTGACATTGCCTTATGCCTTGACGTCAGATTCACGGTGGTTTCAACTGCCAGGGAACGGACCATGGGTTCCGGGTCTTCCTCTGAAGGCCGGAGGACTGCAAAAGAAAGAAGAGCAGAGATGAAAACCCACTCCTTGCAGAGATCCCCAGGCATCCCCTGCAGAGCATGCCAGCCCCACTCGACTCTTCCCCAGGCCAGGAGGAGCAGGAGGGACAAAGGAATCCGTTGAAAGCTGCTGCTCAGCAATGTCCCAAATGCAGCCACCAGTCCTTCCCCACCTGCGCACCACAGGTCAAGTGGGGCACCTTCACAAGCTGGTTCCCTCACCACCTGCCTCCATCCCTTGGGAGGATTCACACACTCCAGGAATCTCCTGGACTCTTTCCTCTCGCTATTGTGCTTCCCCATGAGAGCAAGGGCTAGCAATCGTGACCCTGCTCCTAGCTGCTTGTAGGCTGTCTCATCTCCCTCTTCGTCCTGGTTGCGTGCTCTACAACAGGCTCCCACCTTCTGTCAGCCTTACTGCCCTTTCCCCTGACTCTTCCTCAGGGACACTCAACCCTTTCAGCGGCACTGCCCAGCTCCAGGCTGGGAGGCCATTCCCTGACACCACAGGCTACCCCGTCTCCTCTCCCTCGTTCCTATGGCTGCATTGCTCCTCCGCCCCGAAGCATTTCCCTGGAGCAGGGCAAGGCACGGGGGCCTCTGCCGCTGTCCCCCCAGCCCTAGCACACCCCCCACTGCCCTCACTCACCGCTGAGGATTTCATTCAGCTTCTCCTCGCTCTGGTCCTTGCAGTAGCGCGCAGCAAGACCTAGACACAGAGATCCCATCAGAGCCCCGCTCCCCAGCACGCTCCCAGCAGCACAGCCCCTGGCCTGGCCAGCCAGGCTGTGCCCCCTCCTGCACCCTGGAGCAAGGGCCCAGTCGGGGGGCTCTGGGGGCAACAGGGCAGTGCCTGGGGCTGCCAAAGGCTGCCCC
This sequence comes from Anas platyrhynchos, assembly GCF_047663525.1. Lineage (NCBI taxonomy): Eukaryota > Metazoa > Chordata > Aves > Anseriformes > Anatidae > Anas > Anas platyrhynchos. Next base: position 7,748,475 of record NC_092618.1, read on the forward strand.
AAGAGGGACCCAGGGGCTGGGCTCACCAATGAATCTGACGGCCTCAAGTCGCAAGTTGGTCTGAGTGGCCTGCAGGTAGGGCTGGCTCTGCTGCAGGTATTCTTCTACTCTGCCTCTGTCCTGCTGCAGCTGGAGAGAGAGAGAACACAGGGTCACGGGGCTTGCACACCCTCTCCAGGGTCTCCTCCAGCATTCTGGGGGCAGGGAGGTCAGAGGGGCCTCCAGAAGAGCCCCCTGGGGCTCTGTGCTGGCAGGAAGGGAGCGAGGATGCGGCTGCAGGCAGCGGGCTCTGGCCGGGCGCGTTTGCCCAGCTGGAGCAAACCAAGTTGGGTCCTTACCAAGCACTCCCCGATCCTCCATGTCTGTTTTGTCTGGACGAAGCGCTTCAGCTCCTTGCGTCGCAGAAACTCTGCAGCCACGACGAGAGCTTCCCCAGAGGCCTGCGGAGCAGCAGAGGTTGGGAGGTAGCAGCACAGCCTTGGGAAGGAGACCCTCTGTCCCCTCCTCTTGGCAGGGCTGCGAGCCTTTCCCAGCGCGTTATGGGAGGCTGTGGTGGGGGGCAGCGTGCACTGGGTTCAGTGGCCAAGGCAAGGCCACGGGACTGCCACCATCGGAGGCAGCTCATGCTGCCGGCCAGAGATCCCCCAGAGCAACCCTGTGGCATCAGCACACCCTTGCCCACATAACTGCTCAGCTCTGAGATCTGTACCTTTGCTACGCTCTCACTCTGGTCTCTCATGTGAAAGTAGAGTGGGAGAAGGCTCCTGTGCACCATCCTCTTCATTTCCTTCTTCGTTTGCCACAGCACAGCCTCCACCACGTCTTGGAAGAGGCAGATGGAGTGCTCCTGCACCTGGCTGGACGCCTGGCAGGGAGGAGGACAGGAGGAATTTCAGCATTAGCGTGGCCGATGTGAAGGGAGCTCCCAGCACTGTGAGATGCTTCAGCGCTGGATCCTTCCCAGAGGAGCTGCTCAGGGGCAGCTGCAAGGCCTGGTGCCCGTGAAGGGCAACGCAATCGGTTGCCATCGCAGGCTGCCCGCCAGCCACCCCACTTTCGCCACCAGCCGCACCAGCCATGCCCAAGCAGAGCTCCCCAGCGCCTGGGCTGACGAGGAGACTGGGAAGGCCCTGCCTGAGTGCTGCCCACAGGGCCGGGCTGAAGGGCAGCCCTCGTTACAGGGGGCCCAGCTGAGGGCTCGGGCTCCCGCAGCACACTTACGTGGTCAAAGAGTGGCAGGAGCTTCTCAGCCAGCTGCAGAGCCGGGCCACTGGCCTCCCTCCTCTCCACATGAGCCATCACGTTTCTCAGCACAGGCAGGGCCTTCAGCACCACGTCTGTGTTGGTGTCCTGCAGAGCCTCCAGGATGTCTGGCAGCAGGACCTGAATTTTCCTTGCCTGTAGGAAAGACACCATTTCCCTTCCGTGAGGCAGTGAGAGACCACCCTGGGCAAAGGGCTCTGGTTCCTGAGCACCAGCCTCCTGCCTTGCTTCCTGGCAGCGGGGAGGGACGGGAGGGCAGAAGAGCAAAGCCCCAGGCTGCCAACATGGCTTTGCTTGACGATGGCCCGCTCACCTTCTCAGGGCTCTCTGACACGGTGCAGAGCCCTTTCAGAACCATCAAGCGCATCTCTGGTCTTGGGTGCCTCAGGTAGCTCTGGAGGTGCACTGGGTTACCAAAGTCCTCCAAAAAAATGTGATTGTGGCCCAGCATCTGCAAGAAAGAGCAGTGAGAGCCTGGCAGGGCCTGCAGGGCTCCCTGCAGCCTCTTCTTCTCCCACCTTTGGGCAGGGATGGGGCAGCGCCAGCTGGCACCAAAGAGGCACCAGGCGCGGGGAGCTACGGGGGCTTGCCGGCCCCAGGGACCATGTGTCCGTACGTCCTGCGGGAGCTGGCAGTTTGGGGGTAGATGGGCACAGGGCTGTGCCTGTGTGCCTGAAGGGGCACACGTAGCCCTGCTGGGAGCAAGGTTTCATCTGGGAACTCACAGCCAAGCGACGGATGCACGTGTCTTCGGTGACTTCCTTGCACCACAGGCACAGCGGCAAGTCTTCCATCATGATGTTTAAAACCCTCTTCAAGGTCTGCGGCATGGCCAGGATCACCTCCCACATGGCCAGGTCAGTGCTGCAAGCCCAGAATACTCTGTCAGTGAGGCTGCCTCAGCCGCAGGGCCACAAACTGGGCCAGCCCCAGAGGACCCAGGCTGTCCTGCAGCCCCTGTGACTTGGGGAGCACTGAGGGCCCAGCCTGGGCAGGCAGGAGGGGGCTGAGCTGGTGTTCCCTGGGGGCAGGGGGACTCTGGGCTGCCTTGGACAGCTGGGCTGCTGCAGCCCTGGCTGGCCCAGTAGGGCTGGAACACATTGGTGGGAAGGAGGGCTGTGCTCCTTGGGGATGTCCTGCCCTTTGCCATTGGTGTGGCAAGCAGAGAGTCTCCAGGTGCATCTCCCGACGCGGAACAAGCCCTCAAGGATGTTAAGGCCAGGACCTGTCACGTGGCGGAGAGAACTGCAGCAAGTTCTTGGCTTCGTCCCTGGGCATCATGTTGGTCATCTGGAGAAGCAGGGAGTCCAGGCACTGCCGCGCCGATGCCGTGTGGATGCTGCCCAGGTTTCTCCTGATGCACTCCATGATCTTTGGCACCTTGGGGGACAAAGTGGGAATGGTGTTGCCAGCAGACAGCAGCCATTGCCACAGCTGCCACTCAAACTTTGGCCCCTTCCATTGCTCTCTGCTGGCTTCAGGTGGCTTCTGGAGCCCAAGAGACCCCGATGTGCGAGGGAGGCAGGGAAGGAGAGAGGAACCACGCCTGGAAGAGCTCATGGGCAGGGCCATGGCCACAGGCCACTTACATCTTTCAGCCAGTAGAAAGGGACCTCCAAGGCTGCGTCCAGCACGCTGCAGGCCCCCTGCTTGTCATGGATGCTGGAGTCTTGTAAAGCTTCAAGGGCTGTGAGGATGATGTGCAGCCTCTCAGCAGGGAAGAGGTATCCTCCAAACCCCTGTGGGAAGAAGGAGGAGCGAAGACATGCCTCACTGAGTGTCCCAAGGGTGCTGCTTAGCTGAGCAGCAAGGGCAGCTCTGGAGAGAGGGCCCTCGGGGGAAGGGGTGAGGATGGGGCATATGGGGCCAGAGTGCTGGCCCTGCAGGTAACCAGGGCTTGCTGGTGGCCAGGAGGGCTGGAGCTGCTGCCGGGACACAGGGGAGCAGCCTTCGCATAGCCCCAGCCTGGGGACAAGAGGAACCCTCTCAGCAGGGCGAGTGAGGCCGTGCCAGCCCCACCGGTTCTGGACCCCTTTGCTCACACGAGATGCCTGCTGATGCTGCGGACAAGATCCCCAGCAAGGCCAGAGCTCATTACCTTGGCAATTTCACACGGAGTTGATGTTATAGAAAATGGAAGTTTTGCATACTCCAATTTCTTGTGTCTCACTGCATAATTTACCATGTCCGCTCTCAATATGCATTCTAAACAGGGGGAAACAGCGAAGAGTCAGTAGGGAAGAGCATCTTTGCCAACAAGCTTGCCAAATGGTGAAAAGCACTTTCACTAGGAATGGCTGAGGAGGGAGGCTCGGACCCACGGCGAGGAGAGTGGTGGGCAGGGATGTAAAGCACAAGGTGAGGAGTGCTGGGAGCAAGAGGGACCTCAGGGATGATGCAGAAGGAGGAGAAGCAATGGCGTTGGGTGCCGTGGGGGTAGCAGCGTGTCACAGACCCCCTTCTGCTCGGGGTCAGGATGTGCAGGAAGCCCCCTGACACCTGCCTTTAAGACGGCAGGGAGCAAACAGTCAGGGAGCATTCTGGAGGGCGTCACCATCCCTGGTGATGCACGGCTGGCTCTGCTGTTCACTCCTCGGGGAAGATGCCGTTTGGGAAGTGCTCATCGATTGATGGCTTAGACTGGGGGACACCACAAAACAGCGTGGTAGGTGATCTGGGGAGGGTTGGGAAGGACAGCAGCAGAGAACTGCTCCTGGACGGCAGGTGAGCGTCTAGCTTCTGCGGAAAACGATAGCCAGAATGCTGCGGGAAGCTGCTGTGAGGAGCAGAGGAGGCCAGGGAACCTGGCAGAATTCCGTGGGCAGCCTCCACCAAGCACAAAAACAATCCTTCACAATACTCACAGAATCACAGAATGTCTAGGTTGGAAGAGACCTCAAGATCATCGAGTCCAACCTCTAACCTAACACTAACAGTCCCCACTAAACTCGGGGAAAACAAGTAGACATATCAGTAGATGTTTGTGTGCAGACGGACGCTGCCCACCACACCTTCTTACCTCTTCCTTTTCTGATGATGTTGTATATGTGAGAAAGAGTTTCTAAAGCTGTGAATCTGATGGAAATTTTGTCACCCGTGAAAATGAAGAGGATGCCCAGCAGCTGTCCCAGGATGGGGATGTAGAGCTCTCTGGAATCATCATCGCTATAGTTTTCATAGTCATCTGTGATCTGGGTGAGGAAGGGAGGAGAGACAAAGGGCTTAGTGGAGGCAGAGCCGGTCCCTGAGAGAGCACGGCCTGGGAAGGGAAGAGCAGGGGCGAAGGAGGGACGAAGACCCTCGATTCACGGTTCTGAGGCACTCACGTGCATCGAGGCTTGCCTCACAGGCACCCCTGAGTGGCAGGATGCTCTGGGATGCAGGAAAGGGTGAAGGGTTCGTTGTGCCTTACCTCGGCCTCAAAATACAAGACGATGAAAGCACTCAGCCTCTCAATCATCCTCACAGCTCTCTCACACACAGCTGGGTCTTTGGAGAGGGCAAAGTCCAGCAGCGCCTGCGAGGAGAGAAGTTGCTGGGTTGACAGTGGTCTGCAAATGAGACCTGAGAGGATTCTTTGGAAGTTCTTTGCAAATGCCAAACCTCCAAGATATTCTCCAACTCTATGCTGACACTGGTGTTGGGACAGTTGCGTACGAAGGCCGCCAGCATGGTGTCCATGGCTTTCATAGTCTGCAGGGAGGACAGAAGAGCATCGAATTATTTCTGTGGCCCTCCTCACCCCCAGGAGCTGGCTCTGAGCCCCTCGGGAGTTCAGGGGTGGCTTTGGGGCTAGAAAGCCACTGTGTGCAGACCTCCTGCAGCACAAGATCAGGTCGGGGAAGGGGCGAGGCTGGGAAAGCAAATCTGGGCCCCGGCCCTGCACTGGTCTCTGGTTGTGTCAGCACGGGGAAGCAAGGCAGCAGCTCAGCAGGACTGGGGGTGCCGGTACCTCACCCAGCACATACCTCAGTGAAGAGCGCTCTTTCTGTCTCTGGCACATCTGACTCGGGAGGCAGAAAGAAGATGCTCTTACAGCACACACGCAGGAGTCTCTCCTTTTTGCCATGCAGTACTATTGGCACGGTCTTGCTGAAGAAAAGAGAGAGAGGAGCCTGTTGGACGCAGTGCCTCGAGGCTTATGAAGGAGGACACGGACCTCCCTTGGCCAGGCATCCCTGGGAGGGACGGGCAGCCTCCCTGCCAGCTTCAGGGCCACCAGGACATTGCCACCAGGGGCTGGGCACGCACCTGAGGAGGGCGACAGTCTCCATGGCCTTCTGCCGGAATGCTGTGCGCAAGCTGTCCATGGGCTCCTTTTCCAGCAGCGCCTGCAGAGCACAAGCAGGATGAGACCTTGGAGCCGCCGGCACCCAGCAGCAGCAGAGCCAGCGCTGCCCCAGCCCTCGCCTCCCAGGGGGCTGGTGCCGGGGGGCCTTGCCCCTTCCCCAACCCGCTGCGCATCCTCTCACCATGATGTTCTCCACCAGGTTAGTTTGGCAGCAGAAGTCATGCAAGTTCATTGGCACACCCCTCTCTGTGACACATCTGCACAGATCGCAGATTTTGCTGAGGAACAGCATCTTCTGCTCCTCGTCGTCCTGGCAGCCACAAAGACACCAACAGAGCATTAGGGGGACACCCACGGCCAGCAGGACCAAAGCCTTGAGGGGTCTGGGGCTGTGTGGGACCCCTGGAGGGCAGCGCCAGGAGCACAGCTGTGATGCAAGCGGCTGCCATTACCTTTTCTGTGCCTCTGACATACGCCCTGATGAATTCCACGGCCTTGTCTCTGCACAGTTTCCATATATTACCTGGAAAGGAGGAAAGCAAAGAGTGCTGCAGAGAGGGGCTGAATGCAGGGGTGAGGAGAGGAAGGGCCCCAGCCCCAGAAGGCCGTGGGGAGGCCGCGGGGATGCCCAGAGACTGCAGCAGCTCCGCTGGGAAGAGAGGCTGAGGGAGCTGGGCTTGTGGAGCCTGGAGAAGGCTGCGGGGGGACCTCGCTGCGGCCTCCCCGTGCCCAAAGGGGCCTCCAGGAAAGCTGGGGGGGGATCTTCATCATGGACTGCAGCGACAGGACAAGGGGTGACGGCCTTAACCTCAAAGAGGGCAGGTTTCTTTCGGACAGGCAGGGATTTCTCTCCTTCACGCCCAGGGCAGTGAGGCCTTGGCGCAGGCTGCGGTGCCCCCTCCCTGGCACTGCCCACGGCCAGGCTGGGTGGGCTTTGGGCAGCCTGGGCTGGGGGGAAGCATCGTGATCGCCGAGGTCCCCCCCAGCCCAAAGCGTCCTAGCATTCTGTGGTGCTGCGGAGGAAGCTCGGCCCCGTCAGCCCAAGCGCCGCTTTACCCAGGGAAGGAGTCCTGGAGTCAGGCAGGGGTCTCTGTGTCCCCAACCCTCCCCACCGCATCCCTAAGACTCACTGCGATCCAGCAGCTGCGACTCCCCTTCAGAAGCAGCCTCTGGAGTGGGAGAGCTCACAAGGATAAACCGGCGTCTCCTCTGGGCGGGCGGTTGCGGCATTGTGGGACGTGGGCTATGCTCGGGGACTCCTCGAAGGCCCTGTGCTCCTGCCCTGTCCGTCACTGCCGTGCACCGACACTGAGGGTCCGAGCCACGGCTGCGCTCTTATAAGGCGGAGCCCTGGGGTGTCACCAAGTGACGTCACAATGGGTGCCACTGTGACACGCGCCTGGGCTGGGTGGGCACCCATTGTGACGTCACTTGGTGACACCCCAGGGTGCTGCCTGACGCGAGCGCAGCCGTGGCTCGGACCCTCAGGCCCTGCTTCCCAGGACGTGGCTGAACACCGCTCGTTGATGGGAAGTAGAGAATAATTTTTTTTTCCCTCTCTCCGTGCTCCCGCGCGGACTGATTGTTTCTTTTGTTTCGTTTTTTTTTTTTTTTTTCCTCCCCATTCCCTTTCCATTTAATTAAACCTTTCTCATCTCAAACCTCGAGTTCTCTGTGTTGTATTTTCTCCCCCTTCCTCTTTGAGGAGAGGGGCAGTGAGAGAGCGGTTGTGGTGGAGCTCGGCTGCCCACCTGAGTAAAACCACCACACTTTGTCCCAGCAGCTGCGGTGCCTTGTGAGGGGCTGGGGCTGGGGTGGCCGTGCCCAGAGCCCTGCAGCAGCCTGTGGAGGGCATTGCCCTGGGGCCAGCCCAGCCTGGGCTGCTGGGCTGGGCTGGGCTGGAGAGAGGGCAGGGTGGTGGGGAGAGGTGGGCAGGGGCCGGGCTGGGCTGGGCAGTGCCCGGCAGAGCACTTTGTTGACTTTGATGACTTTCACCTATTTCTTTGAGGACTGTAGACACCCGTCTCTGTTCACCACCTTGCTCTCATCCCAGCATTTCCATCATTTCACCAGTGTCTCATCAACCCTCCCCAGCTGCTCCTTCTCACACAAAGCCATGCTCTGATCACAGACGCTCTTTGGGTGACCTCTGGCAACGCAGCACAACACTCTGAGGGACAGTTCTTCCTCCTCGTGGCCAGCACCAACATTCCAAAGTGCACTTTGTGGCAGTTTTTTCTCTCCTACTCTTTTCTACTACAAAAGAAAGCTCCATCAGGGTGGAACCCCCTCCTAAAGTAGGCATCCCAATCCATCAGGCTCCTTGCGGCCTGTCAGCCAACCAGACAGAAGTCACCGCACCAGCATCTTCCAAGCCATGGGCCTGCTGCTGTCCAGTCATGGACTCAAGCAGAAGGGACAGGACAACCCATATGTGGGCCTTCTTTCTGCATGGGTCCTCCTGGGTATGTAGGCAGAGGGGATCCCACAGTCAGCATGCCAGCCAGGTGCCTTTTGCTGGCCTACCAGGGCCACTGGCAGATGTCAGCCGAAAAGTACCGATCCCAGCTCTAAGTCAAGGGTGACCTGCCACCTACAGACAGAAGTGACCTCTCAGTCCCTTTCTGTGACATGTTCCTGCTGCTGCCCTATCTTCTGCAGGGACAGAAGTGACCTTACCGTCACTGCCACAGTCACATTGCTCCTGCTGGTGCAGGAGATCCTGAGGCAGAGCTGAGCTCATCAGAGCATTCTCCCCTGTCTCCTCCTTGTGGCCCACAATCTGATGAGATCCATGGCCCCTCACATTCAGCTTTGAGTGCCATGACTGCAGAGCAACCTCATGGTTCCTGCCCTGTCCCAAGGGATGACGGGCCTAAAGTTAAGGCTTAGTAGAGGGGCTGAAGGTGAGGAGGTTAATGCACAGGAACAGGGGTTTTGGGTGTTAGGTGTTCATGTATATGACTAGGGACTAGGGCCCACCTTACTGGGTTAAAGATTAAGCAAAGTTTGAATGGGAATGTTTTGGTATTCTTACGTGGGTATCAGGTCTGTGTTTAGGGTATGGACAAGCTTTGTGGTTTAGGGTTTTGTTTAGGTCTCTCAGGCAGTTTCCTAGGGTTAAAAAGAGCATTTTAATGCTAGTGTTAAGGTCAGGGATCAGAGTGATTAAGAGAGTAAAAACAAGGGGAAGGGGCTATGTGATGAATTTTGGCTTCAAGGGATGCGTTGAGGTCAGGCATTAGAGTAGTGGATTCCTGACAGTGTGTACAGTAGCATTTAGGTTTAAGGATTAATGTTGCTGGTTAAAATAGGGCAAGGTCTTTACATGACTCTTTTAAGTCAGTGCTACAGCAGAATCAACATTGCCTGAACCTTCTAGCCTCCCAGAAATCATTGATTCCTGCTGGCCTCTACTCTCTCCCAAATCTCACATTTCTCCTGGCCAGGCTTCTTCTGACCTCCCCATATCAGTCATCTTCTTAGGGGTAGTTTTCTGATGGCTTTCATGATCTCACAGTGTCTGTCTTACCTCTGTTGGCTACTCCTTTCTTAAGACAGACGCAGCACCGAAGCCAGGATGGAAAAGAACATAAAGGCTGCAGGAACACCCTGCACAATGTGCCCTGCAGCTCCGTACCACCCTAAAAATTTGTTTCCTGCCTCCAGCTTTTGGATATAGAATGGCTCCTATGCAGCCAGGGTAACTTTTTCCAGGCCCTCGTGCATGGTTCAGTTTACCCCAGGCATCTTGGAGGCAGTGGCCCCCTCTGTGTTGAAAACTGAAAGCAGTCCTGAAGGATGACTTCAGGCAAAAGCTGACACCTCTGACATGACAAGCCCTATCCAAGACCTCTTCCTTTATGGGGCCTACCAGGTACTCGGAAAGAGCGGATCTCACAAACTACAGGCACAGCAAGTGCCTTCTGCTTGCCTTTCAGGTACTTTTGCAGATATGAGCCTAATGGCATAGATCCCAGCCGGGAGTCAAGGGATGAGCTGCCAGCTATTTCTCCAAGAAGCCACCTCAAAGGCCATTTAACAGCCATTCACTTCCTGCTGGACTTAGAATTTCTGAGGCACCACCGCCTCATAATATCATACCTACAAAACACCCCCTTTTTGGCCTAGGACCTGCCCAGGTAGAAGTGATCTGATTGTGATCCTTCAAGCCCATGGCACTGCTGCTGGGCTCCCAGACCCTCTGATGCATGTGAACCAGTTCCGTGCCAGTTCTGGGAGGTGCTAGGGCAGGTGGGACCTTGCAGGCAATGTTCCAGCCCCATGACTGTTGTTGGTCTCTCAGCTCCTTGCACACAGCAAAGATCACTCTGACATGCAGATGTTGTGTGCCTGAAGCTGGCCTAGAAGACACTCTGGGAAGCGCCCTCCCAGCCCCTGCCCCAGCCCGAGCTGGCGGTGCTGCTCTGCAGAGCAAGGGGGCTGTGGTGCCCAGGGCACGGGGACACTCTGCAGGGCCATGCTGGGCAGGCTGGGAGGCAGACCCAGCTCATGGGGTCACTGTCATTGCCCAAGGCTGCAAGGAATCAGTCACCAGCCTCCTTTGCTGGGGCTACTGCGTGTCGTGGGGCTGCAGAGCTCTCCTCTGCCTGTTGGCAGCAGCTTGAGCACTTGAGCTCTGCTAAATTCACCTTGCACAGGCTCATGCTCTGCGGGCTCCACCTGTTTTATGGGCTCATGCTGCTCCGGCCAATACCCTGGACTCTGCTGGCAGATGCTAATTCCCTCTGCAAGAAACATTAACCTGCCAGCAGTCCCAGCACAGCCCCACAACAGCACTGGCACCAAGCTCCAGGAGCAGCCGGGCCTGGCCCCACCAGCAGGAGAGGGCGGCAGAGGCAAGAGAGCAGCTTGGCATGCCCCAAGCGCTGGTGCTCCCTGGCTGTGCTGCTGGAATGGGACTCTTTTCCTCTGCAAATGGGCACTGCCCCAGCAGAGCCAGACCAGGTCTCAGAGGAAGGACATCAGACAAAGAAGGCAGTGTAGGCTGTTTTATTTCGTTAAAAGTTCACAGAGACCATAATTCCACATGGACAGAGACTCAGTACATACACTAAACACACGTACAGAATTGGGAGTGGGACAAAAATGACATTTTATTGGGCAACCTAACCTGAAAAAAAAAAAAGAAACAACAACAAAACAAAACACAAAACTAAGTAATACCAGTACTAAAAATACACACTCACACACACAAAAACAACAAAAAAGGGAATATAGGTTGTTCTGTGTAAGTGATATTCTGAGTAATCTGCAGAAACAGACTGTGAAATTATTGTTTCCGAAGCAAATCAAGTCATCAGTTTCCACAAGGCATTCTTGAGGTCCTTGTTCCTCATGCTGTAGATGAAGGGGTTCACTGCTGGAGCCACCACCGAGAATAGAGCGGCCACCAACAGGTCCAGGGATGGAGAGGAGATGGAGGGGGGCTTCAGGTAGGCAAACATGCCAGTGCTGACAGTCAGAGAGACCACAACCAGATGAGGGAGGCACGTGGAAAAGGCTTTGTGCTGGTCCTTCTCAGAGGGAATCCTCAGCACAGCCCTGAAAATCCGTATATAGGACAACATAATGAAAACAAAACAAGCAAAGATTAAAGAAAGAGTAAATAAGAGTACAGCAACTTCCCTGAGGTAGGCATCTGAGCAGGAGAGCTTGAGGATCTGGGGGATCTCACAGAAGAACTGGGCCACTGCGTTTCCAAGGCAGAGGGACAGGGAAAATGTATTGGCTGTGTGCAGGACAGCACTGAGAAAGCCACTGCCCCAGGCAGCTGCTGCCATCTGGGCACAAGCTCTGCTGCCCAGGAGGCTCCCGTAGTGCAGGGGCTTGCAGATGGCAACGTAGCGGTCGTAGGCCATGACGGTGAGGAGGGAATACTCTGCTCCGACCAAGAAGACAAAAAAGAAGACCTGTGCAGCACACCCGTGGTAAGAGATGGCCCTGGTGTCCCAGAGGGCATTGGCCATGCCTTTGGGCAGAGTGGTGGAGATGCAGCCCAGGTCGAGAAGGGCGAGGTTGAGGAGGAAGAAGTACATGGGGGTGTGGAGGCGGTGGTCGCAGGCTACGGCGGTGAGGATGAGGCCGTTGCCCAGGAGGGCAGCCAGGGAGATGGCCAGGAAGAGCACGAAGTGCAGGAGCCGCAGCTCGCGCGTGTCTGCGAATGCCAGCAGGAGGAACTCGCTCACAGAGCTGCTGTTGGGCATTTGCTGACTTTGGACACAGGTATCTTTGAAGAGGAGAAAAAAAAATAGAACAGACTTCAATGAGGAAAACCTATTTCATCTCCTGGAAAGCCCGCAGCTTTCTGCAGCTCTCTTGCTTGAGCTCTGAGTGGTGCTGGCTGCGTGTGACACTGGGAGCAGGGGCTGCTGTGGGCTCCAGAGGAGTCCTTCCTGCTGTGCAGCAGGAGGGAAGCAGGACCGTGGGGGAAACTCAAGTGCAGTCCACTTGTCAGATCAATGAGCCATGCAGTCTTTTTGCAAACAACTCATCCGACCACACTGTAGAGCAAGAGAGATTTTATTTGCTGTATTTTCTTATAATTCCCCCTGTAATGCTTAGGACACCGATCATACTCGTGTTACGCTGAGAAAAAAACGGAGACAGCTGAGAGCAGAGAAGCCCCAGTCCGAGTGAGGCTGGACAGAATCCTTACCTTGGCCCTGGGGGCCTGAGCAGGATCTCAGCTCTTCCCCCCTAGCCAGGGCTGCCGAGGCCTCACTCCAGCTGCCCACAGACAGACATCCAGCAGCACGGACATGGCCTTAGCAAGGAGGTGTCTTCTCCTTGGGACGCCTGCATGCCACAAGGATGCCACGAGAGAGCTGCATCCTGCTGGAGAGCAGCCTGAAGCCCAGGAAAACACCCCGCAGACAGGTGAATATCCACACGCTGGGGTATTCCAGTATCCCAGGCACACAACATGCTGTACCTAGAGGATTCTTGGCCACTCTGTTCCTGCTGATCTTGGCCAAACTCTTCTTTCCCCCGCCTGTGCTCGCAGACCCCATCCCATGCGGCTGTGCTCAGCGCTGCCCTGCAGCACCCTGCCACCACCAGGGCCCTGCCAAGGGGCACCTCCATGCAGCAGGAGCTATGGGGCAGCTGAGAGAGAGCCCTGCATCACCAGCAGGGTGTTCGAGGCTTCTAGGGTGTCAGGGGCACCTGGCTTAGGCCACTCCAAGGGGCTTCTGCCAGACTTCCTCACCTCGCAGTGCAATCCAGCAGGACTCTCACAGCCTACTGCATTGCCCACCGCCCTCCCAGAAACAAGACCCTTCCAGGAGCTGCAGCTGCATGGCCCTGCAGCCAGAGACTTACCTTGTCAAGGGCTGTGCAGGTTTCTCCTGCAGGCAGCTCTCAGCACCCTCCCACTCCCAACTGCCTCCAACCTGTGAGGAATGTTTTAACAATTCCAATTCGTGTCCATAAATTCGTGTCCATAAAGAATAATTCTGTTTGAATCCTGTCTGCCTCTGTTTGAATCCTGTCTGCCTCTGGGCCCTGCACTGGCAGTTTAATTCTTGAACCACAGATGCAGTGTGTCCCAGTCTCCCCCTCATTCCAGTCAATTTATCAAGTCTTCAGAAAACACTCCTTAAATTTATGAACCTGTTTGCTTTTGTTATTCCTGACTTCTAGTTCTAACAGTTACAGTTTTTTTCTGTCTTCTTCGAGATTGATTTAACACTGCTATAGATGTTATGTAGATGACTGTAAATAGCTGGGAAAGAATGTTTTAATTGCTCGTGAGTCGTCAACCTGTTTGGGAGTTTCAGAACAACTGATAATAACTGGTGACTGCTGGTGACTGTTATGAGATCCTTGGTATCTGGCCAGGGGGGCCAAGAGATTAAGAGGAAGAAAAAAGAAGCTGAAGGACGGTTGGGAGACAAGACCTGCGGAGAGTGTACAGAGAGTGTTCCATAAACTTGGAATAGTGCCGAGTAAGTACAAAGGGTGAGAGGAAGACTACGAGCCTTCAGCATGAAAGACCCCTAGAGACCCCCAGAGGAGACTGATGCGCATGCTCCAGTAGGAGGAACTGGACCCCAGAAGCTAATTATAATAATCTACTTTTTAAGAAGTAGTAATGAATATGTATTAGTCTAGGTGCATAAAAATCAGCTGCTTGATGTAACTGGTGTGCGTCCTGGTGGAGTGGAGACTCCCGGTGCACCCAGCGCTGTTTGCTTACCTCTATTCCTTTATATTCTTTTAATAAATCCTATTTTTTTATTTAATCCTAATTTGAATCCTGAGCCATTTATAACAAACCCCTCTCTCCTCTCCTCTCCCCATGGGGGTCAGAGCCCCCAGCCCTTCTGCGCTGTGCAGAGGAGCTGCTCCTGGGCAGAGCTGTCTCTCTGCACCAGGGCCCTCTTGCCAGGAGCTCTCCCTGTCCCAGGAGCCCAGCCCAGATCAGCAGCAGAGGCATTGGAATCAGCCCTCTGGGGGCTTTGGCGATGAGCCCATGAACCTCAGGCACTGAGAGTGCGTTGAAGAAATCTCTCAAGAAATCCAAGGCAGATGCAAGTTTCCTGCAGTGTCCCCCTGAGGGGGGACTCTGCTGGCACTGACACAGCCTCCCTTGGAGCTCATTAGAGCAGAACACTGGAGGCAGTGAGGACAGGTAGACAAATGTGAAGGTGACACTGATGTATTGAAAAACAGGCTTTGACCCCAGGCTCCTGGGAAGGGAGATCCTTTCCCTTCACACAGGAGCTCAGGGCTCTTCCTGGGCAGTAGGAGATGGGGATGTCCATGGCCCAGTGCAGGAGAAGGGTACGACTCCTGCCTGGTTCATGGCTGGTGAGGAGGCAATGAGACCCTGGTGCTTTAACAAGAAGCTGCCTCCTCATAGGCCTCGCTGTCGGAGACAAGAGCCCTAGCCATTGACACACAGACCTCAGGCCTGTTGGGACTTTCAGCCTTTCCAGTGTGCTTGCTCCTCTCCACACCAGGCTGTCCAAGAGATTCACAGACCTGCACCTCTTTCCCTGCTGGCTGTGTGGTGTCTCATCAGATCGGAGCCGAGCATGGTAACTTACATTTTCTTGGTGGCCATGCTCCTCATAAGGCAGCTCTGTAGGAAGTTGGCCTGGTTCCTGGTGAGCTCCTGGTGAGCTCGTATGGCATCCCTCGTGGTGCCCAGGCCCTCCTCCTCCTGGGCACTGCTCACTCAGCAAGGTCCCAGTCTGCCCTGATGTGTGGGGTTCCTCTTCCTCTGGTGCAGGATGAGGCTTTTCTTCTTGTAAATGTCAAGAGGTTTCTGTAGGCAAAATCCTGCAGTTTCTCAAGGTTCCCCTGGACCTTGAATGCTCCATTCTTTCATCTGTTAATTTCTGCAGGAAGACGGCTCCCCCTGATTGTGCTGTCTCTCACAAGATAGCATCAATGAGGTGTTAGTAGATATTGTGGACAGTAGAGGAGTAACCAGTTGAACAGAATTGCAGCACAGACTCACAGAAGGCTGGTGGATGGAAGGCTGCCAGATTCCACCTTTTCTGTGCTTCTCATGTATGCTGTCATTTTGTCTGAAGCTGTGTCCTAAATGTTGTTAGGGTGGGCAAGGACAAAATTGGAAGGGCCAGACCCTAGCGGAGATCAATCTATCTATTGCTGTCAGAGACAATAAGAAAGGTTTTTATAATGAAAGGAGAGCAGAGGGGAAGGGAGGGGAGGGGAGGGGAGGGAAAAGAGAATCTTCATCCTTTATTGGATGTGGGAAAACAGAATTAGAAGAGATGTGGAAAAGGCTGAGGTACTTAATGCATTCTTTACCTCAGTGTTTAGCAGCAAGACCAGTTGTTCCCCTAGTACTCAGCCCTCTGAGCTGGTAGATAAGGACCTTCAGCAGAATGAAGCTCTCATGAGGAAATGTTGAGAAAACTGCTACTGCACTCAGATGTGCACAAGTCTAGGGGGCTAGATGGCATCCACCCGTTGTTACTGAGGGAGCTGGCTGAAGTGCTCTCCAAGCTGCTTTCCATCACTGACCAGCAGTCCTGGCTATCAGGGGAGGTCCCAGTCACCCGGTGACTAGCAAACGTGACGTCTGTCTACAAGAAGGGCCGGAAGGAGGATCCGGGGAACTACAGGCCTGTCAGTCTGATCTTGGTGCTGGGGAAGCTCATGGAGCAGATTGTCTTGAGTACCATCACGCAACGCTTCCAGGACAAGCAGGTGAGCAGGCCCAGTCATCATGAGTTTATCAACGCCAGGTCCTGCTTGGCAAATCTGATCCCCTTTGAAGATAAGGTTATGCTTTCAGTGGACAAGGGGAAGGCTGTGGACGTGGTCTACCTAGACCTCA
Organism: Anas platyrhynchos; assembly: GCF_047663525.1. Taxonomy (NCBI): domain Eukaryota; kingdom Metazoa; phylum Chordata; class Aves; order Anseriformes; family Anatidae; genus Anas; species Anas platyrhynchos. The sequence continues at coordinate 7,764,368 of NC_092618.1, forward strand.
GTAAGGCTTTTGAAACCATTTCCCACAGCATTCTCCCAGAGGAACTGGCGGCTCAAGGCCTGGATGGATGGATGCATCAATGGGTCGAAAACTGTCTGGGTGGCCAGGTCCAAATTGCTGTGGTGAATGGAGCTAAATGCAGCTGGAGGCCAGTCACTAGTGGTGTCCCACTGGGCCCAGTACTGGGGCCACTTCTTTTCAATATCTCCATCAGTGATCTGGACAAGGGGATCAAGTGCACCCTCAGTGAGTTTGCAGATGACACCTAGTTCAGAGAGAGTGTTGATCTCCTTGAGGGTAGGAAGGCTCTGCAGAGGGAAATGGATAGGCTGCACCCATGGGCTGAGGCCAACTGGATGAAGTTCAACAAGGCAAAGTGCCGGGTCCTGCACTTGGGCACAACAACCCCATGTAATGCCACAAGCTGGGGGAAGAGTGCGTGGAAAGCCGCCCAGCAGAAAGGCTCCTGGGGATATTGGTAGATAGTCAGCTGAATATGAGCCAGCAGTAACTAGGGGTAATGGTTTTAAACTGCAAGAGGGTAGATCCGGATTAGATATTAGAAAGTTGTTTACTCAGAGAATGATTAGGCACGGGAACAGGCTGCCCAGAGAAGCTGTGGCTGCCTCATCTCTGGAAGCAGGGCCAGGTTGGATGGGGCTTTCAGCAACCTGGTCTAGCGGAAGATGTCTCTGCCCATGGCAGGAGAGTTGGAATTATGTGATCTTTAAGGTCCTTTCCTACCCAAACTGTTCTGTGATTCTGTAAATACGAAAGGCAGCAACATACCAGCTACTAGGAAGAAAAATGAACTCTATCGCAGCCAAAACTAGGACAATATCCACCCCTAATTCCATACCATATACGTCATGCTTAGGTCCAACACTTTTCAATTAATCACCGCCACCTTTCCTGTCTTTTGATTGTTGTCTCTCTCCGTGCTACCCCATCCCGAGAGACAACATCACTTGGCTGCCTGGACGTCTGCTCCCCAAGCAGGGACACCAGAGACAGACACACCGTGTCTAGCTCAAGTGCCAATTTATTGCTGCGTAGCATAGCTTCTTATACACATGACTGCCCCAGATCCCCGTGACCCTTTGCCCCACCCACGGTCCCTCCCAATCCTCCCCCCCACATTGATGTGCACACAAAAATATCATGCCCTTACTCTGTTGGTGTCTGTAACAATAACAATAACAACCTACTCCTTTTGTGTCTTTTTTTTTTTTCTTTTTTTTTTTTTCTCCCAGTTCTCTCCTTCATTGCATTGGATAAATAGATCTGTAGTGCTGAGCTGCCTCCTGGGTCAAACCACTGCAAGTCTTTTTGGTGCCTAGCATGGAGCACAAAGGTTGAGATGACAAATCGGACCAGAGCATTTTAAAAGTAAATTGTTATAAGCAATAGATCAGTTTAACAGTTGCTTTAACAGTTGCTGATCACAATGTTGATCTTTTTGATCTTGGGGCTGTTGTGCTTGTTTTCAGAATTGTGTTGTATAGCACATCACTAACTGTCTGTCTTCCATGTCATGCTGTTCATCAATTCTGGGGGCTGGTTTAAGGTTACTGTTTTGATGTATGGGATAACACTGACTTATGACAGGATAAAATTATTGCCACCTCTGTACCTCAGGAACCATCTCTTCATCTCTTAGAAACTATTAATAGTTACATTATTTTACACTTTTTGCCTTTTCTCCTGTGCAGGGTGGGGCAGGAGGTGGGGGGATGGAACTGGTGTGGACAGTGGGGGACGTTTCTCCCCACTTCTTCACTCTCCCTTTCTTCTTCTCCTCCGGGCTAATTACAATAGCTCTTGAAAGCTTTGAATATCCGTGGGATGGCCGAACCAGCATGTTTCTGTTGTCCCATCTCCTAAATGTGATTCAGGTTTTGTATAATTTTAAACAACTACTTAAGCATGCCATCCAGAGATCTTTCCAGAGGCAGGAGAGTTAGGAGTGGCAGGGACTGTGTGAGGATATGGGCAGGAACCTAGAGCAGTGGGCACCTCCAGTGCTTTGGAGCTTCACCTCTGAGAATGTGCAGAATCCTAGAAAAAACTGTGAAATGCTTGAAAACTGCGTGTGATCACCCTGGCATTTCCAAAGAGACACAAATTACTGGAATGTGCTGGGGCTTGACCTGTGCTTAACAAGCCACAGGCAACACGTCTCCGACCCCTGGGACTTTTCCTGCAGGCACACGCCAGTCCCTGTGGCAGGCCCATCAGCCACTCCAACTTCTCCTGGACAGATGCTCCATTCTGTCAGTTGTTAATTTCTGTAGGCAGATGACTCACCCTGATTGTGCTGTCTCTCACAAGATAACAGCAACAGGAGTTGCAGGACGCTTTAGAGAATACGGCAGTAAGCAGTTGAACGGAATTACAGCATAGACTCAGGTAAGGGCAGGGGATGTAAAGCTGCCACGTTCCACCTTTTCTGTGCTTTTTTTCCATCCATTTTTTCGTTTGGTGTGGAGCTCAGTCCTCCATGTCTTGAAGCTGTGCAGGGACAAAATCAGAATGGCCAAATCCTAACTGGAGCTCTATCTGACTATTACTAACAAAAAGAGTAATTATATATATATATATATATATATATATATATACATATATATACACATAACAAGAGCATTAAGGAGCATCTCCATTCTGAATTGGATGTGAGGGGAATGATAGTGACATAGAACCATAGAAGACATGAGGAAAAGGCTGAGGTACTTAATTCCTTCGTTGCCTCAGTTTTTAGCAGCAAGACCAGTTGTTCCCCTGGTACTCAGCCTCCAGAGCTGGTAGATAGGTACAGGGAGCAGAATGAAACACTCATAATCCAGGAGGAAATAGTTAGAGAACTGCTACTCCACTTAGATATACACACATCTATGGGGCAGAATTGGATCCACCTGTCACTACTGAGGGAGCTGGCAGAATCACTTGCCAACCTGCAACCATCATTGATCAGCAGTCGTGGCTATCAGGGGAGGCTGCGGTCAACTGGCGACTAGCAAATGTGACGTCTGTCTACAGGAAGGGCTGGAAGGAGGAGTCGGGGACCTACGGATCTGTTATTCTGTCCACGATGCTGGGAAAGCTCATGGATCAGATTATCCGGAGTACCATCACACAACACATTTCCCCCTGTACTCGGCTCTGGTGAGGCCGCACCTCGAGTACTGTGTTCAGTTTTGGGCCCCTCGCTACAAGAAGGACATCGAGGTGCTTGAGCGGGTCCAAAGAAGGGCGACGAAGCTGGTGAGGGGCCTGGAGAACAAGTCCTACGAGGAGCGGCTGAGGGAGCTGGGCTTGTTCAGCCTGGAGAAGAGGAGGCTCAGGGGCGACCTTATCGCTCTTTACAGATACCTTAAAGGAGGCTGTAGTGAGGTGGGGGTTGGCCTGTTCTCCCACGTGCCTGGTGACAGGACGAGGGGGAATGGGCTAAAGTTGCGCCAGGGGAGTTTTAGGTTGGATCTTAGGAAGAACTTCTTTACCGAAAGGGTTGTTAGGCACTGGAACAGACTGCCCAGGGAAGTGGTGGAGTCACCATCCCTGGAAGTCTTTAAAAGACGTTTAGATGTAGAGCTTAGGGATATGGTTTAGTGGGGACTGTTGGCGTTAGGTCAGAGGTTGGACTCGATGATCTTGAGGTCTCTTCCAACCTAGAAATTCTGTGATTCTGTGATTCTGTAACACTGAAAGAACAGTCGGGTGATCAGGCCATTTCAGTAGGTGGTTATCAAAGAGAGGTCCTGCTTGACAAATCTGATCTCCTTCTAAGACAAGGCAATGTGCTCAGTGGATGAAGGAATGGCTGTGGATGTGGTCTACCTAACCCTCCGTAAGGCTTTCGACACCTTTTCTCACAGAATTCTCCCGGAGAAACTGGCTGCTCAAGGCTTGGGCGCATGTATGCTTACCGTTGCGTCCCGCATGTTCGTGGGAAACCCGGTGCTAAATCATTTGTAGACGACCTGATTCTGGGTCAGGGTTCCGTACGTAGCAGAGCAGCTCCCTCGCTGCGATCTATTGAGAGTCAGCCCTTGACACGAGTTTTTGTCACTTTTCGCCCTTGCCACCACCGGGCGGAGGAGGGAAAGGCAAGGGGATGCAGTTGTCACGCGCAGACCTGCGCCTGCCTGCCGTTCACTCGTTCCCCCCTCGGGGGAGAACACTCGCTTTTCTCCCTCTTTTCCCTCTTACCCTCTTCCCATCACACGGCCCCACTTCCCCGCTCCACGCGGCATGGATTGGGTCTCTCTCCCGTCTCCTTCCCCGTTTTTTTTCCTCCCCCCCCCCCTTCCCGGGTCTGGGTTGACCTGGCGGCTCCGGCTCTCTGTTGGAGAGGGTCCAGAGGAGGGCGACGAAGATGGTGAAGGGCCTAGAGGGAAAGACATATGAGGAGCGGCTGAGGGCGCTGGGCCTGTTCAGCCTGGAGAAGAGGAGGCTGAGGGGGGACCTCATCGCAGTCTACAACTTCCTTGCGAGGGGGAGTGGAGAGGCAGGTGACCTATTCTCCGTAATCACCAGTGATAGGACCCGTGGGAAAGGTGTTAAGCTGAGGCAGGGGAAGTTTGGGCTGCACATCAGGAAGAGGTTCTTCACCAAGAGGGTGGTCGCACACTGGAGCAGGCTTCCCAGTGAAGTAGTCACTGCACCAAGCCTGTCTGAATTGAAGAAGCGATTGGACTGTGCACTTAGTCACATGGTCTAAACTTTTGGGTAGACCTGTGCGGTGCCAGCAGTTGGACTTGAACGTTATGGGTCCCTTCCAACTCGGGAGATTCTACGATTCTACGATTATTTCTTCATTATCTCTAATTCAGGAACGTGTGCAATAGTGCAAAGCCACCTACAAATTCCTTTCCCACACAAGACCCACAAGGATCATTGAGTCAAACGCCAGGCTCCACACAGAACCACCCATTATCGGAGGATGTTAGAGCGTTGTGCAAACGCTTGACTTGACTTCCAGCAGGCTTGGAGCCATGCCCAATGCCCTGGGCAGCTTGTCCCAGTGCCCGACCACCCTTTCAGTGAAAAACCTTTTCCTAACACCCAGCCTCTGCCTCCCCTGTCCCAGCTCCGTGCCGTTCTCTCGGGTCCTGTCACTGTCCCCAGAGAGCAGAGCTCAGCACCTGCCTGTGGTGCAGTTGCCTGAAGTAACTAGGAAAATAAAACTAACATTCACATCTTAAAGAAAATGCACAGCATTGAAAAGGCTTTCAGGGTAGGGCGTAGCTGCATTACCTGAGCATTCCCTAGGCTTCCAACCTTAGATGCTATTGCGCTGGGGGAACCTGGTGTGCTAGCTCTAAGGAACAGCACGGAGCATAGAGTGGAGTGGAGACACCACGGCTAGGCTCTGTGACCAGGTGCGGACTCGATTGTTCCTGTGCACGCTGAGACCGATAAGCTGCACTTTTTGCTACCCTGAGCCAACGACCTGTCATGTTTTGACAAATGCTGTATTCTAATGTACTTTTGCTCATTATTGTGGTGGTTTTACCGTGCTGGGCAGCTAAACCCCACAACCGCTCTCTCACTCCCCCTCCTTTAGATGAGGAGGGGGAGAAATAAAGCAAAGAACAACTCACGGGTTGAGATAAGGATAATTTAATTAAAGGGAAATAACTATAATAATTAAATCAAGACTACTATGAACTAAAAATTTAACTAAGGGGAAATAAAAGGGAAAGGGGAAAAGGGAGGGGAAAAGGAAAAATAAAAAGAAGGGAGGAAAACAAACCAACAAAATAAATGAAAGCTATATGGAAGTGCAGAGGAAAGAAATTACTCTCTACTTCCCACAAATGAGCGATGATTGACCGCGTCCTTGAAGCAAGGCCTCAACGCACGCAGCCAGTGTTCCAGAGGAGGACCGACGTCTTCTCAACAAGAGCCCACCCCTCCCCTCTTCTTCCTGTTTCCACCTTTTATTGCTGAGTGTGACATCACATGGTATGGAATATCCCTTTGATCGGTTTAGGTCAGCTGCCCTAGTGATGTTTCTCTCCTCACTTTTTGCCCACCCCCTAGGAGGGTTAGAGAAAGGCCCGATGCTGTGCCACTGCTGCTCAGCAGTAGACACAACACTGGTGTGATAACACTGCTGTTCCAGCTACAAGTCCAGAGTACGGCACTGTATGGGCTGCTGCCGGGAAAGTTAACATTCCAGCCAGACCCAGTACAATTATAATATCATTAAAATGCCAAAACACACCTCCATCCCAAAAGCTCCCTGCTTCCAAGGTGCGACCACCCCTCTCTGAGCATGTGCTCTGAATTTCTCAGAGCCTACTACTTTAAACAGAGACAAGAAACCTTTTCACCAATCCTAACTAAAATATGCTTGACTAGAGTCACTCAAGCTCCACCTCATAAATTGGCCTAAGAGAGAGGGTGTGTCAGGGAAGATACCATTGTTAGGGAAGGTACCATCATTAGGGAAGATACCACCATCAGGGGAGATGCCATCCCAAGGGAATACACCATCCTGAGGACCTCCTGACTCCTGGGATCAGTCGACGGGCTGAGCCTCTCTTCTCGCCCATTGGGACGCCTTTGGGTGAGATTTGAACACTAGGTTATATCGTGTGTCTCTGCGGAAACTTAGGAATCTCTATAGAGTCTTTGTGCCTTGTAACGCGTTCATTTCCAGGCTGCGCACCTGTGCCACCTCTGTATTTCATACATGCGTTATTGGTGAATCTGTGATTGTGATAGTTCAGGACCCTGAATCTGACCGGACCCGTAACGGTTAATCGGCTACACCCCTAAATGCCACACTGCCCCTCTGCTCCCCTCGTGAGGGAGCTGCAGGCCGCCAGGAGGCCTCCCCTCACTCTCCTCCAGGCTGAATTCTGACACGTATGCAACTTGCTGTCGACCAAAACCCCCAGATCCCTTTCTGCAAGGCTGCTCTCCAGCCTCTTCTGCTGGCCCTAAGTGGAACCCTGGGGAACCCCACTAGGGACTGGTCAACAGCCTGATGCAACCCCATTTCTGTAACCCCTTGAGCCCAACCCATCAGCCAACTTTTCACCCTAAACCGCATGTATTTATCTAGCCGTACAATGGACATTTTGTCCAGAAGGATACTGAGAGAAACAGTACTGAAAACTTGATGGAAATCCAAAACCTGGCATCCCTTGCTCAACTAGACGGGTGATGTTGTCATAAAAGGAAATTAAGTTTGTTAAACAGGACTTTCCCCTCATGAACCTGGGTGGGCTGTGATCAACAACTGCGTTGTCTTTCCGGTGTTCTTCAGTAATGCCCAGAAGAGTTTCTCCGTATTTTTACTAGGCTCTGAAGAGAGACTGGCGGGTCTGTAATTATTGGGCTCTTCTTTCTTGCCCTTCTGGAAACCTGTCACAATGATTGCCAGCCTACAGTCAACTTGGACCTCTCTGGCCTCCCAAGACCATTGAAAAATAATTGAGAGAGGTCTCACAAGGAGATTAGTCGGCCCTCTGAGAACCCTGGAATGAATCCCCTCAGGCCCCGTAGACTCATATGCATCCAGTGTGGGTTTGGCTAGGAGGTTTTTGTTACCGCACTCATGGCCCCCCAACTCTGGGCCCCTTGGGTCCCAGAGCCCATCATTGCTCTTGAAGACAGAGGCAAAAGAGACATTAAATGGCTCTGCTTCGCCTATGTCTGTGTTTGTGAGGTGACCATCCTCAGCAAGTAAGGGACCAATGTTTCCTCTAGCCCTCCTTTAGCAGTTCACATCTTCAATACACATATTAATGTATATATCTGCGTTGTCGCCCACACTACTAGCCAGGTTCACCCCTGAGCTTTGCCTGCACCAATTTTCTCCTGACAGAGGCAAACAGCACCTCTGTAGCCCTGCCATGTCACACGACCTCGCTTCCAGTGGCCACACGCTTTCTTTTTGCACTTAAGCTCTAGAAGAAGATCCCTGCTCAGCCAAGCTGGCCTCCTGCCCCGCCTGCTTGACTTCCAACATTTTGGAATCGCCTGCTCCTGTGCTCTTAGGAGGTCGTGCTTAAAAAGATGGACCCCGATACCTTCCAAAACAGCTTCTCAGGGGATCTTCCGAACTAGTTCCCTGAGCAGCCTGAACTCTGCCCTCCCCGTGTCCAAAGTTCACAGAATTGGAGGGGTTGGAAGGGACCTCAAGAGATCATCGGGTCCAACCCCCCTGCCAAAAGCAGGCGTACTGGCAGTTTTCCTCCAATCGCCAAAGATTTTTAAATGTGAAGTGTCAATAGAGAGCTATTTGTGTTTGTATGTTCTTTCTTTGAAGTCTCTGATGTCTGGGGGTTTCAGAACAACTGCTAACAACTAGTAACTGTTATGACTTCTGAATGGGACACTATGCAAGCCCCTGATATCTGGCCAGGCGGCCAGGAGATTAAGGAGAAGAAAGAAGCTGAAGGATGGCTAGAAGACAAAACTTGCAGGGAACGCTGTGTAAGCTTTTGACATGCTGCCAAGGAGTACAAAGGGGAAGGACAAGAAAAAAAAACTGAGAGGAAGACTACGAGCCTTCAGCATGAAAGACCCCCAGAGACCCCCAGGGGGACCACCAGAGACTGATGCGCATGCTCCAGTAGGAGGGTTTGGATCCCGGAAGCTAATTATAATAACCCATTTTTTTTAGAAGTAGTAATGAATATGTATCAGCCTAGGAGCATAAAAATCAGCTGCTTGATGTAACTGGTGTGCGTCCTGGTGGAGCAGAGACTCCCGGCGCACCCAGCGCTGTTTGCTTACCTCTATTCCTTTAATAAATTGTAAACTTTGATTATAATCCTATTTTGAAGACTGAGCCATTTATAACACAAGCAACAGGTCTAGGATGGCACCTTTCCTTGTTGTCTCCCTCAGTAGCTGTACCAAGGAGTTGTCATCAAGGTGTGTGAGGAATCTCCTGGACCTGCTTGTATCAGCTGTGTGGTCTTCCCAGTTAACGTCTGGCAAGTTGAAGTCCCCCATCAGGACAAGGGCAGTTGAGCTAAGAGAGGTCTCTCTTAGTTGCTTAGCGAATAATTCATTGGTATCGCAAACACCCACTGCAACATCCAAGTGATTGCTTTCTCCCTTAATCCTTACCCAGAAGCTCTCGGCCACGTCCTTGTGCCAGCCCCTTGCCTCGCCTGCCCTGCCTATCCTTCCTGAAGAGCCCATACCCGTCCATCACAGCACACCAAGTCTCGCTTGTTCTGGGATGGAGCTGAAGCTTCCAGCTCCTCCTGCTTGTCCCTCATGCTGGGTGCATCGGTGCAGAAACATTCCAAATGTGCTCCAGTGTACCCAGCGTGGCATGGAGCAGGCCGAAGGATCTCGCTAGCGCACACTCCCTCCCATTTTGGTGTGCCACTTAGAAGATTCTGTCAGGACAGAACAATAATGGATGATGCTCAGAGGGCCTTACGGGGCAAGTGAGCTTTCCAGAAACACCTTTTACCCTGATCTCCTGGGAGGCAGCAGACTTCTCCATGGGTTGGGTCAGGCCGGCATATGCGGCCCTCTGTTCTGCTCAGAAGGGAGTCACGTATGACAGTAACCCTTCTCTTCTTCTTGATGGAGGTGGTCGTGATACTGGGGAAGGCTGACTTGCCCTAGAAAACCCCTCCAACCTGGATGGACCTTCATGCACATCATCGTTTGTGTGTCCATTACTTCCAGAGTCTGTTGTTTCAGGGCACCTGAAAGGAAGGTGAGGTAGGCAAGGAGGGGTTCGCCTGCTGCCCCGAGCAGGTCTAAACTTCCATCCCTTCGTCACTGAGATGCACTCCTTCTGCCTGATGGCCAGAGGGTAGGGGATCCTCCATTTCCTCTGCTGTGTCTGCCTGACGCATCTGTCCCAGGGCTGGCAGAGTACAGTTCAACCTTCTCCGACACCCTGGTGCTCCTCAGCCTGCCCACGTCCTCCCGAAGCTCTGCCAGGAGGCTGAGCAGTTCTTCTACCTGGGCGCACCTACCACAGGTGGACTCACAGGATGGGATGTCAGGAAGAATTTCTTCATGCAAAGGGTGGAACCGGCTGCCCAGGGCACTGCTGGAGTCCCAGGCCTGGAGCTATTAAAGAAATAGCTCCTTTAATAGCTCCTTGCACTTCTTGGTGCAGGTGTTAACGGAGCCAACTAGGAAAGGTGCCCTCCTAGACCTGTTGCTAGAAAACAGAGAGGGTCTGGTGGGAGATGTGGTGATTGGTGGCCGCCTCGGTCATAGCGACCATGAAGTGGTTGAGTTCAAAATTTACGGTGACAGAAGGAAAAGTGCCACCAAAACCTCATCCCTAGATATGGGGAAGGCGGACTTCAGGCTGCTCGGGGAACTAGTCAGCAAGGTCCCCTGGGAAGCTGCTCTTGAAGGCCTTGATGTCCACCAGTGCTGGTCACTCTTTAAGCGATGCCTCCTAGAAGCACAAGATCAGGCAATTCCTAAATATCGCAAGTCAGGCAGGCGTGGCAGGAGGCCGGCGTGGCTGACCAGGAACATTCTAATGGAGATTAGGCGGAAACAGAGAGTGTTTCGCTACTGGAAGGAGGGCCAGGTGACATGGAAAGAATACAGGGATGCTGTTCGTGTCTGTAGGAAGAAAATTCGTGTGGCTAAAGCACACCTAGAGTTGAAGCTGGCTGTGTCTGTGAGAGAAAATAAAAAGGGTTTTTTTAGATATGTGAATGGAAAAAGGAGAACTAAAGAATACATAGGGCCGCTCCTTGATAGGGAAGGTCTTCTCACAGACGATGACATAGGCAAAGCAGAGACGCTTAACGCCTTCTTTGCCTCTGTCTTCAATGCCGATGATGGGCTTCGGGACCCAGGGTGCCCCGAGCTGGAGGACCGGGACGGTGGGGATGACAAACTCCCAACCGACCCTGAACGTGTGCGGGATCTGCTACTCCACCTGGATCCCTACAAGTCCATGGGTCCGGAACCTCTCTCAATTATTTTTCAACGATCCTGGGAGTCTGGAGAGGTCCCGGTAGACTGGAAGCTGGCAAATGTTGTGCCGATTTTCAAGAAGGGTCAGAAAGAAGACCCTAGCAATTACAGGCCTGTCAGTCTCACATCAGTGCCTGGTAAAATCATGGAGAAGATGGTTCTCGAACGTATTGAGGCGCACCTGGGGGACAATGCAGTCATTGGTCCCAGCCAGCATGGGTTTGTGAAGGGTAGGTCCTGCCTAACTAACCTGATTTCCTTTTATGATAAGATCACCCGTATGGTGGACCAAGGGAAACCAGCTGATGTGATTTTTTTGGACTTCAGCAAGGCTTTTGACACGGTTTCCCATAGGATCCTACTGGACAAAATGTCCACCATACAGCTAAATAAAAACATCATACGATGGGTGAGCAATTGGCTAACGGGCAGGGCCCAAAGGGTTATGGTGAATGGCGCTGCGTCAGGCTGGCGGGCGGTCACCAGTGGGGTCCCTCAAGGCTCCATTTTAGGGCCGGTACTTTTCAATATTTTTATAAACGATCTGGATGTAGGAATAGAAGGCATTTTGAGCAAGTTTGCTGATGACACCAAACTTGGAGGAGTTGTGGACTCGAATGAGGGTGGAAAGGCCTTGCAGAGGGATCTGGATAGGTTGGAGAGCTGGGCCATCACCAACCGCATGAAGTTCAATAAGAGCAAGTGCCGGGTCCTGCACCTGGGACGGGGAAACCCTGGCTGCACGTACAGACTGGGCGACGAGACGCTGGAGAGCAGCCTAGAAGAGAGGGATCTGGGGGTCGTGGTAGACAACAAGTTGAATATGAGCCGGCAGTGTGCCCTGGCAGCCAGGAGGGCCAACCGTGTCCTGGGGTGCATCAAGCACGGCATCGCTAGTAGGTCAAGGGAGGTGATTGTCCCGCTCTACTCTGCGCTGGTGCGGCCTCCCCTCGAGTACTGTGTGCAGTTCTGGGCACCACAGTATAAAAAGGACATGAAACTGTTGGAGAGTGTCCAGAGGAGGGCTACGAAGATGGTGAAAGGCCTGGAGGGGAAGACGTACGAGGAACGGCTGAGGGCACTGGGCCTGTTCAGCCTGGAGAAGAGGAGGCTGAGGGGAGACCTCATCGCAGTCTACAACTTCCTCGTAACGGGGTGTCGAGAGGCAGGAGACCTTTTCTCCATTAACACCAGCAACAGGACCCGTGGGAACGGAGTTAAGCTGAGGCAGGGGAAGTTTAGGCTGGACATCAGGAAGGGGTTCTTCACAGAGAGAGTGGTTGCACACTGGAACAGGCTCCCCAGGGAAGTGGTCACTGCACCGAGCCTGACTCAATTTAAGAAGAGATTGGACTGTGCACTTAGTCACATGGTCTGAACTTTTGGGTAGACCTGTGCAGTGTCAAGAGTTGGACTTGATGATCCTTAAGGGTCCCTTCCAACTCAGGATATTCTATGATTCTATGAAATGCGTGGACTTGGCGCTAAGGGCCGTGGTTTTGTGGTGGGCCTGGTGGTGTTAGCTGACGCTTGGACTTGAGCTGAAGGCCCTTTTCCAAGCGCAAGGGTTCTGTGACTCTTTCACTGGTTGAGTAGGCGCCATGCAGTCACCGGGCCCAGGGAAAAGACGTCCTTGGTGGCCTCCAAGTTAGCTCAGCGTCATGGCACCGAGTCACTGTGAAGGAGCTGCTGGAATAACGAGACAACAACCTAGTTCTATTAAAATATATATTGCTCTTTTGAGGACTGCTGCGGGGCTAGCGGCACCACAGCAGTGGAAATCTCCGTCCTGACATTGCCTTATGCCTTGACGTCAGGATCAGGGTGGTTTGAACTGCCAGGGAACGGACCATGGGTTCCGGGTCGTTCTCTGAAGGCCGGAGGACTGCAAAAGAAAGAAGAGCAGAGATGAAAACCCACTCCTTGCAGAGATCCCCAGGCATCCCCTGCAGAGCATGCCAGCCCCACTCGACTCTTCCCCAGGCCAGGAGGAGCAGGAGGGACAAAGGAATCCGTTGAAAGCTGCTGCTCAGCAATGTCCCAAATGCAGCCACCAGTCCTTCCCCACCTGCGCACCACAGGTCAAGTGGGGCACCTTCACAAGCTCGTTCCCTCACCACCTGCCTCCATCCCTTGGGAGGATTCACACACTCCAGGAATCTCCTGGACTCTTTCCTCTCGCTATTGTGCTTCCCCATGAGAGCAAGGGCTAGCAATCGTGACCCTGCTCCTAGCTGCTTGTAGGCTGTCTCATCTCCCTCTTCGTCCTGGTTGCGTGCTCTACAACAGGCTCCCACCTTCTGTCAGCCTTACTGCCCTTTCCCCTGACTCTTCCTCAGGGACACTCAACCCTTTCAGCGGCACTGCCCAGCTCCAGGCTGGGAGGCCATTCCCTGACACCACAGGCTACCCCGTCTCCTCTCCCTCGTTCCTATGGCTGCATTGCTCCTCCGCCCCGAAGCATTTCCCTGGAGAAGGGCAAGGCACGGGGGCCTCTGCCGCTGTCCCCCCAGCCCTAGCACACCCCCCACTGCCCTCACTCACCGCTGAGGATTTCATTCAGCTTCTCCTCGCTCTGGTCCTTGCAGTAGCGCGCAGCAAGACCTAGACACAGAGATCCCATCAGAGCCCCGCTCCCCAGCACGCTCCCAGCAGCGCAGCCCCTGGCCTGGCCAGCCAGGCTGTGCCCCCTCCTGCACCCTGGAGCAAGGGCCCAGTCGGGGGGCTCTGGGGGCAACAGGGCAGTGCCTGGGGCTGCCAAAGGCTGCCCCAAGAGGGACCCAGGGGCTGGGCTCACCAATGAATCTGACGGCCTCAAGTCGCACAAGGGTCTGAGTGGCCTTCAGGTAGGGCTGGCTCTGCTGCAGGTATTCTTCTACTCTGCCTCTGTCCTGCTGCAGCTGGAGAGAGAGAGAACGCAGGGTCACGGGGCTTGCACACCCTCTCCAGGGTCTCCTCCAGCATCCTGGGGGCAGGGAGGGCAGAGGGGCCTGCAGAAGAGCCCCCTGGGGCTCTGTGCTGGCAGGAAGGGAGCGAGGATGCGGCTGCAGGCAGCGGGCTCTGGCCGGGCGCGTTTGCCCAGCTGGGGCAAACCAAGTTGGGTCCTTACCAAGCACTCTCCAATCCTCCATGTCTGTTTTGTCTGGACGAATCGCTTGAGCTCCTTGCATCGCAGAAACTCTGCAGCCACAGCAAGAGCTTCCCCAGAGGCCTGCGGAGCAGCAGAGGTTGGGAGGTAGCAGCACAGCCTTGGGAAGGAGACCCTCTGTCCCCTCCTCTTGGCAGGGCTGCGAGCCTTTCCCAGCGCGTTATGGGAGGCTGTGGTGGGGGGCAGCGTGCACTGGGTTCAGTGGCCAAGGCAAGGCCACGGGACAGCCACCATCGGAGGCAGCTCATGCTGCCGGCCAGAGATCCCCCACAGCAACCCTGTGGCATCAGCACACCCTTGCCCACATAACTGCTCAGCTCTGAGATCTGTACCTTTGCTACGCTCTCACTCTGGTCTCTCATATGAACGTAGAGTGGGAGAAGGCTCCTGTGAACTGTCCTCTTCATTTTCTTCGTCCTTTGCCGCAGCACAGCCTCCACCACGGCTTGGAAGAGGCAGATGGAGTGCTCCCGCACCTGGCTGGACGCCTGGCAGGGAGGAGGACAGGAGGAATTTCAGCATTAGCGTGGCCGATGTGAAGGGAGCTCCCAGCACTGTGAGATGCTTCAGCGCTGGATCCTTCCCAGAGGAGCTGCTCAGGGGCAGCTGCAAGGCCTGGTGCCCGTGAAGGGCAACACAATCGGTTGCCATCGCAGGCTGCCCGCCAGCCACCCCACTTTCGCCACCAGCCGCACCAGCCATGCCCAAGCAGAGCTCCCCAGTGTTATAAGTTGCCCCCTTAATTAATTTTCAGAGAGCATTGCATTAATAATAGAAAGGAAGTTATTGAGTAAGCAACAGCAAGCAAAACAGCGCTGGGCGGCAACGGAGTCTCGGCTCCACCAACGGCACGCACCTCACCCCCCCCCAGGGTCCCTTTTTACATCTTGGTAATTCCGGGATTACGCAGCACATCCTGGTATATTCTGCGACTGTGCGCACTGTTGCTAGGGGGTCGTCTCTGTCCCTCTGGTGGTCGTGAAGATGAAGGCCGTAGTCTTCCTCGGCGTTGTGGTTCAACTTCTTTTTTTAGTTGGTCATGTTGGCCCAGCGTGAGACAGGAAGGCAGGATGTTGATACACTAGTTTAACAACTTATCAGGAGATGGTTACATGAGCTTTGCAGCAGGGTCTTTGAACGAAAGAGGCAACTGAGATGCAGAAGGAGAGAAGGGGAGGGGGTTCTCTTTTTTGTTACATTAAGCAAAAGAATTTTCATAGTGTCTAGCCAAGTATTATACAGCTCCTTACTTCAGCAGGGATCTTTTGCAACTCCTGCTCCTCAAACAGAACTCCTTGTTTTTATAATACAAAAGACAATGAACAAACATTTATTGTGTATTACATGGTGAGGCCGCCCCTCAGGTGCTGTGCTCAGCTTTGGGCCCCTCAGTACCAGAAGGACATCGAGGCCCTGGAGTGTGCCCAGAGCAGGGCTACAAAGCTGGGGAAGGGCCTGGGGCACAAGTCCTGTGAGGAGCGGCTGAGGGAGCTGGGGGTGGTTGGTCTGCGGAAGTGGAGGCTCAGGGGAGACCTCATTGTACTCTACAACTTCCTGAAGGGAGGTTGTGATGAGGAGGGGGTCAGCCTCTTTTCTCAGATAACTAATGATAGGACTTGAGGAAATGGCCACAAGTTGTGCCTGGGGAGATGGGGGACATGGGGATGGGGATGGGGACTTGGGGGCGGGGATGGGGACATGGGGACAGGGATGGGGACATTGGGATGGGGACATGGGGATGGGGACATTGGGGTGGGGATGGGGACATTGGGGTGGGGACATTGGGATGGGATGGGGACATTGGGGTGGGGATGGGGACATGGGGATGGGGACATTGGGGTGGGGACATTGGGGTGGGGACATTGGGATGGGATGGGGACATTGGGGTGGGGATGGGGACATGGGGATGGGGACATTGGGGTGGGGACATTGGGATGGGGATGGGGACATTGGGGTGGGGATGGGGACATGGGGATGGGGACATTGGGGTGGGGACATTGGGATGGGGATGGGGACATTGGGGTGGGGATGGGGACATGGGGATGGGGACATTGGGGTGGAGACATGGGGATGGCACCGTGAGCACGGGGAGGTGGCCGAGGATGTGGGGCTGGGGACGTGGTGGGGACACGGAGGGGGACCTGGGGATCCAGGTGGGGACATGGGGACGTGGGGGGGGACATGGGGACACGGGGGGGGTCCCGGCGCCCCCCGACCCCCCCGCCCCGTGCAGTGCAGCTCGCCCCTGCCCGGTCTGCGCACCCAGGACGTCTGCTGCCGGGGGGCCGGTGTGGCCTGGGGGGTGCACGAGTGCCAGCCCTGCGACGCCGACCCCCGTAAGGCAGCGGGGTTTTTTTTGGGGTTATGGGGTTGGGGGGGGTTCTGCGGTGTGTGGGGGGGGCTCACTTTGTCCCCCCCTCCCCCCCCCCCATTTGCAGCGAACCCCCCCGCCGTGGGGCAGCACCCCTGCCCCAAAGGTTTCCGCCGCGCCAACGGCTCCTGCGTGGGTGAGTTTGGGGAGATTTATTTTTGGGGGGGTTAAAAGGGGATGGGGGGGGTTTTGGGGTGCTGACCCCCACCCTGTGTGTGTGCGTCCCCCCCCCAGATGTGGATGAGTGCCAGGAGGGGGGGTTCTGCAAGAACGGGCTCTGCACCAACACCCGGGGCAGCTTCGCCTGCCTCTGCCACGAGGGCTTCATCCTGGACTCGTCCCGGAGCAGCTGCATCTGTGGGATCGGGATGGGATTGGGGGTGGGGTTGGGGGTGGGGTTGGGGTTGGGATTATGGGTAGGGTTGGGGTTGGGATTGGGATTGGGATTGGGATTGGGATTGGGATTGGGGTTGGGGTTGGGGTTGGGGCTGGGATTGGGGTTGGGGTTGGGATTGGGATTGGGGTTGGGATCGGGATGGGATTGGGGGTGGGATTGGGATTGGGATTGGGGGTGAGGTTGGGGTTGGGGTTGAGATTGGGGTTGGGGTTGGGGGTGGGATTGGGGATGAGGTTGGGGTTGGGATTATGGGTGGGGTTGGGATTGGGATTGGGGTTGGGGCTGGGGTTGGGGTTGGGATTGGGATTGGGATTGGGATTGGGATTGGGATTGGGGTTGGGGCAGGGGCTGGGGCTGGGGCTGGGATTGGGATTGGAATTGGAATTGGGGTTGGGGTTGAGGTCGGGGCAAGGCCTGGAATTGTGGTAGGGATTGGGATTGGGGTTGGAATTGGGATTAGGGTTGGGATTGGGATTGTGGTTGGGATGTGGATGGGGATGGGGTGAGGAGGGAGTAGGGGTTGGGATTGGAGTTGGAGTTGGGATTGGGAGGGGATGGGGATGGGATGGGGATGGGGGTGGTCTGAAATGGAATAGGGATTGGGATTGGGATTGGGATTGGGATTGGGATTGGGAGGGGATAGGGAAGGGAAGAGGAAGGGGAAAGGATTGGGGTGGGATGGGGATGGAGTAGGATGAGGTGGGATTGGGATGGGAACAGGATGAAATGGGATTGGGGTTAGGACCAGGACTAGGACTGGGATTGGGATTGGGATTGGGATTGGGATTGGGATTGGGGTTTTGGGGTTGGGATTGGAATTGGGGTTGGGATTGGGATTGGGGTTAGGACCAGGACTAGGACTGGGATTGGGATTGGAATTGGGGTTGGGATTGGAATTGGGGTTGGGATTGGGATTGGGGTTAGGACCAGGACTAGGACTGGGATTGGGATTGGGATTGGGATTAGGGTGACCGGTACCACCCCCCCGCCCCCCCCCCCCCCCAGCCCACCAGGTGATCTCGGAGGCGCGGGGGCCATGTTACCGGGTGCTGCGGGAGGGGCGCTGCGCGCTGCCCACCCTGCGCAACATCACCCGCCAGATCTGCTGCTGCAGCCGCGTGGGCAAGGCCTGGGGGCCGGCGTGCCAGCGCTGCCCCCCCTTCGGCTCCGGTGAGCCCCCCCGGGACCCCCCCAACCCCTTGGGATCCCCCCAAAAAAAACCCTTTAGGGCGGACCCCCCCCAAAAAAAACAAAAACCCTTTGGGGAGCCTCCGTTTCATGGGATTTGCACCCAAAGCCACGGGCTCACCCTTTGGAGGGGGGTTTTTTTTGGGGGAGGGGGGTAATTTTTTTTGGGGGGGGGTCCATTTTGACACCCCCTCCCCCCCCTTCAATTGCAGAGGGGTTCAAGGAGATCTGCCCCGCCGGCCCCGGCTACCACTACTCGGCCTCCGACCTGCACTACAACACCCGCTACCTGGGCCAGGACCTGCCCCGTGTCCCCCTGGGGCGTCCCCGTGTCCCCTCCCCAGCTGGGACCGCCGCCCGTGAGCCCCTTGTCCCCCCCGCTTTGTCCCCCCCCACCCCCCCCGGCTGCCAGGACCCCCCCTCACCCCATTGCTCTGCCCCACAGCTCGCTGGCGCCCCGGTCGGCCGCCCCCCAGCAGGTCACCGCCTGTCCCCGAGGTGCCACCGCGGGTCCCCAAGGTGCCACAACGCGTCCCTGAGGTGCCACCACGCGTCCCACACGTGCCACCGCGTGTCCCCGAGGTGCCACCACGGGTCCCCGATGTGCCACCACGTGTCCCCGAGGTGCCACAACGCATCCCCGAGGTACCACCACGTGTCCCCGAGGTGTCACCACATGTCCCTGATGTGCCACCACGTGTCCCTGAGGCACCACCGCATGTCCCTGAGGTGCCACATGTCCCCAAGGTTCCACAGCGGGTCCCTGAGGCGCCACAACGTGTCCCCGAGGTGCCACCAGACGTCCCCGAGGTGCCACAACGCGTCCCCGAGGTGCCACCGCGCATCCCCGAGGTGCCACCACCAGCCCCCGAGGTTGTCATCGTGCCTCGACCCACCCTGGGGCTGCTGGGACCCCTCCCCACGCCACCCGGCCCGGAGGGTCCGGCACCAGGTAGGGCTGGGGCACTTGTGCACGGCTGCACAGCACCAGGTAGGGCTGGGGCACTTGTGCACGGCTGCACACGTGTGTGCACCGTTGCACGCATGCATGGTTGCAGATGTGCGCAGGGTTGCACTGTGTGCAGCTGTGTGCGTGCATTTTATTTTATTTTTTGCACGTGTGGTTACGCTCTGCGCCGTTGCACATACACATCTCAGCACAGGCGTGCAAGGTCACACGTGTGTGCATGTGGCTGTGCACTTGTGCATGGTTGCATGCTTGCATGGCTGCATGTGTGCAGTTGCATGTGCACGTGTGCTCAGTTACATGTGCAAGCAGTTACGTGTGCAATTTGCATTTATTCAGTCTCATTTGTGCACAGTTATAGGCGTGCACAGTTACACACGTGCGTGTTACATGTGTGCACACCATTGCAGGCTTGCCCAGCTGCATGCAGCTGCAGTAGCACGTGTGCATCTCATGCATGCACAGCTAAATATATTGTGCACGTGTGCACGGTTTGCATGCATGACTATTTGCACACGTGTGCACGGCTACATGCATGCCTGCTTACACACGTGTGCACAATGCCTACTTACACACGCCTACACGTGTGCATGTGTCCTGTATGCCTATTTGCACACATGTCCACAGTTGCATGCATGCTTGATTGCACACACGTGCACAGTGTGCATGCGTGCATGTTTGCACAGGTGTGCACAGCTGCACGCCTGCCCGTTTGCACACACATGTGTTACTCACGTGTGCCCGCTTGCAGCCGCCGGCAGCGTGTGCGAGCGGAACCCGCGGATCTGCGGCCCCGGGCGCTGCGTCCCGCGCCAGGGCGGCTACACCTGCCTGTGCCACCCCGGCTTCTGGCTCAGCACCCAGGGCACCCACTGCATCGGTGAGCGGCGCCCGGCCCCTCCCTGGGCACCCATGTCCCCATGCACCCACCTCCCCCTGCACTCATTTCCCCGTGCGCCCATTTCCCTGTGCACCCACCTCCCTGTGCACCTGTTTCCCCATGCACCCACCTCCCCATGCACTCACCCGTTTCCCCGTGCACCTATTTCCCCGTGCAGCCACCCATTTCCTCATGCACCCATTTCCTCACGCACCCATTTCCTTCTGCACCCATTTCCCCATGCGCCCACCTCCTCATGTACCCACCCATTTCTCCGTGCACCCATTTCCCCATCTATCCACTTCCTTGTGCACCCACCTCCCCGTGCACCCACCTCTCCAAGCCCCAATTTCCCCCTGCCCCCATTTCCCCATGCACCCGTTTCCCCACGCACCCACCCATCTCTCCATGCCCCCACCTCCCCGTGCCCCCATTTCCCCGCGCACCCACCTCCCCACTCCCCTCTCCCCCTTCCCTCCCACCCACCTCTCCATCCGTCCCCGCTCCTGTCCGTCCGTCTGTCCCCATTGCCGTCCGTCCCCCCGCCTGCCCAGACGTGGACGAGTGCCGGCGCAGCCCCCGGCCCTGCGCCCCCGGCCGCTGCGAGAACACGGTGGGGAGCTTCCGCTGCGTCTGCGGCCCCGGCTACCGGCCCGGCCCCGGCGGCACCGACTGCCAAGGTCAGCAGGGACGGGGGGGGGACAGAGGGGGACAATGGGGACAACGGGGATGGGGCTGAGGTGGCCGTGTCCCCGTAGATGTGGATGAATGCGCCCAGAGCCCCTCGCCCTGCGCCCAGAGCCGCTGCGAGAACTTGCCCGGTGGCTACCGCTGCGTCTGCCCGGCCGGCTACCAGGCCAGCACGCCCACGGGACAGTGCCAGGGTGAGCGGGGACACGGGGGTGTGGGGACACCGGGCTGTGGGGACACTGGGTGTGGGGACACCGGGGTGTGGGGACACCAAGGGTATGGGGACACCAAGGGTATGGGGACACCATCTGCGTGTTCAACACCCATGGGGTCATCGTTCATGGGGTCACCATCCATTGGGTCAGCAGCCATGGGGTCACCATGCCATAGTGTTGCCAGCCACGGGGTTAAACATCCATGGTGAACCCATCCATAACCTCCCAATACGTGGTGTCCCCATGCGTGGTGTCCCCATGCGTGGTGTCCCCATCCATGGAGTCCCCATCCATGGTGAACCCATCCATAACCTCCCAATACGTGGTGTCCCCATCTGTGGTGTCCCCATGCGTGGTGTCCCCGTCCGTGGTGCCACCACCCACGCCCTCCCCGCGGTGCCACCACCGCCGCCCCCTCTCCGTGCCGCGCAGACATCGACGAGTGCGAGAACCACCTGGCCTGCCCCGGCCAGGAGTGCGCCAACACGCCGGGCTCCTTCCAGTGCCGGCCGTGCCGCGACGGCTTCGAGCTGCACCATGGGCGCTGCGCAGGTACCCGCGTCCCCCCACGTCCCCCCTGTCCCCCCGAGGGGGGGGCCAACCCTTAATTGTGCCACCCCCTAGACGTGGACGAGTGCGCCACGGGCTCGCCCTGCGGTCCCCACGGCCGCTGCAGTAACACCGAGGGCTCCTTCCACTGCCAGTGCCGGCGCGGATACCGGGTGGGTGCCGGCGGCGCGCCATGCGCGGGTGAGTGGTGGGGGCGGCGTGGGGATGGTGCCGTGTCCCCCCCACACCCGACGGCCCCCCCACGGCCCCCATCTGCCCACAGATGTCAACGAGTGCCTGGAGGGCGACTTCTGCTTCCCCCACGGCGAGTGCCTCAACACCGAGGGCTCCTACAGCTGCCTCTGCGCCCAGGGCTATGCCAGCACCCCCGAGGGCACCGCATGCGTTGGTCAGAGCCCGGCATGGTCCCGGTCCCTGTCCCTGTCCCTGTCCCTGTCCCCGTCCCCATACCCATCCCGGTCCCATTGCAGTCCCCATTCTCATTGTGGTTTCTATTCCAGTTGCGGTTTTTTAGTCCCAGTTAATCTACTCAGTCCCATCCCCGTGCCTATCCATGTCCCCATCCAATCCCAATCCTATCCCCATCCCAATCCCATCCCCATCCTATCCCATCCCAATGTCTCTCCCTGTCCCCATCCCATCCCACCCCAATCCCAACCCCCATCCCATCTCTGTCTCCATCCCATCCCCATTCCCACCCCAGTCCCCATCCCCATCCCAATCCCATCCCCATCCCACCCCAATCCCATCCCCATCCTACCCTTTTTCCACCCCAATCCCAATCCCACCCCAATCCCATCCCATCCCTTTTCCACCCCATCCCCATTTCCATCCCAATCCCAATCCCACCCCAGTCCCATCCCATCCCACCCCACCCCTCCACCACCCACCCACGCATCCGGGTACCACGGGGTGCCACCAGCCCCTTGTGTCCCCCTCTTTCCCCGTATCCCCCCTGCCCCCGTGTCCCCCCCCTGTACCCACGTCCACCCCGTGCCCATGTCCCCCCCGTCCTCACCCCGTGTCCCCCCCCAGACGTGGACGAGTGCCAGCGCGGGGACGTGTGCCGGGGCGGCCGCTGCGCCAACACCGACGGCGCCTTCGAGTGCCACTGCCCCGCCGGCTTCCGCACCGACGCCGAGCGGGCCCAGTGCCACGGTGAGGGGCTGGGGGGTTGGGGGGGGGGGGATTTTGGGTGCCCCCCACCCTGGGGCTGGCGGCGAGGGTGGCCCTGTCCCCGCAGATGTGGACGAGTGCCAGGAGCACGGGGCCGAGTTGTGTGGGGCTGAGCGCTGCGAGAACTTGCCCGGATCCTACCGCTGCGTGCCCGCCTGCCAGCACGGCTACCGGCCCCGGGACGGCGGGGGGTGTGAGGGTGAGCGGGGATTGGGATTGGGATTGGGATTGGGATTGGGGTTGGGGTTGGGGTTGGGGTTGGGGTTGGGATTGGGATTGGGATTGGGATTGGGATTGGGGTTGGGGTTGGGGTTGGGGTTGGGATTGGGATTGGGATTGGGATTGGGATTGGGATTGGGGTTGGGGTTGGGGTTGGGGTTGGGGTTGGGGTTGGGGATGGAGATAGAGACCAATAGTGGATGGGTTTAGGGACTGGGACTAGGATGGGGATGGGAGGGGATGGGATTGGGGTGGGATTGGGAGGGGGATGGGAGGGGATTGGGGTGGGGATGGGAGGGGATTGGGATGGGATTGGGATGGGATTGGGATGGGATGGGGATGGGGATGGGAGGAGATTGGGGTGGGGATGGGATGGGGATGGGGATTGGGATTGGGGTTGGGGTTGGGATTGGGGTGGGGATGGAGATAGAGACCGATAGTGGATGGGTTTAGGGACTGGGACTAGGATGGGGATGGGAGGGGGTGGGATTGGGGTGGGATTGGGGTGGGGATGGGATGGGGATGGGATGGGGATGGGAGGGGATGGGATTGGGGTGGGATTGGGATGGGGATGGGATGGGGATGGGATGGGGATGGGATTGGGATTGGGGTGGGGATGGAAATGGAGACTAATAATGGATGAAAATAGGGACTGGGACTGGGACTGGGACTGGGACTGGGACTGGGACTGGGACTGGGACTGGGATGGGGATGGGGATGGGAGGGGATGGGAGGGGATTGGGGTGGGGATGGGAGGGGATGGGATTGGGGTGAGATTGGGATGGGGATGGGAGGGGGATGGGAGGGGATTGGGGTGGGGATGGGATGGGTTGGGATGGGATGGGATGGGATGGGGATGGGATTGGGGTGGGGATGGAAATGGAGACTAATAATGGATGAAAATAGGGACTGGGACTGGGACTGGGACTGGGACTGGGACTGAGACTGGGACTGGGACTGGGACTGGGACTGCGACTGCGACTGGGACTGAGACTGGGACTGAGACTGGGACTGGGACTGGGACTGGGACTGGGACTGGGATGGGGATGGAATGGGTTTGGAATGGGGATGGGGGTGGGATTGGAACAGGATTGGGATGGGGATGGAGATGGAGACCAATAATGGATGAAAATAGGGGGTGGGATTGGGATGGGATTAGGGTGAGATTGGGATGGGGTTGGGGATGGGATGGGAATGGAGACAGGTCCAGGGACCAGAACGGGACGAGGATGGGGACTGGGACAGGGATGGGAACCCGCACACAGGGCTGTGATGCGCACGGGGCTCATCCTGCCCGGGGCCGTGGTCCCCATCATCCCCCACCCCACCTTGTCCCCCCCCCATGCTTGGGGTCCCCCCGGTGTCCCCGCAGATGTGGACGAGTGCCAGGAGCATGGGGCCGAGTTGTGTGGGGCCGAGCGCTGCGAGAACCTGCCCGGATCCTACCGCTGCGTGCCCCCCTGCCAGCCCGGCTACCGGCCCCGGGACGGCGGGGGGTGTGAGGGTACGGGGCCATAGGGACGGGGACAGGGCCATGGGGATGGGGATGGGGCCATGGGGACGGGGATGAAGCCATGGGGATGGGGACGGGGCCATGGGGATGGGGATGGGGCCATGGGGACGGGATGAGGCCATGGGGATGGGGATGGGGCCATGGGGATGGGGATGGGGCCATGGGAACGGGGATGGGGCCATGGGGATGGGGATGGGGCCATGGGGATGGGGACAGGGCCATGGGGACGGGGATGGGGCCATGGGGACGGGGATGGGGCCATGGGGACAGGGACTGGGGCACGGGGATGGGGATGGGGGTACGGAGAGGCTGAGGGGACCCTGAGGGGCCATGGCATGGGGGACATCAGGGACAAGCCAATGGGGCACAATAGGGACAAAGCTATGGGGACATGGAAAAAACAACGGGGATGCTGGGGACAAGCCAATGGGGTCGAGGTGCAGGGGGACTTCTCTATGGGGTCAGGATGGGGATGGGCAGCAGGGGACATCAGGGACAACACCACGGGAGATAATGGGGACAAAACGATGGGGGACATTGGGACAAGCCAATGGGGCCACTGGGGACAAGCCAATGGGGTCGAGGTGCAGGGGGGCTTCTCCATGGGGTCAGGATGGAGACGGAGAGCAGGGACCATCGGGGGACAGTGGGACCCCCCCATGGGGCTGAGCTTTTGGGGGACGGCTCCACGCTCCCCCCCCAATGTCCCCACCGCCCCCTCCCCCCAAAAAAACGTCACCTCCCCGCTTGCAGACGAGGACGAGTGCGCCGAGGGGGGGTCCCGCTGCGGCCCCCACGCCGCCTGCCACAACCTCCCCGGCTCCTTCCAGTGCGCCTGCCACCAGGGCTACGAGGCCGCCCGGCACGGCCACCACTGCCAGGGTACGGGGACAGCGGGGACAGCAGGGGGGGGACACCCAGAGTGACACTGAGCCCCCCCCCTTCGTGTTTCCCCCCAGACGTGGACGAGTGCGCGACGCTGCCGGGGGTGTGCGGGGCGGCGCGCTGCGAGAACGTGGACGGCTCCTTCCTCTGCCTCTGCCCCGACGGGGGGCACGAGTTCGATCCGGTGACGGGGACGTGCGGGGGACCCCCCCCAGCGACCCCACTCCTCCGGCCCCCCCCGGAGCCGTGGAAGCCCCCCCGGGCTTGGCGGCGTGCTTCAGCCCCGCCTGCGGGGTGCTGGCGCCCAACGTCAGCCGGCAGCAGTGCTGCTGCAGCGTGGGGGGCGCCTGGGGGGTCCGCTGCCCCCCCCCGAGGCCGTGCCCCACGCCTGGAACCGGTGGGGACATGGGGACGCTATGGGGGGGGGAGGGGATTGGGGATGGCGTGGGGTGGGAAGGGATTGGGGTGGGAGTGGGATTGGGGATGGGGATTGGGATTGGGGATGGGGACGGGGATAGGGATGGGGATGGGGATGGGGATGGGGATGGGGATGGGGATGGGGATGGGGATGGGGATGGGGATGGGGATGGGGATTGGGACTGGGATGGGAAGGGATGGGGATAGGACTGGGATGGGATGGGATGGGATTGGGATTGGAGTGGAGTGGGATGGGATGCGATTTGGGATGGGATGGGATGGCGATGGGATTGGAGTTGCAATTGGGACTGGGATGGGATGGGATTGGGATGGAGATAGGATTAGGATTGGGATGGGATTGGGATAGGATTGGGGGGTGGAGATGGAATTGGGATGGGGTTGGTGATGGGATTGAGATAGATTGGGATTGGGACTGGGATGGAATGGGGATGGGATGGGGATGGGATGAGGATGGGACTGGGATTGGGGTGGGAAGGGATTGGGATGGGTTTGGGGTGGTGATGGGATTTGGGATGGGGATGGGGATGGGATTGTAAAGGGATTGGGATTGGGGTGGGTATTGCCAGGGATTAGGACTGGGATGGGATGGGATTGGGATCGGGGTGTGGATGGGACAGGGATGGGCTGGGGATGGGGTCAGGATGGTGCCAAGGTGCAGGGGGGGTGACACCTCTGTCCCCCCCCCCAAGCCGAGCACCGAGCCCTCTGCCCCCACGGGACCGGCCAGACCACGGGGCCCCAGGGCTCAGCAGCAGGTCAGTGCGGCCGCGGGGGGGGCACAGCAATGGGGCCCCCCCCCATTTGGGGGCTCCCTCCGTTTAGGGACTCCCCCCCCTACTCAGGGGCTCCCCCCTGTATTTAGCGGTTCCCCAATGTTGGGGATGCCCCCCCATTTTGGGGATGCCACCCCTGTTTTGGGGCTCCCCCATTTATGGGATGCCCCCCATTTTGGGGACTCACCCCCCCTAATTTGGGAATGGCCCCCATTTGGGGGACTCACCCCTCCCATTTTGGGGATGTCCCCATTTTTCAGGGTGCCCCCTCAATTTGGGGATGCCCCCCCTATTTGTGGGGTTACGCCCCTCCCCTTTTGGGTGCATCCCGCCTATTTTGGGGCAATACCCCCCCCTATTTTGGGGTTCCCCTCCTATATAGGGGCTCCCCCGTTTCGGGGGTGCCCCCCCAATTCCGAGGACCCTCCCCCTGACGTCGCCCCCCCCCTTACCCCCTTACCCCCCAGATGTGGACGAGTGCCGGGTGTTCGCGCCGCAGCTGTGCCGGGGGGGGGTCTGCATCAACGCCGCCCCCGGCTTCAGCTGCTACTGCCCCAGCGGCTACTACTACGAGCAGGAGCACCTGCAGTGCGTGGGTGAGCACCCAGCACCCCCAGCACCCCCCCAGCACCCCCCCAGCACCCCCAGCACCCTGACCTCAGCACCCCCAGCACCCTACTTGTGCCCTGGGTGCACCCTGCCTGCACCCTGAGCACCCTACTTGCATCCTGAGCACCCTGAGCACCCTGCCTGCACCCTGAGAGCACCCTACTTGCACCCTGACTGCACCCTAAGAGCACCCTGTGCACCCCGAGCACCCTACTCGCACCTTGAGCACCCTGCCCTCAGCACCCTGAGCACCCTGCCAGCACCCCCAGCACCCCCAGCACCCCCAGCACCCTGACCTCAGCACCCTAATTGTGCCCTGGGTGCACCCTGCCTGCACCCTGAGCACCCTGAGCACCCGACTTGTGCCCTGACTGCACCCTGAGTGCGCCCTACCTGCACCCTGAGCACCCTAATTGTGCCCTGAGTGCGCCCTACTTGCACCCTGCCTGCACCCTACTTGCACCCTGAGAGCACCCTGAGCACCCAGCCAGCACGCTGAGCTCCCTACCTGCACCCTGAGCACACAACCTGTACCCAGAAAGCACCCTAAGAGCACCCTGGCTGCACCCTGAGCACCCTCTTTGCACCCTGAGCACCCAACTTGTGCCCTGCCAGCACCCTACCTGCACCCTGAGCACCCTGCCTGCACCCAGCCAGCACCCTGAGCACCCAACTTGCATCCTGAGCACCCTGAGCGTGCCCTGTCTGCACCCTGAGCACCCAACTTATGCCCTGAGTGCACTCTACCTGCACCCTGAGCACCCTACTTGCACCCTGCCAGCACCCTGAGCACCCTGCCTGCACCCAGCTCACACCCTGAGAGCACCCTGCCCACACCCTTCCAGCACCCTGCCAGCACCCTGAGCACCCTACTTGCACCCTGCCTGCACCCTGAGCACCCTGCCAGCACCCAGCCAGCACCCTGAGCACCCAACTTATGCCCTGAGTGCACCCTACTTGCACCCTGAGCACCCAACTTGTGCCCTGCCAGCACCCTGCCTGCACCCTGAGCACCCTAATTGTGCTCTGAGTGCACCCTGGCTGCACCCTGAGCACCCTCTTTGCACCCTGAGCACCCAACTTGTGCCCTGAGTGCGCTCTACCTGCACCCTGAGCACCCTACTTGCACCCTGACTGCACCCTGAGCACCCTGCCTGCACCCAGCTCACACCCTGAGCACCCTGCCCACACCCTTCCAGCACCCAGCCAGCACCCTGAGCACCCTGAGCGTGCCCTACCTGCACCCTGAGCACCCTAATTGTGCTCTGAGTGCACCCTCCCTGCACAATACCTGCACCCTGAGCACCCAACTTGTGCCCTGAGTGCACCCTCCCTGCACCCTCAGCACCCTGCCTGCACCCTGTCTGCACCCCGAGCACCCTACTCGCACCCCAAGCACCCTGCCCTCAGCCCCCCGAGCACCCTTCCAGCCCCCCGAGCCCCCTTCCAGCCCCCCCCCCCGTGCCCCCCACCCCCTTGCCGACCACCACCGCCCCCCCCCCAGATAACGACGAGTGCCAGGACGAGGACGCGGAGCCGTGCATCGGGGGCCGCTGCGTCAACACGGTGGGCTCCTACTTCTGCTCCTGCGCCCCCCCCCTGGTGCTGGACGGCTCCCAGCGCCGCTGCGTCACCAACGACACCCGCGCCATGGGTGAGGCCACCCCCTGTCACCCCCCCCGTGTCACCGTCACCCCCCCCGTGTCGCCCTGTCCCCACGTGTCCCCATATCCCTGCCCTATGTCCCCGTGGCCCCCCATCCCCGTGTCCCGGCACTGTCCCCTGATGCCCCCCCCGTGTCCCCATGTCCCACATCCTGATGTCCCACGTCACCGTGTCCCCACGTCCTGTGTCCCCATACCCCCATGGCGCTGTATCCCCCATGTCCCCAAATCCCCGTGTCCCCGTGTCCCCATGTCCCACATCCTGATGTCCCACGTCACCGTGTCCCCACGTCCTGTGTCCCCATACCCCCATGGCGCTGTATCCCCCATGTCCCCAAATCCCCGTGTCCCTGTGTCCCCATGTCCCACGTCGCCTCCCCCTTGTCCCACATCCCCCTGTCCCACGTCACCATATCCCCGTGTCCCCATGTCCCCATGTCCCACATCCCTTCATCCCAGTGTCCCCCATTGTCTCCCCACATCCCACATCACCTCCCCATGTCCCCACCTCACTGTGTCCCCATGTCCCCGTGTCCCCATGTCCCCACGTCCCTATGACCCCACAGCCACGTGGCCCCATAGCCTCATGTTGCCATGCACCCGTGTCCCCTACGGCCCCTTGTCCCCTCGTCCCCATGTCCCCATGTCCCTAAGGCCCTATAGCCTCACATCCCTGTGTCCCCATGTCCCCCCATGTCCCTGTCCCCCCCCCCATGCCCACGTCCCCATGCCCCCTCCCATGCCCACGACCCCCCATCCCCTATACCCATGTCCCCATGTCCCCATGTCCCCAAGACCCCACACAGGGGGACCCCCACCCTGCCCCCCTCCTACCCCAGCAATAGGGACCCCCCCAGACCCCCATAATGGGGACCCCATGGGCACCCCCCAGAGTGGGTCCCCCTTAGACACCCCCCCCATGATTGGGACCCCTTGGACCCCCCCCATAACAGGGACCCCTTTGCCCCCCCCAATAATGGGAACCCCTCCCACCACCCCACAACGCCCCCCCCCTAATGGAGACCCCTTGGGTACCCCCCATATAACAGTGCCCCCCCCACCTCTTTACACCCCCCCCCCTTAGCATCCCCAATTTTTAGGACCCCACCCCACAACCTGCCCCCCCCCCCATTTTTTTTTCTCCCCCCCCCCCCCCCCCCAGATGACTTCGAGTTCCTCTGCAACGTCCTGCGCCCCCCCGGCCCGGGGCTGGGCCCCCCCTACGAATACGGCCCCGAATACCCCCCCCACTACGGGCTGCCCTACGGCCCCCTCCCCTTTGGGGGTCCGGGCCCCCGCCTGCCCCCCCCGGGGCTGCGCGCCGACTACGACCCCTATGGGCTGGGGGGGGGCTACGACCCCCGCGGGGACGCCCTTTACGCCGCCCCCCCCCCGCTACGAGGACTTGGAGGATTTCGAGGGGTCCCGCCGGGGCCCCCCCCGCTCCTCCCGGCCCCGCAGCCCCCCCAGCGCCCCCCAGGACCCCCCCCCGTGGCTCTTCCAGCCCCATGGTGTGGCCGAGCGGCCGGGGCGAGCCAGCGAGGATGGTGAGTTTGGGGGGGGGCGGGATTGAGGGGTTTTGGGGGGGGATTTTGTTTTTTTTATGGGGAGGGGGCTGACGGGGACCCCCCCCCGCAGACCCCCGGGACGAGGCGCTGCCGCCGGAGCTGTGCGGGGTGCTGAGCGGCTGCGAGCATGGGCACTGCGTGCGGGTGCCCCAGGGCTTCACCTGCGCCTGCGACCCCGGCTACCGGCTGGACGCGGCACGCGTGGCCTGCGTGGGTGAGACACGGCCTAATCCCGGCCTAATCCGGCCTAATCCGGCCTAATCCGGCCTAGTCCCGGCCTAGTCCCGGCATAATCCCGGCCTAATCCGGCCTAATCCGGCCTAATCCGGCCTAGTCCCGGCCTAGTCCCGGCATAATCCCGGCCTGATTCCGGCATAATCCCGGCCTAATCCGGCCTAATCCGGCCTAGTCCCGGCATAATCCCGGCATAATACGGCCTAATCCGGCCTAGTCCCGGCCTAATCCGGCCTAATCCGGCCTAGTCCCGGCATAATCCCGGCATAATACGGCCTAATCCGGCCTAATCCCAGCCTAATCCGGCCTAATCCGGCCTAATCCCGGCCTAATCCGGCCTAGTCCCGGCATAATCCCGGCCTAATCCGGCCTAATCCCGGCCTGATCCCGGAATAATCCCGGCCTGATCCCGTCCTAATTCCTTCATAATCCCGGCCTAGTCCCGGCCTAATCTGGCATAATCCAGGCCTAATCCCGGCCTGATCCCGGCCTGATCCCAGCCTAATCCTGGCCTAATCCCGGCCTGATTCCGGCCTGATTCCGGCCTGATCCCGGCATAATCCCAGCCTGTTCCCATCCCAATCCCATCCCATCCCAAACCCCAGTCCCAGACCAAATCCCACCCCATCCCATCCCCAATCCCACTTTAATCCAACCCCCAATCCCACCCTAATCCAACCCCAAATCCTACCCCAATCCTACCCCAATCCTACCCCAAATCCCGATCCCATGCCCATTCCATACCCCCAATCCCAATCCCACCCCAATCCCATCCCCACCCCCCCAATCCCATCTGCAACCCCTTCCCACCCCAGTCCGACCCCAAATCCAATCCCAATCCCACCCCAAATCCCAACTAAATCCCAATCCCGCCCCAAATCCCAACCAATCTCAGTCCCCACCCCAAATCCCTTCCCATCCCAACACAAACCCATCCTAATCCCACCCCAATCCCATCCCAAATCTCACCCCAATCCCATCCGCAACCCCTCCCCACCCCAGTCTAACCCCAAATCCAATCCCAACCCCAATCCCACCCCAAATCCTACCCAATCCCAATCAAACCCCAATCCCACCCCAATCCCCCCTCAAATCCCCCCCAATCCCAATCCCACCCCAATCCCATCCCAATCCCCCACAATCCCAATCCCCACCAAAATCCCACCCCAATCCCATCCCCATCCCCCTCAATCCCACCCCAAAACCCACACAATCCCAATTCCACCCCACCCCAATCCCACCCCAATCCCATCCCAATCCCATCCCAATCCCCCTCAATCCCACCCCAATCCCCCCCAATCCCAATCCCACCCCAATCCCCCCCAACCCCCCCCCCCAATCCCACCCCAAATCCCACCCCATTCCCCCCCCAATCTCCCCCAATCCCCCCAAAACCCCCCAATCCCACCCCAATCCCACCCCAAATCCCCCCCAACCCCCCTTAATCCCCCTCCCCGACCCCCCCTGACCCCCCCCCTTTTCCCCGCAGACCTCGACGAGTGCTCGGAGGCCGCCCTGTGCCGGGGGGGGCGCTGCCTCAACACCCCCGGCTCCTTCCGCTGCCTCTGCCCCCCCGGCTCTGTCCCGGCGCAGGGACCCCCCCGCTGCATCCCCGCGCGCCCCCCGGCCTGAGCCCCCCCCTCCCCATCCCGGGGGGGGGGCCCTGTATTTATTGTCTGTATATATCGGAGCTGGGGGGGGGGGGGGATGGAGAGACACTGGGGGGCACCGTCCGGCATCCCCCCCCCGCCCGCTGTGGGGTGAGGTGGGGGGGGGGCTCCTGGGGGTGCCCATGGGGGTGCCCGGCCCCCCGCTCCCTCCCCCCCCGTCCATGTGAGCCCCCCCTCACTTCCCCCCCAATTTTTACAGAATAAAGGTTTTCTATAAAATGAGCTGGGGGGGGGGGAGTTCTTTCATCCTAATAGGGTCGGGTGGGGGGGGGGCTGTGGTGTCACAGGGACTGGGACCCCAAATGGGACCCCCCCCTCATGAGTCTGGACCCCTCTACTTGGGACTGGGACCCCTCTATGGGTTTGGGACCCCCCCCAGTGGGACTGGGACCCCCCCCATGTATCTGCTCCCCCCCTCAATGTGTCTGCCCCCCCCAATGGGACTGGGAGCCCCCCATGTGTCTGGGACCCCTCCATGGGTTTGGGGACCCCCCCCAATGGGATCAGGATCCCCACCCCAATGGTGCTGTGACCCCCCCCCCCCATGGGTCTGTGACCCCCCAATGGGACCGGGAACCCCCCTATTGGACCTGGGACCCCCCCCATGTGTCTGGGACCCCCCCCATGTGTCTGGGACCCCCCCCCCATGCATCTGGGACCCCCAACCCCCCCCAGTGACCACAGCGAGCCCGTCGCGCTTCGAGCCCCCCGTTTATTGCCCCCCCTCGTCCAGCAGCCCCCCGTCCTCCTCGGGGGGGTCCGGGGGGGGGCGCAGCGCGGCGCTGACCCCGTGCAGCTCCAGCAGCTGCTGGAAGGCCGCCAGCAGCAGCAGCGCCGCCGTCACCCCCAGCAGCAGGTAGGCTGGGGGGGGGGGACACAGCGGTCAGAGACCCCCACCCCCCCGTGGAGACCCCCACCCCATGGAGAGATCCCCATGGAGACCCCCCCCCAATGAAGACCCAATCCGCCATGGTGACCCCATCCATGAAGACCCCGCCACCATGAAGACCCCACCCCAATGGAGACCCAACCACCATGGAGACCCCAACCATGAAGACCCCAACCACCATAAAGACACCACCAGAAAGACCCCACCCCAATGGAGACCCCAACCACGGAGACCCCAACCATGGAGAACCCAACCACCATAGAGACCCCAACCATGAAGTCCCCCAACCACGAAGACCCCAACCACGAAGACCCCAACCATGAAGACCCCACCCCAATGGAGACCGCGCCCCAGTGGAGACCCAACCACCATGGAGACCCCAACCATGGAGACCCAACCACCATAAAGACACCACCCCAATGGAGACCCCAACCACGAAGACCCCAACCACGAAGATCCCAACCATGAAGACCCCAACCATCTAAACCCCAACCATGGAGACCCCAACCATGAAGACCCCAACCATGAAGACCCCAACCATAAAGACCCCAACCATGAAGACCCCAACCATCTAAACCCCAACCACGGAGACCCCAACCATGGAGAACCCAACCACCATAGAGACCCCAACCATGAAGTCCCCCAACCACGAAGACCCCAACCACGAAGACCCCAACCATGAAGACCCCAACCATAAAGACCCCAACCATGAAGACCCCAAC
The DNA here is from genome assembly GCF_047663525.1 of Anas platyrhynchos. Lineage (NCBI taxonomy): Eukaryota > Metazoa > Chordata > Aves > Anseriformes > Anatidae > Anas > Anas platyrhynchos. The sequence goes on from NC_092618.1 coordinate 7,798,086, forward strand.
CATCTAAACCCCAACCATGGAGACCCCAACCATGAAGACCCCAACCATGAAGACCCCAACCATAAAGACCCCAACCATGAAGACCCCAACCACCATGGAGAACCCAACCATGAAGACCCCCAACCACGAAGATCCAACCACCATGAAGACCCCAACCATGAGGACCCCAACCACCTAAACCCCAACCATGGAGACACCAACCATGAAGACCCCAACCATGAAGACCCCACCACCATAAAGACCCCACCCCAATGAAGACCCCCCCCACCAAGAAGACCCCAACCACATAGCCCCAACCCCCACATAACCCCAACCCCAGATCCCCAAACCCCAACGCCCCCCACCCCAACGCCCCCCCCCAACCCCCCGCCCCCGCTCACCGGCCAAGGCCACCCGGTAGAGGTGGCGCGGGGGCTGCCCCTCCGGTGCCCCCGCCGCGTCCCCCAGCCCCACGGTGGTGACGGCCATGCCGCAGAAGAAGACGGCGTCCAAGAAGCTCCCGGAGCCCCCCAGGGCCCACAGGGCGGCGGCAGGCAGCAGCACGAAGCCCCCCGCCACCGCCACCGCCAGCAGCCCCAAATGGAGCCCGGCGGCCCCCCGGGGGCTCCAACCCCACCGCGTCCTCAGGTAGCGCCGGGGCCACCGGGTGACCGGCACCGAAAGCCACCGGGCCACCACCGCCAACGTCAACACCGTGAAGGGGACGCCCAGCGCCGCGTAGGCCAAGCAGAAGGCTTTGCCCCCCGGGGACAGGGGGGCCACGGGGCCGTAGCCTGGGGGGGGGGGGGAAATTTAGGGGGGGGACCCCCCCCGGTAAGTGAAAGGGGAGGGGGGACCCCTGGGGGTGGTGGGGGGAGGTTGGGGGCTTGGTGGTGATGGGGGTCCTGGGCGAACTGGGGGGCTCTGTGGGCTGGGGGGGTCCTGGTGGGGCTGGGGGGGGGCCTGGGGGTCCCAGTGCTAAAGGGGGTCCCAAAACCCATGGGGGTCCTGAGGTTCTCAGGGGGCTCGGTGCCTATGGGGGGCCATGGAGGGTCCTGGTGCCCACGGGGGTCCTGGTGTTCATGGGGGTCCCGGTGTTCTTGGGGGGGTCCCGGGGGGGCCTGGTGCTCAGAGGCGTCCTGGGGGAATTGGTGCTCATGGGGGTCCTGGGGTTCATGGGGGTCCCGGGGGTCTCAATGCCCTTGGGGGGGTCCTGGTGCCCATGGGGTTCTTTAGGAGGGTCCCAATTCGGAGGGGGGGTCCCGATTTGGGGGCGGGGGGGCTCCTTACCCACAGTGGTGAGCAGGGTGGTGGAGAAGAAGAAGGCGGAGGCCAGGTCCCACCGCGGGGTCCCGGAGGCGTTGAGGGTCCCGGGGGGGGTCCCGAGGGTCCGCGCCCCCCCCTCCAGCACCCAGAGCCCCAGGGTGCCCAGCAGCAGCAGCCCCCCCTGGGCCACCGTGTGGCCTTGGGGACGTGGTGGCCATGGGGACATGGTGGATATGGGGACATGGTCATCCTGGGGACATGGTGGCCACGGAGACATGGTGGCCATGGGGATGTGGTGGCCATGGGGACATGGTGGCCTTGGGGACAAGATGGCCGCCGTAGCCAGGAAATGGCCACGACACCTCAGGGACAGCCCTAGGGCCACCACGGCCACCGTGTGGCCTTGGGGATGTGGTGGCCACGGAGATGTGGTGGCAACAGGGATGTGGTGGATCTGGGGACATGGTGGTCTTGGGGAAGTGGTAGCCCTGGGGACGTGGTGGCCTTGGGGACAAGATGGCCGCCGTGGCCAGGAAATGGCCACGACACCTCAGGGACAGCCCTAGGGCCACCACGGCCACCGTGTGGCCTTGGGGACGTGGTGGCCTTGGGGATAAGATGGCGCTGGGGACATGGTGGATATGGGGCCGTGGGGGCTATGGGGCCATGGGGGCTATGGGGACGTGGTGGCCCTGGGGACATGGTGGCCTTGGTGACGTCATGGCTTTGGTTGCCATCATGGCTTTGGTGACGTGGTGGCCTTGGTGACGTCATCACCTTAGTGGCACGGTGGCCTTGCTGACATCACACCCTTGCTGACGTCACGGCCCCGCGCGCCCGTCCCCATGGCAACCGCCACTTCCGGCCCCGCCCCGCCGCTCCGCCAACAGCTTCCTCCCGCGCTCCTCACGTGACCGGAAGCGGAAGCGCCATGGAGCCCCCGGGAGCGGCGGCGGGGCTCGGTGCGGACCCCCGGCGCCCCCCCCCTCCCCCGACCCCCCCCGGCCCCCCCTGACCCCCCCTCTCCTCTCCCCGCAGCCCCCAAGCGCCGCGGCCCGGGCCCGGCCCCTCCGCGGATGGCGGAGCCGCGGCCGCTCTTCGACGACACCAGCGGCGGGGCCGCCCCCCCCCCCCACGGCCCGGCCCGGGCCTACGGGGCCCCCCCGGCGGCCCCCCCGGCGTCCTCCGCATCCCGCCTGCCCCCCCCCGCCGCCGCCTTCCTGGCCGAGCCCGTGTCCAGCCTGGCCGCCGCCTACGGCAGCAGCTTGGCCAGCCAGGGCCGGGACATCGTGGACCGGAACGTGAGGAGCGGGATAAGGGGGGGTGGAGGGAGAATTGGGGGGGGTGGGGGGGGGCGGCGGGGAGCTATAGGGGGCTGCGGGGGGCTACAGGGGGCTATATGGGGCTAGGGGGGCTATAGGGGGCTATAGGGGGCTCTAGGGTGCTATGGGGGGCTATTGGGGGCTACGGGGGGCTATGGGTGGCTACGGGGGGCTGTACTCGGCTCTGGTGAGGCCGCACCTCGAGTACTGTGTTCAGTTTTGGGTCCCTCGCTACAAGAAGGACATGGAGGTGCTTGAGCGGGTCCAGAGAAGGGCGACGAAGCTGGTGAGGGGCCTGGAGAACAAGTCCTACGAGGAGCGGCTGAGGGAGCTGGGCTTGTTCAGCCTGGAGAAGAGGAGGCTCAGGGGCGACCTTATCGCTCTTTACAGATACCTTAAAGGAGGCTGTAGTGAGGTGGGGGTTGGCCTGTTCTCCCACGTGCCTGATGACAGGATGAGGAGGAATGGGCTAAAGTTGCGCCAGGGGAGTTTTAGGTTGGATCTTAGGAAGAACTTCTTTACCGAAAGGGTTGTTAGACACTGGAACAGGCTGCCCAGGGAAGTGGTGGAGTCACCATCCCTGGAAGTCTTTAAAAGACGTTTAGATGTAGAGCTTAGGGATATGGTTTAGTGGGGACTGTTGGCGTTAGGTCAGAGGTTGGACTCGATGATCTTGAGGTCTCTTCCAACCTAGAAATTCTGTGATTCTGTGACTTATTGGCTCAGCTCTGGTCAGCAGAGGGGCCCTTAGCAAACATGGGGCAGCTTCCAGATCCTTCTCACAAAAGCCACTCCTATGGCCCCGTGCTACCAAAACCTTGCCAGGTAAAACCACTACAGGGAGGCGCATCTCATCTGGTGGTAGCAGGCCAGTGTCACATAGACCCTCCCATGATCAGCAAGCCCAAAGTTCTACCAGTTGCACCAGTCCCGAAGCTACGTGTTAATGTGATGAGTCTGCTTGTCAGCATCGATCCCCCCTATCGGAAGGACAGAGGCAAACACAACCTGTGCCCCTGATCCTTTAAGTAGTCGCCCCAAAGCCCTAAAGCCCCTTTTTTTACTAGGCATTAGTAACAAAAACTTGAACAAGGTGGAGATAAATTAACTTGGCTACAGCATTAAAGATGAGCTTTGCGCAGTGGTCAATTGCTGGCTGGCTTGAGGCGCGTGGCTGAGGGTCTCTAATGAATTGTACGACTGATTCGGGCGCGTGGACAGCGCATGTGGTTACGGGGAAAGTATATGTAGCAGAGAAAAATGGCAATAAAGGCCTTCTGCTCAAGAGGCATCGGGAGACCGTGTCTTTCATCCCTTCAGGTCTGCCCCCTTCCAACTCAGGATATTGTATGATTCCAAGTGTGGAACCCAGCATTTGGCCTTGAATGCCACGCAGCTGGATGCGGCCCGTTGATCCAGCCTGTCCAGATCCCCTTGCCCAGCTTGGTGTCGCCCACGAACTTACAGCGCCCGGTGGGGCCCATCCAGCCCAGGCACGTGTCACATGGGACCCTTGGTGACCTCCCTTGGTGACACCCCAGGGGTCCGCCTTATATGACTGCAGCTGTGGCTCGGACCCTCAGCGTCGGTGCACGGCAGTGACGGACAGGGCAGGAGCACTGGGCCTTCGAGGAGTCCCCGAGCATAGCCCACGCCTGCCCGAAGGAGCCTCCGTTTTCTATTTGAGAACTCTCCCACTCCAGAGGCTCCTTCTGAATCTGATGAGGAGGGAGGCATGCCCCCCAGGCAGCCCAGGCTGGCCTGGCAGGAGACCTGGTCTTCTGAGGGCAGCAACCGGCCAGCAGAGGACAGCTTGCTGGCAGAGGACAGCACCCCGGTAGAGGACATTTTGCCGGCAGAGGACAGAAGCCCAGCAGAGGACAGCTTGCTGTCAAAGGGCAGCAGCCCGGTAGAGGACAGCAGCCTGGCAGAGGACAGGAGACCAGCAGAGGACAGCTTAGTGGTAGAGAACAGAGGTTTGACAGAGGACAGCAAGAAGGAGTTGCAGTTGCTGGATCCCAGTGAGTCGTGAGTCCTCTCTGTACCCCTCCCTGCCACTGTAGGGGTGGACAAAAACACCACCTGAACTCCCACTCCATCCACTACCCGTCCCAGTCCCCTAAAGTCCCGCTCGATAGTCTTCAGGCTTCTATCTTCAGTAGTATCACTGCCGGCCTGGACTATCAAAAGACGATAGTAATCAGAGGGGAAAACCAGGTTGGGAAGCTTTCTGGCAACGTCCATGACCCTAGCCCCAGGGAGGCAGCAGACTTCCCTATGGGTAGGGTCAGGCTAACAAATAGGGCCCTCTGTTCCCCTCACAAGGAAGTTGCCTTCTCAGGGGAACAGAGGGAACTTCTCAGGGTCCTTGGTGGCCTCCAAGTTAGCTCAGCGTCATGGCACCGAGTCACTGTGAAGGAGCTGCTGGAATAACGAGACAACAACCTAGTTCTATTAAAATATATATTGCTCTTTTGAGGACTGCTGCGGGGCTAGCGGCACCACAGCAGTGGAAATCTCCGTCCTGACATTGCCTTATGCCTTGACGTCAGGATCAGGGTGGTTTGAACTGCCAGGGAACAGACCATGGGTTCCGGGTCGTTCTCTGAAGGCCGGAGGACTGCAAAAGAAAGAAGAGCAGAGATGAAAACCCACTCCTTGCAGAGATCCCCAGGCATCCCCTGCAGAGCATGCCAGCCCCACTCGACTCTTCCCCAGGCCAGGAGGAGCAGGAGGGACAAAGGAATCCGTTGAAAGCTGCTGCTCAGCAATGTCCCAAATGCAGCCACCAGTCCTTCCCCACCTGCGCACCACAGGTCAAGTGGGGCACCTTCACAAGCTGGTTCCCTCACCACCTGCCTCCATCCCTTGGGAGGATTCACACACTCCAGGAATCTCCTGGACTCTTTCCTCTCGCTATTGTGCTTCCCCATGAGAGCAAGGGCTAGCAATCGTGACCCTGCTCCTAGCTGCTTGTAGGCTGTCTCATCTCCCTCTTCGTCCTGGTTGCGTGCTCTACAACAGGCTCCCACCTTCTGTCAGCCTTACTGCCCTTTCCCCTGACTCTTCCTCAGGGACACTCAACCCTTTCAGCGGCACTGCCCAGCTCCAGGCTGGGAGGCCATTCCCTGACACCACAGGCTACCCCGTCTCCTCTCCCTCGTTCCTATGGCTGCATTGCTCCTCCGCCCCGAAGCATTTCCCTGGAGCAGGGCAAGGCACGGGGGCCTCTGCCGCTGTCCCCCCAGCCCTAGCACACCCCCCACTGCCCTCACTCACCGCTGAGGATTTCATTCAGCTTCTCCTCACTCTGGTCCTTGCAGTAGCGCGCAGCAAGACCTAGACACAGAGACCCCATCAGAGCCCCGCTCCCCAGCACGCTCCCAGCAGCGCAGCCCCTGGCCTGGCCAGCCAGGCTGTGCCCCCTCCTGCACCCTGGAGCAAGGGCCCAGTCGGGGGGCTCTGGGGGCAACAGGGCAGTGCCTGGGGCTGCCAAAGGCTGCCCCAAGAGGGACCCAGGGGCTGGGCTCACCAATGAATCTGACGGCCTCAAGTCGCACAAGGGTCTGAGTGGCCTTCAGGTAGGGCTGGCTCTGCTGCAGGTATTCTTCTACTCTGCCTCTGTCCTGCTGCAGCTGGAGAGAGAGAGAACGCAGGGTCACGGGGCTTGCACACCCTCTCCAGGGTCTCCTCCAGCATCCTGGGGGCAGGGAGGTCAGAGGGGCCTCCAGAAGAGCCCCCTGGGGCTCTGTGCTGGCAGGAAGGGAGCGAGGATGCGGCTGCAGGCAGCGGGCTCTGGCCGGGCGCGTTTGCCCAGCTGGGGCAAACCAAGTTGGGTCCTTACCAAGCACTCTCCAACCCTCCATGTCTGTTTTGTCTGGACGAATCGCTTGAGCTCCTTGCATCGCAGAAACTCTGCAGCCACAGCAAGAGCTTCCCCAGAGGCCTGCGGAGCAGCAGAGGTTGGGAGATGGCAGCACAGCCTTGGGAAGGAGACCCTCTGTCCCCTCCTCTTGGCAGGGCTGCGAGCCTTTCCCAGCGCGTTATGGGAGGCTGTGGTGAGGGGCAGCGTGCACTGGGTTCAGTGGCCAAGGCAAGGCCACGGGACAGCCACCATCGGAGGCAGCTCATGCTGCCGGCCAGAGATCCCCCACAGCAACCCTGTGGCATCAGCACACCCTTGCCCACATAACTGCTCAGCTCTGAGATCTGTACCTTTGCTACGCTCTCACTCTGGTCTCTCATATGAATGTAGAGTGGGAGAAGGCTCCTGTGAACTGTCCTCTTCATTTTCTTCGTCCTTTGCCGCAGCACAGCTTCCACCACGGCTTGGAAGAGGCAGATGGAGTGCTCCCGCACCTGGCTGGACGCCTGGCAGGGAGGAGGACAGGAGGAATTTCAGCATTAGCGTGGCCGATGTGAAGGGAGCTCCCAGCACTGTGAGATGCTTCAGCGCTGGATCCTTCCCAGAGGAGCTGCTCAGGGGCAGCTGCAAGGCCTGGTGCCCGTGAAGGGCAACGCAATCGGTTGCCATCGCAGGCTGCCCGCCAGCCACCCCACTTTCGCCACCAGCCGCACCAGCCATGCCCAAGCAGAGCTCCCCAGCGCCTGGGCTGACGAGGAGACTGGGAAGGCCCTGCCTGAGTGCTGCCCACAGGGCCGGGCTGAAGGGCAGCCCTCGTTACAGGGGGCCCAGCTGAGGGCTCGGGCTCCCGCAGCACACTTACGTGGTCAAAGAGTGGCAGGAGCTTCTCAGCCAGCTGCAGAGCCGGGCCACTGGCCTCCCTCCTCTCCACATGAGCCATCACGTTTCTCAGCACAGGCAGGGCCTTCAGCACCACGTCTGTGTTGGTGTCCTGCAGGGCCTCCAGGATGTCTGGCAGCAGGACCTGAATTTCCCTTGCCTGTAGGAAAGACACCATTTCCCTTCCGTGAGGCAGTGAGAGACCACCCTGGGCAAAGGGCTCTGGTTCCTGAGCACCAGCCTCCTGCCTTGCTTCCTGGCAGCGGGGAGGGACGGGAGGGCAGAAGAGCAAAGCCCCAGGCTGCCAACATGGCTTTGCTTGACGATGGCCCGCTCACCTTCTCAGGGCTCTCTGACACGGTGCAGAGCCCTTTCAGAACCATCAAGCGCATCTCTGGTCTTGGGTGCCTCAGGTAGCTCAGGAGGTGCACTGGGTTAACAAAGTCCTCCTCAGAAATGTCATTCTGGGCCAGCATCTGCAAGAAAGAGCAGTGAGAGCCTGGCAGGGCCTGCAGGGCCCCCTGCAGCCTCTTCTTCTCCCACCTTTGGGCAGGGATGGGGCAGCGCCAGCTGGCACCAAAGAGGCACCAGGCGCGGGGAGCTACGGGGGCTTGCCGGCCCCAGGGACCATGTGTCCGTACGTCCTGCGGGAGCTGGCAATTTGGGGGTAGATGGGCACAGGGCTGTGCCTGTGTGCCTGAAGGGGCACACGTAGCCCTGCTGGGAGCAAGGTTTCATCTGGGAACTCACAGCCAAGCGACGGATGCACGTGTCTTCGGTGACTGCGGTGCACCAGTAGCGCAGCGGCAAGTCTTCCATCATGTCGTTCAAAACCCTCTTCAAGGTCTTCGGCATGGCCAGGATCACCTCCCACATGGCCAGGTCAGTGCTGCAAGCCCAGAAGACTCTGTCAGTGAGGCTGCCTCAGCCGCAGGGCCACAAACTTGGGCCAGCCCCAGAGGACCCAGGCTGTCCTGCAGCCCCTGTGACTTGGGGAGCACTGAGGGCCCAGCCTGGGCAGGCAGGAGGGGGCTGAGCTGGTGTTCCCTGGGGGCAGGGGGACTCTGGGCTGCCTTGGACAGCTGGGCTGCTGCAGCCCTGGCTGGCCCAGTAGGGCTGGAACACATTGGTGGGAAGGAGGGCTGTGCTCCTTGGGGATGTCCTGCCCTTTGCCATTGGTGTGGCAAGCAGAGAGTCTCCAGGTGCATCTCCCGACGCGGAACAAGCCCTCAAGGATGTTAAGGCCAGGACCTGTCACGTGGCGGAGAGAACTGCAGCAGGTTCATGACTTCTCTCCAGGGCATCATGTTGGTCAGCTGGAGAAGCAGGGAGTCCAGGCACTGCCGCGCCGATGCCGTGTGGATGCTGCCCAGGTTTCTCCTGATGCACTCCATGATCGTTGGCACCTTGGGGGACAAAGTGGGAATGGTGTTGCCAGCAGACCGCAGCCATTGCCACAGCTGCCACTCAAACTTTGGCCCCTTCCATTGCTCTCTGCTGGCTTCAGGTGGCTTCTGGAGCCCAAGAGACCCCGATGTGCGAGGGAGGCAGGGAGGGAGGCAGGGAAGGAGAGAGGAACCATGCCTGGAAGAGCTCAAGGGCAGGGCCATGGCCACAGGCCACTTACATCTGTCAGCCAGTAGTCAGGGACCTCCAAGGCTGCGTCCAGCACGCTGCAGGCCCCCTGCTTGTCATGGGTGCTGGAGTCTTGTAAAGCTTCCAGGGCTGTGAGGACGATGTCCAGCCTCTCATCAGGGAAGAGATGTCCTCCAAACCACTGTGGGAAGAAGGAGGAGCGAAGACATGCCTCACTGAGTGTCCCAAGGGTGCTGCTTAGCTGAGCAGCAAGGGCAGCTCCGGAGAGAGGGCCCTCGGGGGAAGGGGTGAGGATGGGGCATATGGGGCCAGAGTGCTGGCCCTGCAGGTAACCAGGGCTTGCTGGTGGCCAGGAGGGCTGGAGCTGCTGCCGGGACACAGGGGAGCAGCCTTCGCATAGCCCCAGCCTGGGGACAAGAGGAACCCTCTCAGCAGGGCGAGTGAGGCCGTGCCAGCCCCACCGGTTCTGGACCCCTTTGCTCACACGAGATGCCTGCTGATGCTGCGGACAAGATCCCCAGCAAGGCCAGAGCTCATTACCTTGGCAATTTCACACGGAGTTGATGGTATAGAAAATGGAGGTTTTGAATCCTTCGATATCATGCGGAGCAGCCCATAATTTTTCATGTCCTTTGTCTGTGAGCTTTCTAAACAGGGGGAAACACCAAAGAGTCAGTAGGGAAGCGCATCTTTGCCAACAAGCTTGCCAAATGGTGAAAAGCACTTTCACTAGGAATGGCTGAGGAGGGAGGCTCAGACCCACGGCGAGGAGAGTGGTGGGCAGGGATGTAAAGCACAAGGTGAGGAGTGCTGGGAGCAAGAGGGACCTCAGGGATGATGCAGAAGGAGGAGAAGCAATGGCGTTGGGTGCCGTGGGGGTAGCAGCGTGTCACAGACCCCCTTCTGCTCGGGGTCAGGATGTGCAGGAAGCCCCCTGACACCTGCCTTTAAGACGGCAGGGAGCAAACAGTCAGGGAGCATTCTGGAGGGCGTCACCATCCCTGGTGATGCACGGCTGGCTCTGCTGTTCACTCCTCGGGGAAGATGCCGTTTGGGAAGTGCTCATCGATTGATGGCTTAGACTGGGGGACACCACAAAACAGCGTGGTAGGTGATCTGGGGAGGGTTGGGAAGGACAGCAGCAGAGAACTGCTCCTGGACGGCAGGTGAGCGTCTAGCTTCTGCGGAAAACGATAGCCAGAATGCTGCGGGAAGCTGCTGTGAGGAGCAGAGGAGGCCAGGGAACCTGGCAGAATTCCGTGGGCAGCCTCCACCAAGCACAAAAGCAATCCTTCACAATACTCAGGAGAACAAGCAGACATACCAGGAGATGTCTGTGTGCGGACAGACGCTGCCCACCACACCTTCTTACCTCTTGTTTCCTCTAAGATTGTGAGGAAGCGATAAAGTGTATCCAAAGCTGCGTGTCTCATGGATATATCGCCACTGAAGAAAATGAAGAGGTGGCCCAGCAGCTGTCCCAGGATGGGGATGTAGAGCTCTCTGGAATCATTGTAGCTGTGCTTGTATTTTTCATAGTCATCTGAGTTCTGGGTGAGGAAGGGACGAGAGACAAAGGGCTTAGTGGAGGCAGAGCCAGCCCCTGAGATAGCAGGGCCTGGGGAGGGAAGAGCAGGGGCGAAGAAGGGACGAAGACCCTCGATTCACGGTTCTGAGGCACTCACGTGCATCGAGGCTTGCCTCACAGGCACCCCTGAGTGGCAGGATGCTCTGGGATGCAGGAAAGGGTGGAGGGTTCCTTGTGCCTTACCTCGCTCAAAAAATAACTGATGATGAAATCACCCAGCCTCTCAATCCTCCTCACAGCTCTCTCACACACAGCTGGGTTTTTGGAGAGGGCAAAGTCCAGCAGCGCCTGCGAGGAGAGAAGTTGCTGGGTTGACAGTGGTCTGCAAATGAGACCTGAGAGGATTCTTTGGAAATTCTTTGCAAATGCCAAACCTCCAAGATATTCTCCAACTCTGTGCTGAAACTGGTCTTTGGACAGTTGAGTACGAAGGCCACCAGCATGGTGTCCATGGCTTTCATAGTCTGCAGGGAGGACAGAAGAGCATCAAATTATTTCTGTGGCCCTCCTCACCCCCAGGAGCTGGCTCTGAGCCCCTCGGGAGTTCAGGGGTGGCTTTGGGGCTAAAAAGCCGCTGCCTGCAGACCTCCTGCAGCACAAGATCAGGTCGGGGAAGGGGCGAGGCTGGGAAAGCAAATCTGGGCCCCGGCCCTGCACTGGTCTCTGGTTGTGTCAGCACGGGGAAGCAAGGCAGCAGCTCAGCAGGACTGGGGGTGCCGGTACCTCACCCAGCACATACCTTGGTGTAGAGCGCTCCTTCTGTCTCTGGCATGTCCGACTTGGGAGGTAGAAAGAAGATGCTCTTGAAGCAAATGTTTAGGAGTCTCTCCTTTTCGCCACACAGTGCTGTTGGCACGGTCTTGCTGAAGAAGAGAGAGAGAGGAGCCTGTTGGACGCAGTGCCTCGAGGCTTATGAAGGAGGACACGGACCTTGGCCAGGCATCCCTGGGAGGGACGGGCAGCCTCCCTGCCAGCTTCAGGGCCACCAGGACATTGCCACCAGGGGCTGGGCACGCACCTGAGGAGGGCGACAGTCTCCATGGCCTTCTGCCGGAATGCTGTGCGCAAGCTGTCCACGGGCTCCTTTTCCAGCAGCGCCTGCAGAGCACAAGCAGGATGAGACCTTGGAGCCGCCGGCACCCAGCAGCAGCAGAGCCAGCGCTGCCCCAGCCCTCGCCTCCCAGGGGGCTGGTGCCGGGGGGCCTTGCCCCTTCCCCAGCCCGCTGCGCATCCTCTCACCATGATGTTCTCCACCAGCTTATGTTTGCTGCAGAAGCCATGCAAGTTCAGCGGCACACCCTTCTTGGTGACACATCTGCACAGATCGCAGATTTTGCTGAGGAACAGCATCTTCTGCTCCTCGTCGTCCTGGCAGCCACAAAGACACCAACAGAGCATTAGGGGGACACCCACGGCCAGCAGGACCAAAGCCTTGAGGGGTCTGGGGCTGTGTGGGACCCCTGGAGGGCAGCGCCAGGAGCACAGCTGTGATGCAAGCGGCTGCCATTACCTTTTCTGTGCCTCTGACATACGCCCTGATGAATTCCACGGCCTTGTCTCTGCACAGTTTCCATGCCTTACCTGGAAAGGAGGAAAGCAAAGAGTGCTGCAGAGAGGGGCTGAATGCAGGGGTGAGGAGAGGAAGGGCCCCAGCCCCAGAAGGCCGTGGGGAGGCCGCGGGGATGCCCAGAGGCTGCAGCAGCTCCGCTGGGAAGAGAGGCTGAGGGAGCTGGGCTTGTGGAGCCTGGAGAAGGCTGCGGGGGGACCTCGCTGCGGCCTCCCCGTGCCCAAAGGGGCCTCCAGGAAAGCTGGGGGGGGATCTTCATCATGGACTGCAGCGACAGGACAAGGGGTGACGGCCTTAACCTCAAAGAGGGCAGGTTTCTTTCGGACAGGCAGGGATTTCTCCCTGGCACAGCCTCCCCATGGGTGCCTCTCGCTGCCCGGCCCCACCGCAGGTAGATGGGATGGGATGGGATGGGATGGGATGGGATGGGATGGGATGGGATGGGATGGGATGGGATGGGATGGGATGGGATGGGATGGGATGGGGCCCCCCAGCTCTCTCCCACACTGGGCCCCCACCTTGTCTCACAGGGACCCTCACTTACCAGCATCCTCCAGCAACTGGGCCGTATTGGTGGGCTCTGACAGGGCAGTGTCCTCTGGCAGGCTGCGTTCCACATCCAGCAGGTCATCCAGGCTCCCCTCGCTGTCCTCAGACAGGATGCTGTCCTCATCTGCGATGTAGCCTTCTTCCAGCAAGCTGTCCTCTGCTGGCTGGTCGCTGCCCTCAGAAGACCAGGTCTCCTGCCAGAACAGGCTGGGCTGCCCGGGGGGCATGCCTCCCTCCTCATCCCATTCAGAAGCCTCCTCTGGAGTGGGAGAGCTCGTAATGAGTAACTGGTGGCTCCTCCGCGTGGGTGTCCGCAGCGGGGGGGACCTCGCTGCGGCCTCCCCATGCCCAAAGGGGCCTCCAGGAAAGCTGGGGGGGGATCTTCATCATGGACTGCAGCGACAGGACAAGGGGTGACGGCCTTAACCTCAAAGAGGGCAGGTTTCTTTCGGACAGGCAGGGATTTCTCTCCTTCACGCCCAGGGCAGTGAGGCCTTGGCGCAGGCTGCGGTGCCCCGTCCCTGGCACTGCCCACGGCCAGGCTGGGTGGGCTTTGGGCAGCCTGGGCTGGGGGGAAGCATCGTGATCGCCGAGGTCCCCCCCAGCCCAAAGCGTCCTGGCATTCTGTGGTGCTGCGGAGGAAGCTCGGCCCCGTCAGCCCAAGCGCCGCTTTACCCAGGGAAGGAGTCCTGGAGTCAGGCAGGGGTCTCTGTGTCCCCAACCCTCCCCACCCCATCCCGAAGACCCTGACTCACTGGGATCCAGCCACTGTACGTCGTCCTGGCTCTCCTCTACCTGGCTGCTGCCCGCTGCCTGAGCAATGGCCTCTGCCGGGCTGCTGTCCTCTGCCAGGCTGTTGTCCTCTGCCGGCAATATGTCCTCTACCGAGGTGCTGTCCTCTGCCAGCAAGCTGTCTTCTGCCAGGCTGCTGTCCTCTGATGGCAAAAAGGCCTCGACTGGGGTTCTTTCCACTGCCAGCAAGCTGTCCTCTGCTGGCCGGTTGCTGCCCTCAGAAGACCAGGTCTCCTGCCAGGCCAGCCTGGGCTGCCTGGGGGGCATGCCTCCCTCCTCATCCCATTCAGAAGCCTCCTCTGGAGTGGGAGAGCTCGTAAGGAGGAACTGGTGGCTCCTCCGCGTGGGTGTCAGCGGCATTGTGGGACTTGGACTGCGCTCAGGGTCTCCTTGAGGCTCCTGTGCTCCTTCCATATCCATCGCTGCCGTGCACCAACACTGAGGGTCCGAGCCACGGCTGCGCTCTTATAAAGCGGAGCCCTGGGGTGTCACCAAGTGACGTCACAATGGGTGCCACTGTGACACGCGCCTGGGCTGGGTGGGCCCCGCATGAGGGCAGGAAGGCTGTGCAGAGGGCCGCATCCAGCTGCGTGGCATTCGAGGCCAAATGCTGGGCGTCACGCTTAGAATCACAAAATATCCCCAGCTGGGAGGGACCCATAAGGATCATGGAGTCCAAAGTTTAAGTTGGGGGCTGGCCTGCCGGAGGGCAGGGAAGGGGAGAGGGACCTGGGGGTCCTGGTGGACCACGAGCCATCCCCTTGGGGCCAAGAAGGCCAACAGCATCCTGGGGTACCTTCTTTAAGGTACTTACGTTATATATGGAGTGGTAATTCGTGGAGAGATGCTGGTTGATATTAATAAAGAAGGGAGAGATGTGGGAGTGTGGCCATGGGGGTCGGCAAGCCCCGTGGTTGATGAGAACACACCCAGCACTGTTTACTTGCCTTTTCTACCTTTTATAGCTTTTATGCCTTTTCTACCTTTTAGAAATATTTGTTTTATAAATATTACAAAATTCAGATTGAGTTGAGACCTCATTTATAACAAATTGGTGACCCCGACGTGATCTTCTTGGACTTTGGATCTGTGACCGGCAAAGGGAGGCGCCCCACACAGTGGCCCTTGCCGATAGCGGTGCTAGAGTCCAACAAGATTTCGAACATAAGAAGCAAGTAAAGAACCAAGAACTCTTATTTTGTGACCCGTAATTCTAGATATGGGAGTCCAACAATTGTTAAAAACTGGTTTATAAATCTTGCAGGGAATATTGTGAAAGCATTCTCTTGTGGTTCAGTTGGCCTTGGCCAAATCTGAAAACAAGACACGGATTAATGATATTCAAAAGAAAATGAGGGATTGTGATATATGGAGTGGTAATTCGTGTGGAGAAAATGGTTGATATTAATAAAGAAGGGGGAGATTTGGGAGTGTGGCCATGGGGCTTGGAAAGCCCTGTGGTTGAGATAAAATTAGACTCTTAACGAGGAGGCCATCAGGAATGTAAAAGAGTTTAGAGGGAACCAAGAAGGGTGATTCAGGAGACTCCATGCAGGCTCGGGTTTCTTGTTCTCCAGCCAGTAAAAAAACGCTGCGCCACACAGCAGCTGGGAGAGTGAGAGGAGTGAGGAACGGCCTTGCAGGCGCCAAGGTCAGTGAAGAAGGAGGGGGAGAGGTGCTCCAGGCGCCGGAGCAGAAGTCCCCTGCGGCCTGTGGTGAGGACCCTGGTGAAGCAGGTTGTCTCCCTGCAGCCTCATGGAGTACCACGGTGGAGCAGGGTTCCACGCTGCAGCGCGTGGAGGAGACCACGGTGGAGCAGGTGGCCCTGCACCGATGGAGGCTGCGGCCTGTGGAAGACCCCTGCCGGAGCAGATTCCGGGCCGGACCTGTAGCCTGTGGAGAGGAGCCCACGCAGGAGCAGGGGGTCTGGCAGGAGCTGCTGCCCATGGGGGACCCAGGTTGGAGCAGTCTGCTCCTGAGGGATGGACCCCGTGCTACGGACCCATATCTGGAGCAGTTCTGGAAGAGCTGCTGCCTGTGGGAAGCCCACGCCGGATCAGTTCATCAAGGACTGCATCCCGTGGGAGGGATCCCACAGCACAGGGGGCGAGAGTGACCGAGAAGGAGCGGCAGAGAAGAAGCGCTGTAGACTGACCATAACCCCCGTTCCTTCGTTCCCCTGCACTGCTCGGGGGGAGGAGGTGGAAGAGGGTAGACGGGGGAGAAGGTGCTTTTGGCTTCTCTCCTTTGTTTCTCACTTCTCTAGCTTGTTAGTAATAAGCAATAAATCTTACCATCTCCCTATGCTGAGTCTGTTTTGTCCGTCACGATAATTACTGTGCCATCTCCTCGTCCTTATCTCAACCCTTGAGCCCTTTTCATCGTATTTTCTCCCCGTTCCTCTTTGAGGAGGGGTGAAGCTCGGCTGCCCACCCAAGTAAAACCACCACACTCTCTCAGAGAGGGGTAAGGATTTTTGCTCAGGACTTGGCAGGGCTGATAGATAGGGCTTTAAACTAGAGTCGAAGGAGGAAGGGGATAAAACCAGACACACCGCTGCTAAGCTGAGGGATGGTGCGCTAGAATCAGAGGGACGGTGTGCTAGTGAGGTCCTGCGGTCAGCTCCACAAGGCGCAGTGTGTAGGGAGGCGCATTTGAAGTGCTTCTACACAAACGCAGGCACTATGAGGAATCAAATGGATGAGCTAGAAGTCTTGGCCCTGTCCCACAGCTACGACATCATCGGCATAAGTGAAACCTGGTGGGATGAGTCCTGTGGCTGGTGTATGGTGGAATTTTCTCCCAACAGAGGCAAACAGCACCTCTGTAGCCCTGCCATGTCACACGACCTCGCTTCCAGTGGCCACACACTTTATTTTTCTGACACGTATTCAACTTGCTGTCGACCAAAACCCCCAGATCCCTTTCTGCAAGGCTGCTCTCCAGCCTCTTCTGCTGGCCCTAAGTGGAACCCTGGGGAACCCCACTAGGGACTGGTCAACAGCCTGATGCAACCCCATTTCTGTAACCCCTTGAGCCCAACCCATCAGCCAACTTTTCACCCTAAACCGCATGTATTTATCTAGCTGTACAATGGACATTTTGTCCAGAAGGATACTGAGAGAAACAGTACTGAAAACTTGATGGAAATCCAAAACCTGGCATCCCTTGCTCAACTAGACGGGTGATGTTGTCATAAAAGGAAATTAAGTTTGTTAAACAGGACTTTCCCCTCATGAACCTGGGTGGGCTGTGATCAACGACTGCGTTGTCTTTCCGGTGTTCTTCAGGAATGCCCAGAAGAGTTTCTCCGTATTTTTACTAGGCTCTGAAGAGAGACTGGCGGGTCTGTAATTATTGGGCTCTTCTTTCTTGCCCTTCTTGAAACCTGTCACAATGATTGCCAGCCTACAGTCAACTTGGACCTCTCTGGGCTCCCAAGACCATTGAAAAATAATTGAGAGAGGTCTCACAAGGACATTAGTCGGCCCTCTGAGAACCCTGGAATGAATCCCCTCAGGCCCCGTAGACTCATATGCATCCAGTGTGGGTTTGGCTAGGAGGTTTTTGTTACCGCACTCATGGCCCCCCAACTCTGGGCCCCTTGGGTCCCAGAGCCCATCATTGCTCTTGAAGACAGAGGCAAAAGAGACATTAAATGGCTCTGCTTCGCCTATGTCTGTGTTTGTGAGGTGACCATCCTCAGCAAGTAAGGGACCAATGTTTCCTCTAGCCCTCCTTTAGCAGTTCACATCTTCAATACACATATTAATGTATATATCTGCGTTGTCGCCCACACTACTAGCCAGGTTCACCCCTGAGCTTTGCCTGCACCAATTTTCTCCTGACAGAGGCAAACAGCACCTCTGTAGCCCTGCCATGTCACACGACCTCGCTTCCAGTGGCCACACGCTTTCTTTTCCCACTTAAGCTCTAGAAGAAGATCCCTGCTCAGCCAAGCTGGCCTCCTGCCCCGCCTGCTTGACTTCCAACATTTTGGAATTGCCTGCTCCTGTGCTCTTAGGAGGTCGTGCTTAAAAAGATGGACCCCGATACCTTCCAAAACAGCTTCTCAGGGGATCTTCCGAACTAGTTCCCTGAGCAGCCTGAACTCTGCCCTCCCCGTGTCCAAAGTTCACAGAATTGGAGGGGTTGGAAGGGACCTCAAGAGATCATCGGGTCCAACCCCCCTGCCAAAAGCAGGCGTACTGGCAGTTTTCCTCCAATCGCCAAAGATTTTTAAATGTGAAGTGTCAATAGAGAGCTATTTGTGTTTGTATGTTCTTTCTTTGAAGTCTCTGATGTCTGGGGGTTTCAGAACAACTGCTAACAACTAGTAACTGTTATGACTTCTGAATGGGACACTATGCAAGCCCCTGATATCTGGCCAGGCGGCCAGGAGATTAAGGAGAAGAAAGAAGCTGAAGGATGGCTAGAAGACAAAACTTGCAGGGAACGCTGTGTAAGCTTTTGACATGCTGCCAAGGAGTACAAAGGGGAAGGACAAGAAAAAAAAACTGAGAGGAAGACTACGAGCCTTCAGCATGAAAGACCCCCAGAGACCCCCAGGGGGACCACCAGAGACTGATGCGCATGCTCCAGTAGGAGGGTTTGGATCCCGGAAGCTAATTATAATAACCCATTTTTTTTAGAAGTAGTAATGAATATGTATCAGCCTAGGAGCATAAAAATCAGCTGCTTGATGTAACTGGTGTGCGTCCTGGTGGAGCAGAGACTCCCGGCGCACCCAGCGCTGTTTGCTTACCTCTATTCCTTTAATAAATTGTAAACTTTGATTATAATCCTATTTTGAAGACTGAGCCATTTATAACACAAGCAACAGGTCTAGGATGGCACCTTTCCTTGTTGTCTCCCTCAGTAGCTGTACCAAGGAGTTGTCATCAAGGTGTGTGAGGAATCTCCTGGACCTGCTTGTATCAGCTGTGTGGTCTTCCCAGTTAACGTCTGGCAAGTTGAAGTCCCCCATCAGGACAAGGGCAGTTGAGCTAAGAGAGGTCTCTCTTAGTTGCTTAGCGAATAATTCATTGGTATCGCAAACACCCACTGCAACATCCAAGTGATTGCTTTCTCCCTTAATCCTTACCCAGAAGCTCTCGGCCACGTCCTTGTGCCAGCCCCTTGCCTCGCCTGCCCTGCCTATCTTTCCTGAAGAGCCCATACCCGTCCATCACAGCACACCAAGTCTCGCTTGTTCTGGGATGGAGCTGAAGCTTCCAGCTCCTCCTGCTTGTCCCTCATGCTGGGTGCATCGGTGCAGAAACATTCCAAATGTGCTCCAGTGTACCCAGCGTGGCATGGAGCAGGCCGAAGGATCTCGCTAGCGCACACTCCCTCCCATTTTGGTGTGCCACTTAGAAGATTCTGTCAGGACAGAACAATAATGGATGATGCTCAGAGGGCCTTACGGGGCAAGTGAGCTTTCCAGAAACACCTTTTACCCTGATCTCCTGGGAGGCAGCAGACTTCTCCATGGGTTGGGTCAGGCCGGCATATGCGGCCCTCTGTTCTGCTCAGAAGGGAGTCACTTATGACAGTAACCCTTCTCTTCTTCTTGATGGAGGTGGTCGTGATACTGGGGAAGGCTGACTTGCCCTAGAAAACCCCTCCAACCTGGATGGACCTTCATGCACATCATCGTTTGTGTGTCCATTACTTCCAGAGTCTGTTGTTTCAGGGCACCTGAAAGGAAGGTGAGGTAGGCAAGGAGGGGTCCGCCTGCTGCCCCGAGCAGGTCTAAACTTCCATCCCTTCGTCACTGAGATGCACTCCTTCTGCCTGATGGCCAGAGGGTAGGGGATCCTCCATTTCCTCTGCTGTGTCTGCCTGACGCATCTGTCCCAGGGCTGGCACAGTACAGTTCAACCTTCTCCGACTCCCTGGTGCTCCTCAGCCTGCCCACGTCCTCCCGAAGCTCTGCCAGGAGGCTGAGCAGTTCTTCTACCTGGGCGCACCTACCACAGGTGGACTCACAGGATGGGATGTCAGGAAGAATTTCTTCATGCAAAGGGTGGAACCGGCTGCCCAGGGCACTGCTGGAGTCCCAGGCCTGGAGCTATTAAAGAAATAGCTCCTTTAATAGCTCCTTGCACTTCTTGGTGCAGGTGTTAACGGAGCCAACTAGGAAAGGTGCCCTCCTAGACCTGTTGCTAGAAAACAGAGAGGGTCTGGTGGGAGATGTGGTGATTGGTGGCCGCCTCGGTCATAGCGACCATGAAGTGGTTGAGTTCAAAATTTACGGTGACAGAAGGAAAAGTGCCACCAAAACCTCATCCCTAGATATGGGGAAGGCGGACTTCAGGCTGCTCGGGGAACTAGTCAGCAAGGTCCCCTGGGAAGCTGCTCTTGAAGGCCTTGATGTCCACCAGTGCTGGTCACTCTTTAAGCGATGCCTCCTAGAAGCACAAGATCAGGCAATTCCTAAATATCGCAAGTCAGGCAGGCGGGGCAGGAGGCCGTCGTGGCTGACCAGGAACATTCTAATGGAGATTAGGCGGAAACAGAGAGTGTTTCGCTACTGGAAGGAGGGCCAGGTGACATGGAAAGAATACAGGGATGCTGTTCGTGTCTGTAGGAAGAAAATTCGTGTGGCTAAAGCACACCTAGAGTTGAAGCTGGCTGTGTCTGTGAGAGAAAATAAAAAGGGTTTTTTTAGATATGTGAATGGAAAAAGGAGAACTAAAGAATACATAGGGCCGCTCCTTGATAGGGAAGGTCTTCTCACAGACGATGACATAGGCAAAGCAGAGACGCTTAACGCCTTCTTTGCCTCTGTCTTCAATGCCGATGATGGGCTTCGGGACCCAGGGTGCCCCGAGCTGGAGGACCGGGACGGTGGGGATGACAAACTCCCAACCGACCCTGAACGTGTGCGGGATCTGCTACTCCACCTGGATCCCTACAAGTCCATGGGTCCGGATGGGATTCATCCCCGGGTGCTGAAGGAGCTGGCGGACGTCATCGCGGAACCTCTCTCAATTATTTTTCAACGATCCTGGGAGTCTGGAGAGGTCCCGGTAGACTGGAAGCTGGCAAATGTTGTGCCGATTTTCAAGAAGGGTCAGAAAGAAGACCCTAGCAATTACAGGCCTGTCAGTCTCACATCAGTGCCTGGTAAAATCATGGAGAAGATGGTTCTCGAACGTATTGAGGCGCACCTGGGGGACAATGCAGTCATTGGTCCCAGCCAGCATGGGTTTGTGAAGGGTAGGTCCTGCCTAACTAACCTGATTTCCTTTTATGATAAGATCACCCGTATGGTGGACCAAGGGAAACCAGCTGATGTGATTTTTTTGGACTTCAGCAAGGCTTTTGACACGGTTTCCCATAGGATCCTACTGGACAAAATGTCCACCATACAGCTAAATAAAAACATCATACGATGGGTGAGCAATTGGCTAACGGGCAGGGCCCAAAGGGTTATGGTGAATGGCGCTGCGTCAGGCTGGCGGGCGGTCACCAGTGGGGTCCCTCAAGGCTCCATTTTAGGGCCGGTACTTTTCAATATTTTTATAAACGATCTGGATGTAGGAATAGAAGGCATTTTGAGCAAGTTTGCTGATGACACCAAACTTGGAGGAGTTGTGGACTCTGTTGAGGGTGGAAAGGCCTTGCAGAGGGATCTGGATAGGTTGGAGAGCTGGGCGATCACCAACCGCATGAAGTTCAATAAGAGCAAGTGCCGGGTCCTGCACCTGGGACGGGGAAACCCTGGCTGCACGTACAGACTGGGCGACGAGACGCTGGAGAGCAGCCTAGAAGAGAGGGATCTGGGGGTCGTGGTAGACAACAAGTTGAATATGAGCCGGCAGTGTGCCCTGGCAGCCAGGAGGGCCAACCGTGTCCTGGGGTGCATCAAGCACGGCATCGCTAGTAGGTCAAGGGAGGTGATTGTCCCGCTCTACTCTGCGCTGGTGCGGCCTCCCCTCGAGTACTGTGTGCAGTTCTGGGCACCACAGTATAAAAAGGACATGAAACTGTTGGAGAGTGTCCAGAGGAGGGCTACGAAGATGGTGAAAGGCCTGGAGGGGAAGACGTACGAGGAACGGCTGAGGGCACTGGGCCTGTTCAGCCTGGAGAAGAGGAGGCTGAGGGGAGACCTCATCGCAGTCTACAACTTCCTCGTAAGGGGGTGTCGAGAGGCAGGAGACCTTTTCTCCATTAACACCAGCAACAGGACCCGTGGGAACGGAGTTAAGCTGAGGCAGGGGAAGTTTAGGCTGGACATCAGGAAGGGGTTCTTCACAGAGAGAGTGGTTGCACACTGGAACAGGCTCCCCAGGGAAGTGGTCACTGCACCGAGCCTGACTCAATTTAAGAAGAGATTGGACTGTGCACTTAGTCACATGGTCTGAACTTTTGGGTAGACCTGTGCAGTGTCAAGAGTTGGACTTGATGATCCTTAAGGGTCCCTTCCAACTCAGGATATTCTATGATTCTATGATTCTATGAAATGCGTGGACTTGGCGCTAAGGGCCGTGGTTTTGTGGTGGGCCTGGTGGTGTTAGCTGACGCTTGGACTTGAGCTGAAGGCCCTTTTCCAAGCGCAAGGGTTCTGTGACTCTTTCACTGGTTGAGTAGGCGCCATGCAGTCACCGGGCCCAGGGAAAAGACGTCCTTGGTGGCCTCCAAGTTAGCTCAGCGTCATGGCACCGAGTCACTGTGAAGGAGCTGCTGGAATAACGAGACAACAACCTAGTTCTATTAAAATATATATTGCTCTTTTGAGGACTGCTGCGGGGCTAGCGGCACCACAGCAGTGGAAATCTCCGTCCTGACATTGCCTTATGCCTTGACGTCAGGATCAGGGTGGTTTGAACTGCCAGGGAACGGACCATGGGTTCCGGGTCGTTCTCTGAAGGCCGGAGGACTGCAAAAGAAAGAAGAGCAGAGATGAAAACCCACTCCTTGCAGAGATCCCCAGGCATCCCCTGCAGAGCATGCCAGCCCCACTCGACTCTTCCCCAGGCCAGGAGGAGCAGGAGGGACAAAGGAATCCGTTGAAAGCTGCTGCTCAGCAATGTCCCAAATGCAGCCACCAGTCCTTCCCCACCTGCGCACCACAGGTCAAGTGGGGCACCTTCACAAGCTGGTTCCCTCACCACCTGCCTCCATCCCTTGGGAGGATTCACACACTCCAGGAATCTCCTGGACTCTTTCCTCTCGCTATTGTGCTTCCCCATGAGAGCAAGGGCTAGCAATCGTGACCCTGCTCCTAGCTGCTTGTAGGCTGTCTCATCTCCCTCTTCGTCCTGGTTGCGTGCTCTACAACAGGCTCCCACCTTCTGTCAGCCTTACTGCCCTTTCCCCTGACTCTTCCTCAGGGACACTCAACCCTTTCAGCGGCACTGCCCAGCTCCAGGCTGGGAGGCCATTCCCTGACACCACAGGCTACCCCGTCTCCTCTCCCTCGTTCCTATGGCTGCATTGCTCCTCCGCCCCGAAGCATTTCCCTGGAGAAGGGCAAGGCACGGGGGCCTCTGCCGCTGTCCCCCCAGCCCTAGCACACCCCCCACTGCCCTCACTCACCGCTGAGGATTTCATTCAGCTTCTCCTCGCTCTGGTCCTTGCAGTAGCGCGCAGCAAGACCTAGACACAGAGATCCCATCAGAGCCCCGCTCCCCAGCACGCTCCCAGCAGCGCAGCCCCTGGCCTGGCCAGCCAGGCTGTGCCCCCTCCTGCACCCTGGAGCAAGGGCCCAGTCGGGGGGCTCTGGGGGCAACAGGGCAGTGCCTGGGGCTGCCAAAGGCTGCCCCAAGAGGGACCCAGGGGCTGGGCTCACCAATGAATCTGACGGCCTCAAGTCGCACAAGGGTCTGAGTGGCCTTCAGGTAGGGCTGGCTCTGCTGCAGGTATTCTTCTACTCTGCCTCTGTCCTGCTGCAGCTGGAGAGAGAGAGAACGCAGGGTCACGGGGCTTGCACACCCTCTCCAGGGTCTCCTCCAGCATCCTGGGGGCAGGGAGGGCAGAGGGGCCTGCAGAAGAGCCCCCTGGGGCTCTGTGCTGGCAGGAAGGGAGCGAGGATGCGGCTGCAGGCAGCGGGCTCTGGCCGGGCGCGTTTGCCCAGCTGGGGCAAACCAAGTTGGGTCCTTACCAAGCACTCCCCGATCCTCCACGTCTGTTCTGTCTGGGCCAAGCGCTTCAGCTCCTTGCATCGCAGAAACTCTGCAGTCACGGCGAGAGCTTCCCCAGAGGCCTGCGGAGCAGCAGAGGTTGGGAGGTAGCAGCACAGCCTTGGGAAGGAGACCCTCTGTCCCCTCCTCTTGGCAGGGCTGCGAGCCTTTCCCAGCGCGTTATGGGAGGCTGTGGTGGGGGGCAGCGTGCACTGGGTTCAGTGGCCAAGGCAAGGCCACGGGACAGCCACCATCGGAGGCAGCTCATGCTGCCGGCCAGAGATCCCCCACAGCAACCCTGTGGCATCAGCACACCCTTGCCCACATAACTGCTCAGCTCTGAGATCTGTACCTTTGCTACGCTCTCACTCTGGTCTCTCATATGAACGTAGAGTGGGAGAAGGCTCCTGTGAACTGTCCTCTTCATTTTCTTCGTCCTTTGCCGCAGCACAGCCTCCACCACGGCTTGGAAGAGGCAGATGGAGTGCTCCCGCACCTGGCTGGACGCCTGGCAGGGAGGAGGACAGGAGGAATTTCAGCATTAGCGTGGCCGATGTGAAGGGAGCTCCCAGCACTGTGAGATGCTTCAGCGCTGGATCCTTCCCAGAGGAGCTGCTCAGGGGCAGCTGCAAGGCCTGGTGCCCGTGAAGGGCAACACAATCGGTTGCCATCGCAGGCTGCCCGCCAGCCACCCCACTTTCGCCACCAGCCGCACCAGCCATGCCCAAGCAGAGCTCCCCAGTGTTATAAGTTGCCCCCTTAATTAATTTTCAGAGAGCATTGCATTAATAATAGAAAGGAAGTTATTGAGTAAGCAACAGCAAGCAAAACAGCGCTGGGCGGCAACGGAGTCTCGGCTCCACCAACGGCACGCACCTCACCCCCCCCCAGGGTCCCTTTTTACATCTTGGTAATTCCGGGATTACGCAGCACATCCTGGTATATTCTGCGACTGTGCGCACTGTTGCTAGGGGGTCGTCTCTGTCCCTCTGGTGGTCGTGAAGATGAAGGCCGTAGTCTTCCTCGGCGTTGTGGTTCAACTTCTTTTTTTAGTTGGTCATGTTGGCCCAGCGTGAGACAGGAAGGCAGGATGTTGATACACTAGTTTAACAACTTATCAGGAGATGGTTACATGAGCTTTGCAGCAGGGTCTTTGAACGAAAGAGGCAACTGAGATGCAGAAGGAGAGAAGGGGAGGGGGTTCTCTTTTTTGTTACATTAAGCAAAAGAATTTTCATAGTGTCTAGCCAAGTATTATACAGCTCCTTACTTCAGCAGGGATCTTTTGCAACTCCTGCTCCTCAAACAGAACTCCTTGTTTTTATAATACAAAAGACAATGAACAAACATTTATTGTGTATTACATGGTGAGGCCGCCCCTCAGGTGCTGTGCTCAGCTTTGGGCCCCTCAGTACCAGAAGGACATCGAGGCCCTGGAGTGTGCCCAGAGCAGGGCTACAAAGCTGGGGAAGGGCCTGGGGCACAAGTCCTGTGAGGAGCGGCTGAGGGAGCTGGGGGTGGTTGGTCTGCGGAAGTGGAGGCTCAGGGGAGACCTCATTGTACTCTACAACTTCCTGAAGGGAGGTTGTGATGAGGAGGGGGTCAGCCTCTTTTCTCAGATAACTAATGATAGGACTTGAGGAAATGGCCACAAGTTGTGCCTGGGGAGATGGGGGACATGGGGATGGGGATGGGGACTTGGGGGCGGGGATGGGGACATGGGGACAGGGATGGGGACATTGGGATGGGGACATTGGGGTGGGGACATTGGGGTGGGGACATTGGGATGGGATGGGGACATTGGGGTGGGGATGGGGACATGGGGATGGGGACATTGGGGTGGGGACATTGGGGTGGGGACATTGGGATGGGATGGGGACATTGGGGTGGGGATGGGGACATGGGGATGGGGACATTGGGGTGGGGACATTGGGATGGGGATGGGGACATTGGGGTGGGGATGGGGACATGGGGATGGGGACATTGGGGTGGGGACATTGGGATGGGGATGGGGACATTGGGGTGGGGATGGGGACATGGGGATGGGGACATTGGGGTGGAGACATGGGGATGGCACCGTGAGCACGGGGAGGTGGCCGAGGATGTGGGGCTGGGGACGTGGTGGGGACACGGAGGGGGACCTGGGGATCCAGGTGGGGACATGGGGACGTGGGGGGGGACATGGGGACACGGGGGGGGTCCCGGCGCCCCCCGACCCCCCCGCCCCGTGCAGTGCAGCTCGCCCCTGCCCGGTCTGCGCACCCAGGACGTCTGCTGCCGGGGGGCCGGTGTGGCCTGGGGGGTGCACGAGTGCCAGCCCTGCGACGCCGACCCCCGTAAGGCAGCGGGGTTTTTTTTGGGGTTATGGGGTTGGGGGGGGTTCTGCGGTGTGGGGGGGGGGCTCACTTTGTCCCCCCCTCCCCCCCCTCCATTTGCAGCAAACCCCCCCGCCGTGGGGCAGCACCCCTGCCCCAAAGGTTTCCGCCGCGCCAACGGCTCCTGCGTGGGTGAGTTTGGGGAGATTTATTTTTGGGGGGGTTAAAAGGGGATGGGGGGGGTTTTGGGGTGCTGACCCCCACCCTGTGTGTGTGCGTCCCCCCCCCAGATGTGGATGAGTGCCAGGAGGGGGGGTTCTGCAAGAACGGGCTCTGCACCAACACCCGGGGCAGCTTCGCCTGCCTCTGCCACGAGGGCTTCATCCTGGACTCGTCCCGGAGCAGCTGCATCTGTGGGATCGGGATGGGATTGGGGGTGGGGTTGGGGGTGGGGTTGGGGTTGGGATTATGGGTAGGGTTGGGGTTGGGATTGGGATTGGGATTGGGATTGGGATTGGGATTGGGGTTGGGGTTGGGGTTGGGGCTGGGATTGGGGTTGGGGTTGGGATTGGGATTGGGGTTGGGATCGGGATGGGATTGGGGGTGGGATTGGGATTGGGATTGGGGGTGAGGTTGGGGTTGGGGTTGAGATTGGGGTTGGGGTTGGGGGTGGGATTGGGGATGAGGTTGGGGTTGGGATTATGGGTGGGGTTGGGATTGGGATTGGGATTGGGGTTGGGGCTGGGGTTGGGGTTGGGATTGGGATTGGGATTGGGATTGGGATTGGGATTGGGGTTGGGGCAGGGGCTGGGGCTGGGGCTGGGATTGGGATTGGAATTGGAATTGGGGTTGGGGTTGAGGTCGGGGCAAGGCCTGGAATTGTGGTAGGGATTGGGATTGGGGTTGGAATTGGGATTAGGGTTGGGATTGGGATTGTGGTTGGGATGTGGATGGGGATGGGGTGAGGAGGGAGTAGGGGTTGGGATTGGAGTTGGAGTTGGGATTGGGAGGGGATGGGGATGGGATGGGGATGGGGGTGGTCTGAAATGGAATAGGGATTGGGATTGGGATTGGGATTGGGATTGGGATTGGGAGGGGATAGGGAAGGGAAGAGGAAGGGGAAAGGATTGGGGTGGGATGGGGATGGAGTAGGATGAGGTGGGATTGGGATGGGAACAGGATGAAATGGGATTGGGGTTAGGACCAGGACTAGGACTGGGATTGGGATTGGGATTGGGATTGGGATTGGGATTGGGGTTTTGGGGTTGGGATTGGAATTGGGGTTGGGATTGGGATTGGGGTTAGGACCAGGACTAGGACTGGGATTGGGATTGGAATTGGGGTTGGGATTGGAATTGGGGTTGGGATTGGGATTGGGGTTAGGACCAGGACTAGGACTGGGATTGGGATTGGGATTGGGATTAGGGTGACCGGTACCACCCCCCCGCCCCCCCCCCCCCCAGCCCACCAGGTGATCTCGGAGGCGCGGGGGCCATGTTACCGGGTGCTGCGGGAGGGGCGCTGCGCGCTGCCCACCCTGCGCAACATCACCCGCCAGATCTGCTGCTGCAGCCGCGTGGGCAAGGCCTGGGGGCCGGCGTGCCAGCGCTGCCCCCCCTTCGGCTCCGGTGAGCCCCCCCGGGACCCCCCCAACCCCTTGGGATCCCCCCAAAAAAAACCCTTTAGGGCGGACCCCCCCCAAAAAAAACAAAAACCCTTTGGGGAGCCTCCGTTTCATGGGATTTGCACCCAAAGCCACGGGCTCACCCTTTGGAGGGGGGTTTTTTTTGGGGGAGGGGGGTAATTTTTTTTGGGGGGGGGTCCATTTTGACACCCCCTCCCCCCCCTTCAATTGCAGAGGGGTTCAAGGAGATCTGCCCCGCCGGCCCCGGCTACCACTACTCGGCCTCCGACCTGCACTACAACACCCGCTACCTGGGCCAGGACCTGCCCCGTGTCCCCCTGGGGCGTCCCCGTGTCCCCTCCCCAGCTGGGACCGCCGCCCGTGAGCCCCTTGTCCCCCCCGCTTTGTCCCCCCCCACCCCCCCCGGCTGCCAGGACCCCCCCTCACCCCATTGCTCTGCCCCACAGCTCGCTGGCGCCCCGGTCGGCCGCCCCCCAGCAGGTCACCGCCTGTCCCCGAGGTGCCACCGCGGGTCCCCAAGGTGCCACAACGCGTCCCTGAGGTGCCACCACGCGTCCCACACGTGCCACCGCGTGTCCCCGAGGTGCCACCACGGGTCCCCGATGTGCCACCACGTGTCCCCGAGGTGCCACAACGCATCCCCGAGGTACCACCACGTGTCCCCGAGGTGTCACCACATGTCCCTGATGTGCCACCACGTGTCCCTGAGGCACCACCGCATGTCCCTGAGGTGCCACATGTCCCCAAGGTTCCACAGCGGGTCCCTGAGGCGCCACAACGTGTCCCCGAGGTGCCACCAGACGTCCCCGAGGTGCCACAACGCGTCCCCGAGGTGCCACCGCGCATCCCCGAGGTGCCACCACCAGCCCCCGAGGTTGTCATCGTGCCTCGACCCACCCTGGGGCTGCTGGGACCCCTCCCCACGCCACCCGGCCCGGAGGGTCCGGCACCAGGTAGGGCTGGGGCACTTGTGCACGGCTGCACACGTGTGTGCACCGTTGCACGCATGCATGGTTGCAGATGTGCGCAGGGTTGCACTGTGTGCAGCTGTGTGCGTGCATTTTATTTTATTTTTTGCACGTGTGGTTACGCTCTGCGCCGTTGCACATACACATCTCAGCACAGGCGTGCAAGGTCACACGTGTGTGCATGTGGCTGTGCACTTGTGCATGGTTGCATGCTTGCATGGCTGCATGTGTGCAGTTGCATGTGCACGTGTGCTCAGTTACATGTGCAAGCAGTTACGTGTGCAATTTGCATTTATTCAGTCTCATTTGTGCACAGTTATAGGCGTGCACAGTTACACACGTGCGTGTTACACGTGTGCACACCATTGCAGGCTTGCCCAGCTGCATGCAGCTGCAGTAGCACGTGTGCATCTCATGCATGCACAGCTAAATATATTGTGCACGTGTGCACGGTTTGCATGCATGACTATTTGCACACGTGTGCACGGCTACATGCATGCCTGCTTACACACGTGTGCACAATGCCTACTTACACACGCCTACACGTGTGCATGTGTCCTGTATGCCTATTTGCACACATGTCCACAGTTGCATGCATGCTTGATTGCACACACGTGCACAGTGTGCATGCGTGCATGTTTGCACAGGTGTGCACAGCTGCACGCCTGCCCGTTTGCACACACATGTGTTACTCACGTGTGCCCGCTTGCAGCCGCCGGCAGCGTGTGCGAGCGGAACCCGCGGATCTGCGGCCCCGGGCGCTGCGTCCCGCGCCAGGGCGGCTACACCTGCCTGTGCCACCCCGGCTTCTGGCTCAGCACCCAGGGCACCCACTGCATCGGTGAGCGGCGCCCGGCCCCTCCCTGGGCACCCATGTCCCCGTGCACCCACCTCCCCCTGCACTCATTTCCCCGTGCGCCCATTTCCCTGTGCACCCACCTCCCTGTGCACCTGTTTCCCCATGCACCCACCTCCCCATGCACTCACCCGTTTCCCCGTGCACCTATTTCCCCGTGCAGCCACCCATTTCCTCATGCACCCATTTCCTCACGCACCCATTTCCTTCTGCACCCATTTCCCCATGCGCCCACCTCCCCATGTACCCACCCATTTCTCCGTGCACCCATTTCCCCATCTATCCACTTCCTTGTGCACCCACCTCCCCGTGCACCCACCTCTCCAAGCCCCAATTTCCCCCTGCCCCCATTTCCCCATGCACCCGTTTCCCCACGCACCCACCCATCTCTCCATGCCCCCACCTTCCCGTGCCCCCATTTCCCCCTGCCCCCATTTCCCCGCGCACCCACCTCCCCACTCCCCTCTCCCCCTTCCCTCCCACCCACCTCTCCATCCGTCCCCGCTCCTGTCCGTCCGTCTGTCCCCATTGCCGTCCGTCCCCCCGCCTGCCCAGACGTGGACGAGTGCCGGCGCAGCCCCCGGCCCTGCGCCCCCGGCCGCTGCGAGAACACGGTGGGGAGCTTCCGCTGCGTCTGCGGCCCCGGCTACCGGCCCGGCCCCGGCGGCACCGACTGCCAAGGTCAGCAGGGACGGGGGGGGGACAGAGGGGGACAATGGGGACAACGGGGATGGGGCTGAGGTGGCCGTGTCCCCGTAGATGTGGATGAATGCGCCCAGAGCCCCTCGCCCTGCGCCCAGAGCCGCTGCGAGAACTTGCCCGGTGGCTACCGCTGCGTCTGCCCGGCCGGCTACCAGGCCAGCACGCCCACGGGACAGTGCCAGCGTGAGCGGGGACACGGGGGTGTGGGGACACCGGGCTGTGGGGACACTGGGTGTGGGGACACCGGGGTGTGGGGACACCAAGGGTATGGGGACACCAAGGGTATGGGGACACCATCTGCGTGTTCAACACCCATGGGGTCATCGTTCATGGGGTCACCATCCATTGGGTCAGCAGCCATGGGGTCACCATGCCATAGTGTTGCCAGCCACGGGGTTAAACATCCATGGTGAACCCATCCATAACCTCCCAATACGTGGTGTCCCCATGCGTGGTGTCCCCATGCGTGGTGTCCCCATCCATGGAGTCCCCATCCATGGTGAACCCATCCATAACCTCCCAATACGTGGTGTCCCCATCTGTGGTGTCCCCATGCGTGGTGTCCCCGTCCGTGGTGCCACCACCCACGCCCTCCCCGCGGTGCCACCACCGCCGCCCCCTCTCCGTGCCGCGCAGACATCGACGAGTGCGAGAACCACCTGGCCTGCCCCGGCCAGGAGTGCGCCAACACGCCGGGCTCCTTCCAGTGCCGGCCGTGCCGCGACGGCTTCGAGCTGCACCATGGGCGCTGCGCAGGTACCCGCGTCCCCCCACGTCCCCCCTGTCCCCCCGAGGGGGGGGCCAACCCTTAATTGTGCCACCCCCTAGACGTGGACGAGTGCGCCACGGGCTCGCCCTGCGGTCCCCACGGCCGCTGCAGTAACACCGAGGGCTCCTTCCACTGCCAGTGCCGGCGCGGATACCGGGTGGGTGCCGGCGGCGCGCCATGCGCGGGTGAGTGGTGGGGGCGGCGTGGGGATGGTGCCGTGTCCCCCCCACACCCGACGGCCCCCCCACGGCCCCCATCTGCCCACAGATGTCAACGAGTGCCTGGAGGGCGACTTCTGCTTCCCCCACGGCGAGTGCCTCAACACCGAGGGCTCCTACAGCTGCCTCTGCGCCCAGGGCTATGCCAGCACCCCCGAGGGCACCGCATGTGTTGGTCAGAGCCCGGCATGGTCCCGGTCCCTGTCCCTGTCCCTGTCCCTGTCCCCGTCCCCATACCCATCCCGGTCCCATTGCAGTCCCCATTCTCATTGTGGTTTCTATTCCAGTTGCGGTTTTTTAGTCCCAGTTAATCTACTCAGTCCCATCCCCGTGCCTATCCATGTCCCCATCCAATCCCAATCCTATCCCCATCCCAATCCCATCCCCATCCTATCCCATCCCAATGTCTCTCCCTGTCCCCATCCCATCCCACCCCAATCCCAACCCCCATCCCATCTCTGTCTCCATCCCATCCCCATTCCCACCCCAGTCCCCATCCCCATCCCAATCCCATCCCCATCCCACCCCAATCCCATCCCCATCCTACCCTTTTTCCACCCCAATCCCAATCCCACCCCAATCCCATCCCTTTTCCACCCCATCCCCATTTCCATCCCAATCCCAATCCCACCCCAGTCCCATCCCATCCCACCCCACCCCTCCACCACCCACCCACGCATCCGGGTACCACGGGGTGCCACCAGCCCCTTGTGTCCCCCTCTTTCCCCGTATCCCCCCTGCCCCCGTGTCCCCCCCCTGTACCCACGTCCACCCCGTGCCCATGTCCCCCCCGTCCTCACCCCGTGTCCCCCCCCAGACGTGGACGAGTGCCAGCGCGGGGACGTGTGCCGGGGCGGCCGCTGCGCCAACACCGACGGCGCCTTCGAGTGCCACTGCCCCGCCGGCTTCCGCACCGACGCCGAGCGGGCCCAGTGCCACGGTGAGGGGCTGGGGGGTTGGGGGGGGGGGGATTTTGGGTGCCCCCCACCCTGGGGCTGGCGGCGAGGGTGGCCCTGTCCCCGCAGATGTGGACGAGTGCCAGGAGCACGGGGCCGAGTTGTGTGGGGCTGAGCGCTGCGAGAACTTGCCCGGATCCTACCGCTGCGTGCCCGCCTGCCAGCACGGCTACCGGCCCCGGGACGGCGGGGGGTGTGAGGGTGAGCGGGGATTGGGATTGGGATTGGGATTGGGATTGGGGTTGGGGTTGGGGTTGGGGTTGGGGTTGGGATTGGGATTGGGATTGGGATTGGGATTGGGATTGGGGTTGGGGTTGGGGTTGGGGTTGGGATTGGGATTGGGATTGGGATTGGGATTGGGATTGGGGTTGGGGTTGGGGTTGGGGTTGGGGTTGGGGATGGAGATAGAGACCAATAGTGGATGGGTTTAGGGACTGGGACTAGGATGGGGATGGGAGGGGATGGGATTGGGGTGGGATTGGGAGGGGGATGGGAGGGGATTGGGGTGGGGATGGGAGGGGATTGGGATGGGATTGGGATGGGATTGGGATGGGATGGGGATGGGGATGGGAGGAGATTGGGGTGGGGATGGGATGGGGATGGGGATTGGGATTGGGGTTGGGGTTGGGATTGGGGTGGGGATGGAGATAGAGACCGATAGTGGATGGGTTTAGGGACTGGGACTAGGATGGGGATGGGAGGGGGTGGGATTGGGGTGGGATTGGGGTGGGGATGGGATGGGGATGGGATGGGGATGGGAGGGGATGGGATTGGGGTGGGATTGGGATGGGGATGGGATGGGGATGGGATGGGGATGGGATTGGGATTGGGGTGGGGATGGAAATGGAGACTAATAATGGATGAAAATAGGGACTGGGACTGGGACTGGGACTGGGACTGGGACTGGGACTGGGACTGGGACTGGGACTGGGATGGGGATGGGGATGGGAGGGGATGGGAGGGGATTGGGGTGGGGATGGGAGGGGATGGGATTGGGGTGAGATTGGGATGGGGATGGGAGGGGGATGGGAGGGGATTGGGGTGGGGATGGGATGGGTTGGGATGGGATGGGATGGGATGGGGATGGGATTGGGGTGGGGATGGAAATGGAGACTAATAATGGATGAAAATAGGGACTGGGACTGGGACTGGGACTGGGACTGGGACTGAGACTGGGACTGGGACTGGGACTGGGACTGCGACTGCGACTGGGACTGAGACTGGGACTGAGACTGGGACTGGGACTGGGACTGGGACTGGGACTGGGATGGGGATGGAATGGGTTTGGAATGGGGATGGGGGTGGGATTGGAACAGGATTGGGATGGGGATGGAGATGGAGACCAATAATGGATGAAAATAGGGGGTGGGATTGGGATGGGATTAGGGTGAGATTGGGATGGGGTTGGGGATGGGATGGGAATGGAGACAGGTCCAGGGACCAGAACGGGACGAGGATGGGGACTGGGACAGGGATGGGAACCCGCACACAGGGCTGTGATGCGCACGGGGCTCATCCTGCCCGGGGCCGTGGTCCCCATCATCCCCCACCCCACCTTGTCCCCCCCCCATGCTTGGGGTCCCCCCGGTGTCCCCGCAGATGTGGACGAGTGCCAGGAGCATGGGGCCGAGTTGTGTGGGGCCGAGCGCTGCGAGAACCTGCCCGGATCCTACCGCTGCGTGCCCCCCTGCCAGCCCGGCTACCGGCCCCGGGACGGCGGGGGGTGTGAGGGTACGGGGCCATAGGGACGGGGACAGGGCCATGGGGATGGGGATGGGGCCATGGGGACGGGGATGAAGCCATGGGGATGGGGACGGGGCCATGGGGATGGGGATGGGGCCATGGGGACGGGGATGAGGCCATGGGGATGGGGATGGGGCCATGGGGATGGGGATGGGGCCATGGGGATGGGGATGGGGCCATGGGAACGGGGATGGGGCCATGGGGATGGGGATGGGGCCATGGGGATGGGGACAGGGCCATGGGGACGGGGATGGGGCCATGGGGACGGGGATGGGGCCATGGGGACAGGGACTGGGGCACGGGGATGGGGATGGGGGTACGGAGAGGCTGAGGGGACCCTGAGGGGCCATGGCATGGGGGACATCAGGGACAAGCCAATGGGGCACAATAGGGACAAAGCTATGGGGGACATGGAAAAAACAACGGGGATGCTGGGGACAAGCCAATGGGGTCGAGGTGCAGGGGGACTTCTCTATGGGGTCAGGATGGGGATGGGCAGCAGGGGACATCAGGGACAACACCACGGGAGATAATGGGGACAAAACGATGGGGGACATTGGGGACAAGCCAATGGGGCCACTGGGGACAAGCCAATGGGGTCGAGGTGCAGGGGGGCTTCTCCATGGGGTCAGGATGGAGACGGAGAGCAGGGACCATCGGGGGACAGTGGGGACCCCCCCATGGGGCTGAGCTTTTGGGGGACGGCTCCACGCTCCCCCCCCCAATGTCCCCACCGCCCCCTCCCCCCAAAAAAACGTCACCTCCCCGCTTGCAGACGAGGACGAGTGCGCCGAGGGGGGGTCCCGCTGCGGCCCCCACGCCGCCTGCCACAACCTCCCCGGCTCCTTCCAGTGCGCCTGCCACCAGGGCTACGAGGCCGCCCGGCACGGCCACCACTGCCAGGGTACGGGGACAGCGGGGACAGCAGGGGGGGGACACCCAGAGTGACACTGAGCCCCCCCCCTTCGTGTTTCCCCCCCAGACGTGGACGAGTGCGCGACGCTGCCGGGGGTGTGCGGGGCGGCGCGCTGCGAGAACGTGGACGGCTCCTTCCTCTGCCTCTGCCCCGACGGGGGGCACGAGTTCGATCCGGTGACGGGGACGTGCGGGGGACCCCCCCCAGCGACCCCACTCCTCCGGCCCCCCCCGGAGCCGTGGAAGCCCCCCCGGGCTTGGCGGCGTGCTTCAGCCCCGCCTGCGGGGTGCTGGCGCCCAACGTCAGCCGGCAGCAGTGCTGCTGCAGCGTGGGGGGCGCCTGGGGGGTCCGCTGCCCCCCCCCGAGGCCGTGCCCCACGCCTGGAACCGGTGGGGACATGGGGACGCTATGGGGGGGGGAGGGGATTGGGGATGGCGTGGGGTGGGAAGGGATTGGGGTGGGAGTGGGATTGGGGATGGGGATTGGGATTGGGGATGGGGACGGGGATAGGGATGGGGATGGGGATGGGGATGGGGATGGGGATGGGGATGGGGATGGGGATGGGGATGGGGATGGGGATGGGATGGGATGGGATGGGATTGGGATTGGAGTGGAGTGGGATGGGATGCGATTTGGGATGGGATGGGATGGCGATGGGATTGGAGTTGCAATTGGGACTGGGATGGGATGGGATTGGGATGGAGATAGGATTAGGATTGGGATGGGATTGGGATAGGATTGGGGGGGTGGAGATGGAATTGGGATGGGGTTGGTGATGGGATTGAGATAGATTGGGATTGGGACTGGGATGGAATGGGGATGGGATGGGGATGGGATGAGGATGGGACTGGGATTGGGGTGGGAAGGGATTGGGATGGGTTTGGGGTGGTGATGGGATTTGGGATGGGGATGGGGATGGGATTGTAAAGGGATTGGGATTGGGGTGGGTATTGCCAGGGATTAGGACTGGGATGGGATGGGATTGGGATCGGGGTGTGGATGGGGACAGGGATGGGCTGGGGATGGGGTCAGGATGGTGCCAAGGTGCAGGGGGGGTGACACCTCTGTCCCCCCCCCCAAGCCGAGCACCGAGCCCTCTGCCCCCACGGGACCGGCCAGACCACGGGGCCCCAGGGCTCAGCAGCAGGTCAGTGCGGCCGCGGGGGGGGCACAGCAATGGGGCCCCCCCCATTTGGGGGCTCCCTCCGTTTAGGGACTCCCCCCCCTACTCAGGGGCTCCCCCCTGTATTTAGCGGTTCCCCAATGTTGGGGATGCCCCCCCATTTTGGGGATGCCACCCCTGTTTTGGGGCTCCCCCATTTATGGGATGCCCCCCATTTTGGGGACTCACCCCCCCTAATTTGGGAATGGCCCCCATTTGGGGGACTCACCCCTCCCATTTTGGGGATGTCCCCATTTTTCAGGGTGCCCCCTCAATTTGGGGATGCCCCCCCTATTTTGTGGGGTTACGCCCCTCCCCTTTTGGGTGCATCCCGCCTATTTTGGGGCAATACCCCCCCTATTTTGGGGTTCCCCTCCTATATAGGGGCTCCCCCGTTTCGGGGGTGCCCCCCCCAATTCCGAGGACCCTCCCCCTGACGTCGCCCCCCCCCTTACCCCCTTACCCCCCAGATGTGGACGAGTGCCGGGTGTTCGCGCCGCAGCTGTGCCGGGGGGGGGTCTGCATCAACACCGCCCCCGGCTTCAGCTGCTACTGCCCCAGCGGCTACTACTACGAGCAGGAGCACCTGCAGTGCGTGGGTGAGCACCCAGCACCCCCAGCACCCCCCCAGCACCCCCCCAGCACCCCCAGCACCCTGACCCCAGCACCCCCAGCACCCTACTTGTGCCCTGGGTGCACCCTGCCTGCACCCTGAGCACCCTACTTGCATCCTGAGCACCCTGAGCACCCTGCCTGCACCCTGAGAGCACCCTACTTGCACCCTGACTGCACCCTAAGAGCACCCTGTGCACCCCGAGCACCCTACTCGCACCTTGAGCACCCTGCCCTCAGCACCCTGAGCACCCTGCCAGCACCCCCAGCACCCCCAGCACCCCCAGCACCCTGACCTCAGCACCCTAATTGTGCCCTGGGTGCACCCTGCCTGCACCCTGAGCACCCCGAGCACCCTAATTGTGCCCTGAGTGCACCCTGAGCACCCTCTTTGCACCCTGAGCACCCGACTTGTGCCCTGACTGCACCCTGAGTGCGCCCTACCTGCACCCTGAGCACCCTAATTGTGCCCTGAGTGCGCCCTACTTGCACCCTGCCTGCACCCTACTTGCACCCTGAGAGCACCCTGAGCACCCAGCCAGCACGCTGAGCTCCCTACCTGCACCCTGAGCACACAACCTGTACCCAGAAAGCACCCTAAGAGCACCCTGGCTGCACCCTGAGCACCCTCTTTGCACCCTGAGCACCCAACTTGT
The DNA here is from genome assembly GCF_047663525.1 of Anas platyrhynchos. Lineage (NCBI taxonomy): Eukaryota > Metazoa > Chordata > Aves > Anseriformes > Anatidae > Anas > Anas platyrhynchos. The sequence goes on from NC_092618.1 coordinate 7,835,137, forward strand.
GCCCTGCCAGCACCCTACCTGCACCCTGAGCACCCTGCCTGCACCCAGCCAGCACCCTGAGCACCCAACTTGCATCCTGAGCACCCTGAGCGTGCCCTGTCTGCACCCTGAGCACCCAACTTATGCCCTGAGTGCGCTCTACCTGCACCCTGAGCACCCTACTTGCACCCTGCCAGCACCCTGAGCACCCTGCCTGCACCCAGCTCACACCCTGAGAGCACCCTGCCCACACCCTTCCAGCACCCTGCCAGCACCCTGAGCACCCTACTTGCACCCTGCCTGCACCCTGAGCACCCTGCCAGCACCCAGCCAGCACCCTGAGCACCCAACTTATGCCCTGAGTGCACCCTACTTGCACCCTGAGCACCCAACTTGTGCCCTGCCAGCACCCTGCCTGCACCCTGAGCACCCTAATTGTGCTCTGAGTGCACCCTGGCTGCACCCTGAGCACCCTCTTTGCACCCTGAGCACCCAACTTGTGCCCTGAGTGCGCTCTACCTGCACCCTGAGCACCCTACTTGCACCCTGACTGCACCCTGAGCACCCTGCCTGCACCCAGCTCACACCCTGAGCACCCTGCCCACACCCTTCCAGCACCCAGCCAGCACCCTGAGCACCCTGAGCGTGCCCTACCTGCACCCTGAGCACCCTAATTGTGCTCTGAGTGCACCCTCCCTGCACAATACCTGCACCCTGAGCACCCAACTTGTGCCCTGAGTGCACCCTCCCTGCACCCTCAGCACCCTGCCTGCACCCTGTCTGCACCCCGAGCACCCTACTCGCACCCCAAGCACCCTGCCCTCAGCCCCCCGAGCACCCTTCCAGCCCCCCGAGCCCCCTTCCAGCCCCCCCCCCCGTGCCCCCCACCCCCTTGCCGACCACCACCGCCCCCCCCCCAGATAACGACGAGTGCCAGGACGAGGACGCGGAGCCGTGCATCGGGGGCCGCTGCGTCAACACGGTGGGCTCCTACTTCTGCTCCTGCGCCCCCCCCCTGGTGCTGGACGGCTCCCAGCGCCGCTGCGTCACCAACGACACCCGCGCCATGGGTGAGGCCACCCCCTGTCACCCCCCCCGTGTCACCGTCACCCCCCCCGTGTCGCCCTGTCCCCACGTGTCCCCATATCCCTGCCCTATGTCCCCGTGGCCCCCCATCCCCGTGTCCCGGCACTGTCCCCTGATGCCCCCCCCGTGTCCCCATGTCCCACATCCTGATGTCCCACGTCACCGTGTCCCCACGTCCTGTGTCCCCATACCCCCATGGCGCTGTATCCCCCATGTCCCCAAATCCCCGTGTCCCTGTGTCCCCATGTCCCACGTCGCCTCCCCTTGTCCCACATCCCCCTGTCCCACGTCACCATATCCCCGTGTCCCCATGTCCCCATGTCCCACATCCCTTCATCCCAGTGTCCCCCATTGTCTCCCCACATCCCACATCACCTCCCCATGTCCCCACCTCACTGTGTCCCCATGTCCCCGTGTCCCCATGTCCCCACGTCCCTATGACCCCACAGCCACGTGGCCCCATAGCCTCATGTTGCCATGCACCCGTGTCCCCTACGGCCCCTTGTCCCCTCGTCCCCATGTCCCCATGTCCCTAAGGCCCTATAGCCTCACATCCCTGTGTCCCCATGTCCCCCCATGTCCCTGTCCCCCCCCCCATGCCCACGTCCCCATGCCCCCTCCCATGCCCACGACCCCCCCATCCCCTATACCCATGTCCCCATGTCCCCATGTCCCCAAGACCCCACACAGGGGGACCCCCACCCTGCCCCCCTCCTACCCCAGCAATAGGGACCCCCCCCAGACCCCCATAATGGGGACCCCATGGGCACCCCCCAGAGTGGGTCCCCCTTAGACACCCCCCCCATGATTGGGACCCCTTGGACCCCCCCCATAACAGGGACCCCTTTGCCCCCCCCAATAATGGGAACCCCTCCCACCACCCCACAACGCCCCCCCCCTAATGGAGACCCCTTGGGTACCCCCCATATAACAGTGCCCCCCCCACCTCTTTACACCCCCCCCCTTAGCATCCCCAATTTTTAGGACCCCACCCCACAACCTGCCCCCCCCCCCATTTTTTTTTCTCCCCCCCCCCCCCCCCCCAGATGACTTCGAGTTCCTCTGCAACGTCCTGCGCCCCCCCGGCCCGGGGCTGGGCCCCCCCTACGAATACGGCCCCGAATACCCCCCCCACTACGGGCTGCCCTACGGCCCCCTCCCCTTTGGGGGTCCGGGCCCCCGCCTGCCCCCCCCGGGGCTGCGCGCCGACTACGACCCCTATGGGCTGGGGGGGGGCTACGACCCCCGCGGGGACGCCCTTTACGCCGCCCCCCCCCGCTACGAGGACTTGGAGGATTTCGAGGGGTCCCGCCGGGGCCCCCCCCGCTCCTCCCGGCCCCGCAGCCCCCCCAGCGCCCCCCAGGACCCCCCCCCGTGGCTCTTCCAGCCCCATGGTGTGGCCGAGCGGCCGGGGCGAGCCAGCGAGGATGGTGAGTTTGGGGGGGGGCGGGATTGAGGGGTTTTGGGGGGGGATTTTGTTTTTTTTATGGGGAGGGGGCTGACGGGGACCCCCCCCCGCAGACCCCCGGGACGAGGCGCTGCCGCCGGAGCTGTGCGGGGTGCTGAGCGGCTGCGAGCATGGGCACTGCGTGCGGGTGCCCCAGGGCTTCACCTGCGCCTGCGACCCCGGCTACCGGCTGGACGCGGCACGCGTGGCCTGCGTGGGTGAGACACGGCCTAATCCCGGCCTAATCCGGCCTAATCCGGCCTAATCCGGCCTAGTCCCGGCCTAGTCCCGGCATAATCCCGGCCTGATTCCGGCATAATCCCGGCCTAATCCGGCCTAATCCGGCCTAGTCCCGGCATAATCCCGGCATAATACGGCCTAATCCGGCCTAGTCCCGGCCTAATCCGGCCTAATCCGGCCTAGTCCCGGCATAATCCCGGCATAATACGGCCTAATCCGGCCTAATCCCAGCCTAATCCGGCCTAATCCGGCCTAATCCCGGCCTAATCCGGCCTAGTCCTGGCATAATCCCGGCCTAATCCGGCCTAATCCCGGCCTGATCCCGGAATAATCCCGGCCTGATCCCGTCCTAATTCCTTCATAATCCCGGCCTAGTCCCGGCCTAATCTGGCATAATCCAGGCCTAATCCCGGCCTGATCCCGGCCTGATCCCAGCCTAATCCTGGCCTAATCCCGGCCTGATTCCGGCCTGATTCCGGCCTGATCCCGGCATAATCCCAGCCTGTTCCCATCCCAATCCCATCCCATCCCAAACCCCAGTCCCAGACCAAATCCCACCCCATCCCATCCCCAATCCCACTTTAATCCAACCCCCAATCCCACCCTAATCCAACCCCAAATCCTACCCCAATCCTACCCCAATCCTACCCCAAATCCCGATCCCATGCCCATTCCATACCCCCAATCCCAATCCCACCCCAATCCCATCCCCACCCCCCCAAATCCCATCTGCAACCCCTTCCCACCCCAGTCCGACCCCAAATCCAATCCCAATCCCACCCCAAATCCCAACTAAATCCCAATCCCGCCCCAAATCCCAACCAATCTCAGTCCCACCCCAAATCCCTTCCCATCCCAACACAAACCCATCCTAATCCCACCCCAATCCCATCCCAAATCTCACCCCAATCCCATCCGCAACCCCTCCCCACCCCAGTCTAACCCCAAATCCAATCCCAACCCCAATCCCACCCCAAATCCTACCCAATCCCAATCAAACCCCAATCCCACCCCAATCCCCCCTCAAATCCCCCCCAATCCCAATCCCACCCCAATCCCATCCCAATCCCCCACAATCCCAATCCCCACCAAAATCCCACCCCAATCCCATCCCCATCCCCCTCAATCCCACCCCAAAACCCACACAATCCCAATTCCACCCCACCCCAATCCCACCCCAATCCCATCCCAATCCCATCCCAATCCCCCTCAATCCCACCCCAATCCCCCCCAATCCCAATCCCACCCCAATCCCCCCCAACCCCCCCCCCAATCCCACCCCAAATCCCACCCCATTCCCCCCCCAATCTCCCCCAATCCCCCCAAAACCCCCCAATCCCACCCCAATCCCACCCCAAATCCCCCCCAACCCCCCTTAATCCCCCTCCCCGACCCCCCCTGACCCCCCCCCTTTTCCCCGCAGACCTCGACGAGTGCTCGGAGGCCGCCCTGTGCCGGGGGGGGCGCTGCCTCAACACCCCCGGCTCCTTCCGCTGCCTCTGCCCCCCCGGCTCTGTCCCGGCGCAGGGACCCCCCCGCTGCATCCCCGCGCGCCCCCCGGCCTGAGCCCCCCCCTCCCCATCCCGGGGGGGGGGCCCTGTATTTATTGTCTGTATATATCGGAGCTGGGGGGGGGGGGATGGAGAGACACTGGGGGTCACCGTCCGGCATCCCCCCCCCGCCCGCTGTGGGGTGAGGTGGGGGGGGGGCTCCTGGGGGTGCCCATGGGGGTGCCCGGCCCCCCGCTCCCTCCCCCCCCGTCCATGTGAGCCCCCCCTCACTTCCCCCCCAATTTTTACAGAATAAAGGTTTTCTATAAAATGAGCTGGGGGGGGGGGAGTTCTTTCATCCTAATAGGGTCGGGTGGGGGGGGGGCTGTGGTGTCACAGGGACTGGGACCCCAAATGGGACCCCCCCCTCATGAGTCTGGACCCCTCTACTTGGGACTGGGACCCCTCTATGGGTTTGGGACCCCCCCCAGTGGGACTGGGACCCCCCCCATGTATCTGCTCCCCCCCTCAATGTGTCTGCCCCCCCCAATGGGACTGGGAGCCCCCCATGTGTCTGGGACCCCTCCATGGGTTTCGGGACCCCCCCCAATGGGATCAGGATCCCCACCCCAATGGTGCTGTGACCCCCCCCCCCCCATGGGTCTGTGACCCCCCAATGGGACCGGGAACCCCCCTATTGGACCTGGGACCCCCCCCATGTGTCTGGGACCCCCCCCATGTGTCTGGGACCCCCCCCCCATGCATCTGGGACCCCCAACCCCCCCCAGTGACCACAGCGAGCCCGTCGCGCTTCGAGCCCCCCGTTTATTGCCCCCCCTCGTCCAGCAGCCCCCCGTCCTCCTCGGGGGGGTCCGGGGGGGGGCGCAGCGCGGCGCTGACCCCGTGCAGCTCCAGCAGCTGCTGGAAGGCCGCCAGCAGCAGCAGCGCCGCCGTCACCCCCAGCAGCAGGTAGGCTGGGGGGGGGGGACACAGCGGTCAGAGACCCCCACCCCCCCGTGGAGACCCCCACCCCATGGAGAGATCCCCATGGAGACCCCCCCCCAATGAAGACCCAATCCGCCATGGTGACCCCATCCATGAAGACCCCGCCACCATGAAGACCCCACCCCAATGGAGACCCAACCACCATGGAGACCCCAACCATGAAGACCCCAACCACCATAAAGACACCACCAGAAAGACCCCACCCCAATGGAGACCCCAACCACGGAGACCCCAACCATGGAGAACCCAACCACCATAGAGACCCCAACCATGAAGTCCCCCAACCACGAAGACCCCAACCACGAAGACCCCAACCATGAAGACCCCACCCCAATGGAGACCGCGCCCCAGTGGAGACCCAACCACCATGGAGACCCCAACCATGGAGACCCAACCACCATAAAGACACCACCCCAATGGAGACCCCAACCACGAAGACCCCAACCACGAAGATCCCAACCATGAAGACCCCAACCATCTAAACCCCAACCATGGAGACCCCAACCATGAAGACCCCAACCATGAAGACCCCAACCATAAAGACCCCAACCATGAAGACCCCAACCATCTAAACCCCAACCACGGAGACCCCAACCATGGAGAACCCAACCACCATAGAGACCCCAACCATGAAGTCCCCCAACCACGAAGACCCCAACCACGAAGACCCCAACCATGAAGACCCCAACCATAAAGACCCCAACCATGAAGACCCCAACCATCTAAACCCAACCATGGAGACCCCAACCATGAAGACCCCAACCATGAAGACCCCAACCATAAAGACCCCAACCATGAAGACCCCAACCACCATGGAGAACCCAACCATGAAGACCCCCAACCACGAAGATCCAACCACCATGAAGACCCCAACCATGAGGACCCCAACCACCTAAACCCCAACCATGGAGACACCAACCATGAAGACCCCAACCATGAAGACCCCACCACCATAAAGACCCCACCCCAATGAAGACCCCCCCCACCAAGAAGACCCCAACCACATAGCCCCAACCCCCACATAACCCCAACCCCAGATCCCCAAACCCCAACGCCCCCCACCCCAACGCCCCCCCCCAACCCCCCGCCCCCGCTCACCGGCCAAGGCCACCCGGTAGAGGTGGCGCGGGGGCTGCCCCTCCGGTGCCCCCGCCGCGTCCCCCAGCCCCACGGTGGTGACGGCCATGCCGCAGAAGAAGACGGCGTCCAAGAAGCTCCCGGAGCCCCCCAGGGCCCACAGGGCGGCGGCAGGCAGCAGCACGAAGCCCCCCGCCACCGCCCCCGCCAGCAGCCCCAAATGGAGCCCGGCGGCCCCCCGGGGGCTCCAACCCCACCGCGTCCTCAGGTAGCGCCGGGGCCACCGGGTGACCGGCACCGAAAGCCACCGGGCCACCACCGCCAACGTCAACACCGTGAAGGGGACGCCCAGCGCCGCGTAGGCCAAGCAGAAGGCTTTGCCCCCCGGGGACAGGGGGGCCACGGGGCCGTAGCCTGGGGGGGGGGGGGAAATTTAGGGGGGGGACCCCCCCCGGTAAGTGAAAGGGGAGGGGGGACCCCTGGGGGTGGTGGGGGGAGGTTGGGGGCTTGGTGGTGATGGGGGTCCTGGGCGAACTGGGGGGCTCTGTGGGCTGGGGGGGTCCTGGTGGGGCTGGGGGGGGGCCTGGGGGTCCCAGTGCTAAAGGGGGTCCCAAAACCCATGGGGGTCCTGAGGTTCTCAGGGGGCTCGGTGCCTATGGGGGGCCATGGAGGGTCCTGGTGCCCACGGGGGTCCTGGTGTTCATGGGGGTCCCGGTGTTCTTGGGGGGTCCCGGGGGGGCCTGGTGCTCAGAGGCGTCCTGGGGGAATTGGTGCTCATGGGGGTCCTGGGGTTCATGGGGGTCCCGGGGGTCTCAATGCCCTTGGGGGGGTCCTGGTGCCCATGGGGTTCTTTAGGAGGGTCCCAATTCGGAGGGGGGGTCCCGATTTGGGGGCGGGGGGGCTCCTTACCCACAGTGGTGAGCAGGGTGGTGGAGAAGAAGAAGGCGGAGGCCAGGTCCCACCGCGGGGTCCCGGAGGCGTTGAGGGTCCCGGGGGGGGTCCCGAGGGTCCGCGCCCCCCCCTCCAGCACCCAGAGCCCCAGGGTGCCCAGCAGCAGCAGCCCCCCCTGGGCCACCGTGTGGCCTTGGGGACGTGGTGGCCATGGGGACATGGTGGATATGGGGACATGGTCATCCTGGGGACATGGTGGCCACGGAGACATGGTGGCCATGGGGATGTGGTGGCCATGGGGACATGGTGGCCTTGGGGACAAGATGGCCGCCGTAGCCAGGAAATGGCCACGACACCTCAGGGACAGCCCTAGGGCCACCACGGCCACCGTGTGGCCTTGGGGATGTGGTGGCCACGGAGATGTGGTGGCAACAGGGATGTGGTGGATCTGGGGACATGGTGGTCTTGGGGAAGTGGTAGCCCTGGGGACGTGGTGGCCTTGGGGACAAGATGGCCGCCGTGGCCAGGAAATGGCCACGACACCTCAGGGACAGCCCTAGGGCCACCACGGCCACCGTGTGGCCTTGGGGACGTGGTGGCCTTGGGGATAAGATGGCGCTGGGGACATGGTGGATATGGGGCCGTGGGGGCTATGGGGCCATGGGGGCTATGGGGACGTGGTGGCCCTGGGGACATGGTGGCCTTGGTGACGTCATGGCTTTGGTTGCCATCATGGCTTTGGTGACGTGGTGGCCTTGGTGACGTCATCACCTTGGTGGCACGGTGGCCTTGCTGACATCACACCCTTGCTGACGTCACGGCCCCGCGCGCCCGTCCCCATGGCAACCGCCACTTCCGGCCCCGCCCCGCCGCTCCGCCAACAGCTTCCTCCCGCGCTCCTCACGTGACCGGAAGCGGAAGCGCCATGGAGCCCCCGGGAGCGGCGGCGGGGCTCGGTGCGGACTCCCCGGCGCCCCCCCCCTCCCCCGACCCCCCCCGACCCCCCCTGACCCCCCCTCTCCTCTCCTCTCCTCTCCCCGCAGCCCCCAAGCGCCGCGGCCCGGGCCCGGCCCCTCCGCGGATGGCGGAGCCGCGGCCGCTCTTCGACGACACCAGCGGCGGGGCCGCCCCCCCCCCCCCACGGCCCGGCCCGGGCCTACGGGGCCCCCCCGGCGGCCCCCCCGGCGTCCTCCGCATCCCGCCTGCCCCCCCCCGCCGCCGCCTTCCTGGCCGAGCCCGTGTCCAGCCTGGCCGCCGCCTACGGCAGCAGCTTGGCCAGCCAGGGCCGGGACATCGTGGACCGGAACGTGAGGAGCGGGATAAGGGGGGGTGGAGGGAGAATTGGGGGGGGTGGGGGGGGGCGGCGGGGAGCTATAGGGGGCTGCGGGGGGCTACAGGGGGCTATATGGGGCTAGGGGGGCTATAGGGGGCTCTAGGGTGCTATGGGGGGCTATTGGGGGCTACGGGGGGCTATGGGTGGCTACGGGGGGCTGTACTCGGCTCTGGTGAGGCCGCACCTCGAGTACTGTGTTCAGTTTTGGGTCCCTCGCTACAAGAAGGACATGGAGGTGCTTGAGCGGGTCCAGAGAAGGGCGACGAAGCTGGTGAGGGGCCTGGAGAGCAAGTCCTATGAGGAGCGGCTGAGGGAGCTGGGCTTGTTCAGCCTGGAGAAGAGGAGGCTCAGGGGCGACCTTATCGCTCTCTACAGATACCTTAAAGGAGGCTGTAGTGAGGTGGGGGTTGGCCTGTTCTCCCACGTGCCTGATGACAGGATGAGGAGGAATGGGCTAAAGTTGCGCCAGGGGAGTTTTAGGTTGGATCTTAGGAAGAACTTCTTTACCGAAAGGGTTGTTAGACACTGGAACAGGCTGCCCAGGGAAGTGGTGGAGTCACCATCCCTGGAAGTCTTTAAAAGACGTTTAGATGTAGAGCTTAGGGATATGGTTTAGTGGGGACTGTTGGCGTTAGGTCAGAGGTTGGACTCGATGATCTTGAGGTCTCTTCCAACCTAGAAATTCTGTGATTCTGTGACTTATTGGCTCAGCTCTGGTCAGCAGAGGGGCCCTTAGCAAACATGGGGCAGCTTCCAGATCCTTCTCACAAAAGCCACTCCTATGGCCCCGTGCTACCAAAACCTTGCCAGGTAAAACCACTACAGGGAGGCGCATCTCATCTGGTGGTAGCAGGCCAGTGTCACATAGACCCTCCCATGATCAGCAAGCCCAAAGTTCTACCAGTTGCACCAGTCCCGAAGCTACGTGTTAATGTGATGAGTCTGCTTGTCAGCATCGATCCCCCCTATCGGAAGGACAGAGGCAAACACAACCTGTGCCCCTGATCCTTTAAGTAGTCGCCCCAAAGCCCTAAAGCCCCTTTTTTTACTAGGCATTAGTAACAAAAACTTGAACAAGGTGGAGATAAATTAACTTGGCTACAGCATTAAAGATGAGCTTTGCGCAGTGGTCAATTGCTGGCTGGCTTGAGGCGCGTGGCTGAGGGTCTCTAATGAATTGTACGACTGATTCGGGCGCGTGGACAGCGCATGTGGTTACGGGGAAAGTATATGTAGCAGAGAAAAATGGCAATAAAGGCCTTCTGCTCAAGAGGCATCGGGAGACCGTGTCTTTCATCCCTTCAGGTCTGCCCCCTTCCAACTCAGGATATTGTATGATTCCAAGTGTGGAACCCAGCATTTGGCCTTGAATGCCACGCAGCTGGATGCGGCCCGTTGATCCAGCCTGTCCAGATCCCCTTGCCCAGCTTGGTGTCGCCCACGAACTTACAGCGCCCGGTGGGGCCCATCCAGCCCAGGCACGTGTCACATGGGACCCTTGGTGACCTCCCTTGGTGACACCCCAGGGGTCCGCCTTATATGACTGCAGCTGTGGCTCGGACCCTCAGCGTCGGTGCACGGCAGTGACGGACAGGGCAGGAGCACTGGGCCTTCGAGGAGTCCCCGAGCATAGCCCACGCCTGCCCGAAGGAGCCTCCGTTTTCTATTTGAGAACTCTCCCACTCCAGAGGCTCCTTCTGAATCTGATGAGGAGGGAGGCATGCCCCCCAGGCAGCCCAGGCTGGCCTGGCAGGAGACCTGGTCTTCTGAGGGCAGCAACTGGCCAGCAGAGGACAGCTTGCTGGCAGAGGACAGCACCCCGGTAGAGGACATTTTGCCGGCAGAGGACAGAAGCCCAGCAGAGGACAGCTTGCTGTCAAAGGGCAGCAGCCCGGTAGAGGACAGCAGCCTGGCAGAGGACAGGAGACCAGCAGAGGACAGCTTAGTGGTAGAGAACAGAGGTTTGACAGAGGACAGCAAGAAGGAGTTGCAGTTGCTGGATCCCAGTGAGTCGTGAGTCCTCTCTGTACCCCTCCCTGCCACTGTAGGGGTGGACAAAAACACCACCTGAACTCCCACTCCATCCACTACCCGTCCCAGTCCCCTAAAGTCCCGCTCGATAGTCTTCAGGCTTCTATCTTCAGTAGTATCACTGCCGGCCTGGACTATCAAAAGACGATAGTAATCAGAGGGGAAAACCAGGTTGGGAAGCTTTCTGGCAACGTCCATGACCCTAGCCCCAGGGAGGCAGCAGACTTCCCTACGGGTAGGGTCAGGCTAACAAATAGGGCCCTCTGTTCCCCTCACAAGGAAGTTGCCTTCTCAGGGGAACAGAGGGAACTTCTCAGGGTCCTTGGTGGCCTCCAAGTTAGCTCAGCGTCATGGCACCGAGTCACTGTGAAGGAGCTGCTGGAATAACGAGACAACAACCTAGTTCTATTAAATATATATATTGCTCTTTTGAGGACTGCTGCGGGGCTAGCGGCAACACGGCAGTGGAAATCTCCGTCCTGACATTGCCTTATGCCTTGACGTCAGATTCACGGTGGTTTCAACTGCCAGGGAACGGACCATGGGTTCCGGGTCTTTCTCTGAAGGCTGGAGGACTGCAAAAGAAAGAAGAGCAGAGATGAAAACCCACTCCTTGCAGAGATCCCCAGGCATCCCCTGCAGAGCATGCCAGCCCCACTCGACTCTTCCCCAGGCCAGGAGGAGCAGGAGGGACAAAGGAATCCGTTGAAAGCTGCTGCTCAGCAATGTCCCAAATGCAGCCACCAGTCCTTCCCCACCTGCGCACCACAGGTCAAGTGGGGCACCTTCACAAGCTGGTTCCCTCACCACCTGCCTCCATCCCTTGGGAGGATTCACACACTCCAGGAATCTCCTGGACTCTTTCCTCTCGCTATTGTGCTTCCCCATGAGAGCAAGGGCTAGCAATCGTGACCCTGCTCCTAGCTGCTTGTAGGCTGTCTCATCTCCCTCTTCGTCCTGGTTGCGTGCTCTACAACAGGCTCCCACCTTCTGTCAGCCTTACTGCCCTTTCCCCTGACTCTTCCTCAGGGACACTCAACCCTTTCAGCGGCACTGCCCAGCTCCAGGCTGGGAGGCCATTCCCTGACACCACAGGCTACCCCGTCTCCTCTCCCTCGTTCCTATGGCTGCATTGCTCCTCCGCCCCGAAGCATTTCCCTGGAGCAGGGCAAGGCACGGGGGCCTCTGCCGCTGTCCCCCCAGCCCTAGCACACCCCCCACTGCCCTCACTCACCGCTGAGGATTTCATTCAGCTTCTCCTCGCTCTGGTCCTTGCAGTAGCGCGCAGCAAGACCTAGACACAGAGATCCCATCAGAGCCCCGCTCCCCAGCACGCTCCCAGCAGCACAGCCCCTGGCCTGGCCAGCCAGGCTGTGCCCCCTCCTGCACCCTGGAGCAAGGGCCCAGTCGGGGGGCTCTGGGGGCAACAGGGCAGTGCCTGGGGCTGCCAAAGGCTGCCCCAAGAGGGACCCAGGGGCTGGGCTCACCAATGAATCTGACGGCCTCAAGTCGCACAAGGGTCTGAGTGGCCTGCAGGTAGGGCTGGCTCTGCTGCAGGTATTCTTCTACTCTGCCTCTGTCCTGCTGCAGCTGGAGAGAGAGAGAACACAGGGTCACGGGGCTTGCACACCCTCTCCAGGGTCTCCTCCAGCATTCTGGGGGCAGGGAGGTCAGAGGGGCCTCCAGAAGAGCCCCCTGGGGCTCTGTGCTGGCAGGAAGGGAGCGAGGATGCGGCTGCAGGCAGCGGGCTCTGGCCGGGCGCGTTTGCCCAGCTGGAGCAAACCAAGTTGGGTCCTTACCAAGCACTCCCCGATCCTCCATGTCTGTTCTGTCTGGGCCAAGCGCTTCAGCTCCTTGCGTCGCAGAAACTCTGCAGCCACGGCGAGAGCTTTCCCAGAGGCCTGCGGAGCAGCAGAGGTTGGGAGGTAGCAGCACAGCCTTGGGAAGGAGACCCTCTGTCCCCTCCTCTTGGCAGGGCTGCGAGCCTTTCCCAGCGCGTTATGGGAGGCTGTGGTGAGGGGCAGCGTGCACTGGGTTCAGTGGCCAAGGCAAGGCCACGGGACTGCCACCATCGGAGGCAGCTCATGCTGCCGGCCAGAGATCCCCCAGAGCAACCCTGTGGCATCAGCACACCCTTGCCCACATAACTGCTCAGCTCTGAGATCTGTACCTTTGCTACGCTCTCACTCTGGTCTCTCATGTGAAAGTAGAGTGGGAGAAGGCTCCTGTGCACCGTCCTCTTCATTTCCTTCTTCCTTTGCCACAGCACAGCTTTCACCACGGCTTGGAAGAGGCAGATGGAGTGCTCCTGCACCTGGCTGGACGCCTGGCAGGGAGGAGGACAGGAGGAATTTCAGCATTAGCGTGGCCGATGTGAAGGGAGCTCCCAGCACTGTGAGATGCTTCAGCGCTGGATCCTTCCCAGAGGAGCTGCTCAGGGGCAGCTGCAAGGCCTGGTGCCCGTGAAGGGCAACGCAATCGGTTGCCATCGCAGGCTGCCCGCCAGCCACCCCACTTTCGCCACCAGCCGCACCAGCCATGCCCAAGCAGAGCTCCCCAGCGCCTGGGCTGACGAGGAGACTGGGAAGGCCCTGCCTGAGTGCTGCCCACAGGGCCGGGCTGAAGGGCAGCCCTCGTTACAGGGGGCCCAGCTGAGGGCTCGGGCTCCCGCAGCACACTTACGTGGTCAAAGAGTGGCAGGAGCTTCTCAGCCAGCTGCAGAGCCGGGCCACTGGCCTCCCTCCTCTCCACATGAGCCATCACGTTTCTCAGCACAGGCAGGGCCTTCAGCACCACGTCTGTGTTGGTGTCCTGCAGAGCCTCCAGGATGTCTGGCAGCACGACCTGAATTTTCCTTGCCTGTAGGAAAGACACCATTTCCCTTCCGTGAGGCAGTGAGAGACCACCCTGGGCAAAGGGCTCTGGTTCCTGAGCACCAGCCTCCTGCCTTGCTTCCTGGCAGCGGGGAGGGACGGGAGGGCAGAAGAGCAAAGCCCCAGGCTGCCAACATGGCTTTGCTTGACGATGGCCCGCTCACCTTCTCAGGGCTCTCTGACACGGTGCAGAGCCCTTTCAGAACCATCAAGCGCATCTCTGGTCTTGGGTGCCTCAGGTAGCTCTGGAGGTGCACTGGGTTACCAAAGTCCTCCAAAAAAATGTGATTGTGGCCCAGCATCTGCAAGAAAGAGCAGTGAGAGCCTGGCAGGGCCTGCAGGGCTCCCTGCAGCCTCTTCTTCTCCCACCTTTGGGCAGGGATGGGGCAGCGCCAGCTGGCACCAAAGAGGCACCAGGCGCGGGGAGCTACGGGGGCTTGCCGGCCCCAGGGACCATGTGTCCGTACGTCCTGCGGGAGCTGGCAGTTTGGGGGTAGATGGGCACAGGGCTGTGCCTGTGTGCCTGAAGGGGCACACGTAGCCCTGCTGGGAGCAAGGTTTCATCTGGGAACTCACAGCCAAGCGACGGATGCACGTGTCTTCGGTGACTGCGGTGCACCACAGGCACAGCGGCAAGTCTTCCATCATGATGTTTAAAACCCTCTTCAAGGTCTGCGGCATGGCCAGGATCACCTCCCACATGGCCAGGTCAGTGCTGCAAGCCCAGAATACTCTGTCAGTGAGGCTGCCTCAGCCGCAGGGCCACAAACTGGGCCAGCCCCAGAGGACCCAGGCTGTCCTGCAGCCCCTGTGACTTGGGGAGCACTGAGGGCCCAGCCTGGGCAGGCAGGAGGGGGCTGAGCTGGTGTTCCCTGGGGGCAGGGGGACTCTGGGCTGCCTTGGACAGCTGGGCTGCTGCAGCCCTGGCTGGCCCAGTAGGGCTGGAACACATTGGTGGGAAGGAGGGCTGTGCTCCTTGGGGATGTCCTGCTCTTTGCCATTGGTGTGGCAAGCAGAGAGTCTCCAGGTGCATCTCCCGACGCGGAACAAGCCCTCAAGGATGTTAAGGCCAGGACCTGTCACGTGGCGGAGAGAACTGCAGCAGGTTCTCAACTTCTTCCCTGGGCATCATGTTGGTCAGCTGGAGAAGCAGGGAGTCCAGGCACTGCCGCGCCGATGCCGTGTGGATGCTGCCCAGGTTTCTCCTGATGCGCTCCATGATTGTTGGCACCTTGGGGGACAAAGTGGGAATGGTGTTGCCAGCAGACCGCAGCCATTGCCACAGCTGCCACTCAAACTTTGGCCCCTTCCATTGCTCTCTGCTGGCTTCAGGTGGCTTCTGGAGCCCAAGAGACCCCGATGTGCGAGGGAGGCAGGGAGGGAGGCAGGGAAGGAGAGAGGAACCATGCCTGGAAGAGCTCAAGGGCAGGGCCATGGCCACAGGCCACTTACATCTGTCAGCCAGTAGTCAGGGTCCTCCAAGGCTGCGTCCAGCACGCTGCAGGCCCCCTGCTTGTCATGGATGCTGGAGTCTGGTAAAGCTTCCAGGGCTGTGAGGATGATGTCCAGCCTCTCAGCAGGGAAGAGATGTCCTCGAAACCGCTGTGGGAAGAAGGAGGAGCGAAGACATGCCTCACTGAGTGTCCCAAGGGTGCTGCTTAGCTGAGCAGCAAGAGCGGCTCTGGAGAGAGGGCCCTCGGGGGAAGGGGTGAGGATGGGGCATATGGGGCCAGAGTGCTGGCCCTGCAGGTAACCAGGGCTTGCTGGTGGCCAGGAGGGCTGGAGCTGCTGCCGGGACACAGGGGAGCAGCCTTCGCATAGCCCCAGCCTGGGGACAAGAGGAACCCTCTCAGCAGGGCGAGTGAGGCCGTGCCAGCCCCACCGGTTCTGGACCCCTTTGCTCACACGAGATGCCTGCTGATGCTGCGGACAAGATCCCCAGCAAGGCCAGAGCTCATTACCTTGGCAATTTCACACGGAGTTGATGTTATAGAAAATGGAAGTTTTGCATACTCCAATTTCTTGTGTCTCACTGCATAATTTACCATGTCCGCTCTCAATATGCATTCTAAACAGGGGGAAACAGCGAAGAGTCAGTAGGGAAGAGCATCTTTGCCAACAAGCTTGCCAAATGGTGAAAAGCACTTTCACTAGGAATGGCTGAGGAGGGAGGCTCGGACCCACGGCGAGGAGAGTGGTGGGCAGGGATGTAAAGCACAAGGTGAGGAGTGCTGGGAGCAAGAGGGACCTCAGGGATGATGCAGAAGGAGGAGAAGCAATGGCGTTGGGTGCCGTGGGGGTAGCAGCGTGTCACAGACCCCCTTCTGCTCGGGGTCAGGATGTGCAGGAAGCCCCCTGACACCTGCCTTTAAGACGGCAGGGAGCAAACAGTCAGGGAGCATTCTGGAGGGCGTCACCATCCCTGGTGATGCACGGCTGGCTCTGCTGTTCACTCCTCGGGGAAGATGCCGTTTGGGAAGTGCTCATCGATTGATGGCTTAGACTGGGGGACACCACAAAACAGCGTGGTAGGTGATCTGGGGAGGGTTGGGAAGGACAGCAGCAGAGAACTGCTCCTGGACGGCAGGTGAGCGTCTAGCTTCTGCGGAAAACGATAGCCAGAATGCTGCGGGAAGCTGCTGTGAGGAGCAGAGGAGGCCAGGGAACCTGGCAGAATTCCGTGGGCAGCCTCCACCAAGCACAAAAACAATCCTTCACAATACTCACAGAATCACAGAATGTCTAGGTTGGAAGAGACCTCAAGATCATCGAGTCCAACCTCTAACCTAACACTAACAGTCCCCACTAAACTCGGGGAAAACAAGTAGACATATCAGTAGATGTTTGTGTGCAGACGGACGCTGCCCACCACACCTTCTTACCTCTTCCTTTTCTGATGATGTTGTATATGTGAGAAAGAGTTTCTAAAGCTGTGAATCTGATGGAAATTTTGTCACCCGTGAAAATGAAGAGGATGCCCAGCAGCTGTCCCAGGATGGGGATGTAGAGCTCTCTGGAATCATCATCGCTATAGTTTTCATAGTCATCTGTGATCTGGGTGAGGAAGGGAGGAGAGACAAAGGGCTTAGTGGAGGCAGAGCCGGTCCCTGAGAGAGCACGGCCTGGGAAGGGAAGAGCAGGGGCGAAGGAGGGACGAAGACCCTCGATTCACGGTTCTGAGGCACTCACGTGCATCGAGGCTTGCCTCACAGGCACCCCTGAGTGGCAGGATGCTCTGGGATGCAGGAAAGGGTGAAGGGTTCGTTGTGCCTTACCTCGGCCTCAAAATACAAGACGATGAAAGCACTCAGCCTCTCAATCATCCTCACAGCTCTCTCACACACAGCTGGGTCTTTGGAGAGGGCAAAGTCCAGCAGCGCCTGCGAGGAGAGAAGTTGCTGGGTTGACAGTGGTCTGCAAATGAGACCTGAGAGGATTCTTTGGAAGTTCTTTGCAAATGCCAAACCTCCAAGATATTCTCCAACTCTATGCTGACACTGGTGTTGGGACAGTTGCGTACGAAGGCCGCCAGCATGGTGTCCATGGCTTTCATAGTCTGCAGGGAGGACAGAAGAGCATCGAATTATTTCTGTGGCCCTCCTCACCCCCAGGAGCTGGCTCTGAGCCCCTCTGAAGTTCAGGGGTGTCTTTGGGGCTAAAAAGCCACTGTGTGCAGACCTCCTGCAGCACAAGATCAGGTCGGGAAAGGGGCGAGGCTGGGAAAGCAAATCTGGGCCCCGGCCCTGCACTGGTCTCTGGTTGTGTCAGCACGGGGAAGCAAGGCAGCAGCTCAGCAGGACTGGGGGTGCCGGTACCTCACCCAGCACATACCTCAGTGAAGAGCGCTCTTTCTGTCTCTGGCACATCTGACTCGGGAGGCAGAAAGAAGATGCTCTTACAGCACACACGCAGGAGTCTCTCCTTTTTGCCATGCAGTACTATTGGCACGGTCTTGCTGAAGAAAAGAGAGAGAGGAGCCTGTTGGACGCAGTGCCTCGAGGCTTATGAAGGAGGACACGGACCTCCCTTGGCCAGGCATCCCTGGGAGGGACGGGCAGCCTCCCTGCCAGCTTCAGGGCCACCAGGACATTGCCACCAGGGGCTGGGCACGCACCTGAGGAGGGCGACAGTCTCCATGGCCTTCTGCCGGAATGCTGTGCGCAAGCTGTCCATGGGCTCCTTTTCCAGCAGCGCCTGCAGAGCACAAGCAGGATGAGACCTTGGAGCCGCCGGCACCCAGCAGCAGCAGAGCCAGCGCTGCCCCAGCCCTCGCCTCCCAGGGGGCTGGTGCCGGGGGGCCTTGCCCCTTCCCCAACCCGCTGCGCATCCTCTCACCATGATGTTCTCCACCAGGTTAGTTTGGCAGCAGAAGTCATGCAAGTTCATTGGCACACCCCTCTCTGTGACACATCTGCACAGATCGCAGATTTTGCTGAGGAACAGCATCTTCTGCTCCTCGTCGTCCTGGCAGCCACAAAGACACCAACAGAGCATTAGGGGGACACCCACGGCCAGCAGGACCAAAGCCTTGAGGGGTCTGGGGCTGTGTGGGACCCCTGGAGGGCAGCGCCAGGAGCACAGCTGTGATGCAAGCGGCTGCCATTACCTTTTCTGTGCCTCTGACATACGCCCTGATGAATTCCACGGCCTTGTCTCTGCACAGTTTCCATATATTACCTGGAAAGGAGGAAAGCAAAGAGTGCTGCAGAGAGGGGCTGAATGCAGGGGTGAGGAGAGGAAGGGCCCCAGCCCCAGAAGGCCGTGGGGAGGCCGCGGGGATGCCCAGAGGCTGCAGCAGCTCCGCTGGGAAGAGAGGCTGAGGGAGCTGGGCTTGTGGAGCCTGGAGAAGGCTGCGGGGGGACCTCGCTGCGGCCTCCCCGTGCCCAAAGGGGCCTCCAGGAAAGCTGGGGGGGGATCTTCATCATGGACTGCAGCGACAGGACAAGGGGTGACGGCCTTAACCTCAAAGAGGGCAGGTTTCTTTCGGA
Organism: Anas platyrhynchos; assembly: GCF_047663525.1. Classification (NCBI taxonomy): domain Eukaryota; kingdom Metazoa; phylum Chordata; class Aves; order Anseriformes; family Anatidae; genus Anas; species Anas platyrhynchos. Next base: position 7,853,577 of record NC_092618.1, read on the forward strand.
CAGGCAGGGATTTCTCTCCTTCACGCCCAGGGCAGTGAGGCCTTGGCGCAGGCTGCGGTGCCCCCTCCCTGGCACTGCCCACGGCCAGGCTGGGTGGGCTTTGGGCAGCCTGGGCTGGGGGGAAGCATCGTGATCGCCGAGGTCCCCCCCAGCCCAAAGCGTCCTGGCATTCTGTGGTGCTGCGGAGGAAGCTCGGCCCCGTCAGCCCAAGCGCCGCTTTACCCAGGGAAGGAGTCCTGGAGTCAGGCAGGGGTCTCTGTGTCCCCAACCCTCCCCACCGCATCCCTAAGACTCACTGCGATCCAGCAGCTGCGACTCCCCTTCAGAAGCAGCCTCTGGAGTGGGAGAGCTCACAAGGATAAACCGGCGGCTCCTCCGGGCGGGCGGTTGCGGCATTGTGGGACGTGGGCTATGCTCGGGGACTCCTCGAAGGCCCTGTGCTCCTGCCCTGTCCGTCACTGCCGTGCACCGACACTGAGGGTCCGAGCCACGGCTGCGCTCTTATAAGGCGGAGCCCTGGGGTGTCACCAAGTGACGTCACAATGGGTGCCACTGTGACACGCGCCTGGGCTGGGTGGGCACCCATTGTGACGTCACTTGGTGACACCCCAGGGTGCTGCCTGACGCGAGCGCAGCCGTGGCTCGGACCCTCAGGCCCTGCTTCCCAGGACGTGGCTGAACACCGCTCGTTGATGGGAAGTAGAGAATAATTTTTTTTTCCCTCTCTCCGTGCTCCCGCGCGGACTGATTGTTTCTTTTGTTTCGTTTTTTTTTTTTTTTTCCTCCCCATTCCCTTTCCATTTAATTAAACCTTTCTCATCTCAAACCTCGAGTTCTCTGTGTTGTATTTTCTCCCCCTTCCTCTTTGAGGAGAGGGGGAGTGAGAGAGCGGTTGTGGTGGAGCTCGGCTGCCCACCTGAGTAAAACCACCACACTTTGTCCCAGCAGCTGCGGTGCCTTGTGAGGGGCTGGGGCTGGGGTGGCCGTGCCCAGAGCCCTGCAGCAGCCTGTGGAGGGCATTGCCCTGGGGCCAGCCCAGCCTGGGCTGCTGGGCTGGGCTGGGCTGGAGAGAGGGCAGGGTGGTGGGGAGAGGTGGGCAGGGGCCGGGCTGGGCTGGGCAGTGCCCGGCAGAGCACTTTGTTGACTTTGATGACTTTCACCTATTTCTTTGAGGACTGTAGACACCCGTCTCTGTTCACCACCTTGCTCTCATCCCAGCATTTCCATCATTTCACCAGTGTCTCATCAACCCTCCCCAGCTGCTCCTTCTCACACAAAGCCATGCTCTGATCACAGACGCTCTTTGGGTGACCTCTGGCAACGCAGCACAACACTCTGAGGGACAGTTCTTCCTCCTCGTGGCCAGCACCAACATTCCAAAGTGCACTTTGTGGCAGTTTTTTCTCTCCTACTCTTTTCTACTACAAAAGAAAGCTCCATCAGGGTGGAACCCCCTCCTAAAGTAGGCATCCCAATCCATCAGGCTCCTTGCGGCCTGTCAGCCAACCAGACAGAAGTCACCGCACCAGCATCTTCCAAGCCATGGGCCTGCTGCTGTCCAGTCATGGACTCAAGCAGAAGGGACAGGACAACCCATATGTGGGCCTTCTTTCTGCATGGGTCCTCCTGGGTATGTAGGCAGAGGGGATCCCACAGTCAGCATGCCAGCCAGGTGCCTTTTGCTGGCCTACCAGGGCCACTGGCAGATGTCAGCCGAAAAGTACCGATCCCAGCTCTAAGTCAAGGGTGACCTGCCACCTACAGACAGAAGTGACCTCTCAGTCCCTTTCTGTGACATGTTCCTGCTGCTGCCCTATCTTCTGCAGGGACAGAAGTGACCTTACCGTCACTGCCACAGTCACATTGCTCCTGCTGGTGCAGGACTTCCTGAGGCAGAGCTGAGCTCATCAGAGCATTCTCCCCTGTCTCCTCCTTGTGGCCCACAATCTGATGAGATCCATGGCCCCTCACATTCAGCTTTGAGTGCCATGACTGCAGAGCAACCTCATGGTTCCTGCCCTGTCCCAAGGGATGACGGGCCTAAAGTTAAGGCTTAGTAGAGGGGCTGAAGGTGAGGAGGTTAATGCACAGGAACAGGGGTTTTGGGTGTTAGGTGTTCATGTATATGACTAGGGACTAGGGCCCACCTTACTGGGTTAAAGATTAAGCAAAGTTTGAATGGGAATGTTTTGGTATTCTTATGTGGGTATCAGGTCTGTGTTTAGGGTATGGACAAGCTTTGTGGTTTAGGGTTTTGTTTAGGTCTCTCAGGCAGTTTCCTAGGGTTAAAAAGAGCATTTTAATGCTAGTGTTAAGGTCAGGGATCAGAGTGATTAAGAGAGTAAAAACAAGGGGAAGGGGCTATGTGATGAATTTTGGCTTCAAGGGATGCGTTGAGGTCAGGCATTAGAGTAGTGGATTCCTGACAGTGTGTACAGTAGCATTTAGGTTTAAGGATTAATGTTGCTGGTTAAAATAGGGCAAGGTCTTTACATGACTCTTTTAAGTCAGTGCTACAGCAGAATCAACATTGCCTGAACCTTCTAGCCTCCCAGAAATCATTGATTCCTGCTGGCCTCTTCTCTCTCCCAAATCTCACATTTCTCCTGGCCAGGCTTCTTCTGACCTCCCCATATCAGTCATCTTCTTAGGGGTAGTTTTCTGATGGCTTTCATGATCTCACAGTGTCTGTCTTACCTCTGTTGGCTACTCCTTTCTTAAGACAGACGCAGCACCGAAGCCAGGATGGAAAAGAACATAAAGGCTGCAGGAACACCCTGCACAATGTGCCCTGCAGCTCCGTACCACGCTAAAAATTTGTTTCCTGCCTCCAGCTTTTGGATATAGAATGGCTCCTATGCAGCCAGGGTAACTTTTTCCAGGCCCTCGTGCATGGTTCAGTTTACCCCAGGCATCTTGGAGGCAGTGGCCCCCTCTGTGTTGAAAACTGAAAGCAGTCCTGAAGGATGACTTCAGGCAAAAGCTGACACCTCTGACATGACAAGCCCTATCCAAGACCTCTTCCTTTATGGGGCCTACCAGGTACTCGGAAAGAGCGGATCTCACAAACTACAGGCACAGCAAGTGCCTTCTGCTTGCCTTTCAGGTACTTTTGCAGATATGAGCCTAATGGCATAGATCCCAGCCGGGAGTCAAGGGATGAGCTGCCAGCTATTTCTCCAAGAAGCCACCTCAAAGGCCATTTAACAGCCATTCACTTCCTGCTGGACTTAGAATTTCTGAGGCACCACCGCCTCATAATATCATACCTACAAAACACCCCCTTTTTGGCCTAGGACCTGCCCAGGTAGAAGTGATCTGATTGTGATCCTTCAAGCCCATGGCACTGCTGCTGGGCTCCCAGACCCTCTGATGCATGTGAACCAGTTCCGTGCCAGTTCTGGGAGGTGCTAGGGCAGGTGGGACCTTGCAGGCAATGTTCCAGCCCCATGACTGTTGTTGGTCTCTCAGCTCCTTGCACACAGCAAAGATCACTCTGACATGCAGATGTTGTGTGCCTGAAGCTGGCCTAGAAGACACTCTGGGAAGCGCCCTCCCAGCCCCTGCCCCAGCCCGAGCTGGCGGTGCTGCTCTGCAGAGCAAGGGGGCTGTGGTGCCCAGGGCACGGGGACACTCTGCAGGGCCATGCTGGGCAGGCTGGGAGGCAGACCCAGCTCATGGGGTCACTGTCATTGCCCAAGGCTGCAAGGAATCAGTCACCAGCCTCCTTTGCTGGGGCTACTGCGTGTCGTGGGGCTGCAGAGCTCTCCTCTGCCTGTTGGCAGCAGCTTGAGCACTTGAGCTCTGCTAAATTCACCTTGCACAGGCTCATGCTCTGCGGGCTCCACCTGTTTTATGGGCTCATGCTGCTCCGGCCAATACCCTGGACTCTGCTGGCAGATGCTAATTCCCTCTGCAAGAAACATTAACCTGCCAGCAGTCCCAGCACAGCCCCACAACAGCACTGGCACCAAGCTCCAGGAGCAGCCGGGCCTGGCCCCACCAGCAGGAGAGGGCGGCAGAGGCAAGAGAGCAGCTTGGCATGCCCCAAGCGCTGGTGCTCCCTGGCTGTGCTGCTGGAATGGGACTCTTTTCCTCTGCAAATGGGCACTGCCCCAGCAGAGCCAGACCAGGTCTCAGAGGAAGGACATCAGACAAAGAAGGCAGTGTAGGCTGTTTTATTTCGTTAAAAGTTCACAGAGACCATAATTCCACATGGACAGAGACTCAGTACATACACTAAACACACGTACAGAATTGGGAGTGGGACAAAAATGACATTTTATTGGGCAACCTAACCTGAAAAAAAAAAAAGAAACAACAACAAAACAAAACACAAAACTAAGTAATACCAGTACTAAAAATACACACTCACACACACAAAAACAACAAAAAAGGGAATATAGGTTGTTCTGTGTAAGTGATATTCTGAGTAATCTGCAGAAACAGACTGTGAAATTATTGTTTCCGAAGCAAATCAAGTCATCAGTTTCCACAAGGCATTCTTGAGGTCCTTGTTCCTCATGCTGTAGATGAAGGGGTTCACTGCTGGAGCCACCACCGAGAATAGAGCGGCCACCAACAGGTCCAGGGATGGAGAGGAGATGGAGGGGGGCTTCAGGTAGGCAAACATGCCAGTGCTGACAGTCAGAGAGACCACAACCAGATGAGGGAGGCACGTGGAAAAGGCTTTGTGCTGGTCCTTCTCAGAGGGAATCCTCAGCACAGCCCTGAAAATCCGTATATAGGACAACATAATGAAAACAAAACAAGCAAAGATTAAAGAAAGAGTAAATAAGAGTACAGCAACTTCCCTGAGGTAGGCATCTGAGCAGGAGAGCTTGAGGATCTGGGGGATCTCACAGAAGAACTGGGCCACTGCGTTTCCAAGGCAGAGGGACAGGGAAAATGTATTGGCTGTGTGCAGGACAGCACTGAGAAAGCCACTGCCCCAGGCAGCTGCTGCCATCTGGGCACAAGCTCTGCTGCCCAGGAGGCTCCCGTAGTGCAGGGGCTTGCAGATGGCAACGTAGCGGTCGTAGGCCATGACGGTGAGGAGGGAATACTCTGCTCCAACCAAGAAGACAAAAAAGAAGACCTGTGCAGCACACCCGTGGTAAGAGATGGCCCTGGTGTCCCAGAGGGCATTGGCCATGCCTTTGGGCAGAGTGGTGGAGATGCAGCCCAGGTCGAGAAGGGCGAGGTTGAGGAGGAAGAAGTACATGGGGGTGTGGAGGCGGTGGTCGCAGGCTACGGCGGTGAGGATGAGGCCGTTGCCCAGGAGGGCAGCCAGGGAGATGGCCAGGAAGAGCACGAAGTGCAGGAGCCGCAGCTCGCGCGTGTCTGCGAATGCCAGCAGGAGGAACTCGCTCACAGAGCTGCTGTTGGGCATTTGCTGACTTTGGACACAGGTATCTTTGAAGAGGAGAAAAAAAAATAGAACAGACTTCAATGAGGAAAACCTATTTCATCTCCTGGAAAGCCCGCAGCTTTCTGCAGCTCTCTTGCTTGAGCTCTGGGTGGTGCTGGCTGCGTGTGACACTGGGAGCAGGGGCTGCTGTGGGCTCCAGAGGAGTCCTTCCTGCTGTGCAGCAGGAGGGAAGCAGGACCGTGGGGGAAACTCAAGTGCAGTCCACTTGTCAGATCAATGAGCCATGCAGTCTTTTTGCAAACAACTCATCCGACCACACTGTAGAGCAAGAGAGATTTTATTTGCTGTATTTTCTTATAATTCCCCCTGTAATGCTTAGGACACCGATCATACTCGTGTTACGCTGAGAAAAAAACGGAGACAGCTGAGAGCAGAGAAGCCCCAGTCCGAGTGAGGCTGGACAGAATCCTTACCTTGGCCCTGGGGGCCTGAGCAGGATCTCAGCTCTTCCCCCCTAGCCAGGGCTGCCGAGGCCTCACTCCAGCTGCCCACAGACAGACATCCAGCAGCACGGACATGGCCTTAGCAAGGAGGTGTCTTCTCCTTGGGACGCCTGCATGCCACAAGGATGCCACGAGAGAGCTGCATCCTGCTGGAGAGCAGCCTGAAGCCCAGGAAAACACCCCGCAGACAGGTGAATATCCACACGCTGGGGTATTCCAGTATCCCAGGCACACAACATGCTGTACCTAGAGGATTCTTGGCCACTCTGTTCCTGCTGATCTTGGCCAAACTCTTCTTTCCCCCGCCTGTGCTCGCAGACCCCATCCCATGCGGCTGTGCTCAGCGCTGCCCTGCAGCACCCTGCCACCACCAGGGCCCTGCCAAGGGGCACCTCCATGCAGCAGGAGCTATGGGGCAGCTGAGAGAGAGCCCTGCATCACCAGCAGGGTGTTCGAGGCTTCTAGGGTGTCAGGGGCACCTGGCTTAGGCCACTCCAAGGGGCTTCTGCCAGACTTCCTCACCTCGCAGTGCAATCCAGCAGGACTCTCACAGCCTACTGCATTGCCCACCGCCCTCCCAGAAACAAGACCCTTCCAGGAGCTGCAGCTGCATGGCCCTGCAGCCAGAGACTTACCTTGTCAAGGGCTGTGCAGGTTTCTCCTGCAGGCAGCTCTCAGCACCCTCCCACTCCCAACTGCCTCCAACCTGTGAGGAATGTTTTAACAATTCCAATTCGTGTCCATAAATTCGTGTCCATAAAGAATAATTCTGTTTGAATCCTGTCTGCCTCTGTTTGAATCCTGTCTGCCTCTGGGCCCTGCACTGGCAGTTTAATTCTTGAACCACAGATGCAGTGTGTCCCAGTCTCCCCCTCATTCCAGTCAATTTATCAAGTCTTCAGAAAACACTCCTTAAATTTATGAACCTGTTTGCTTTTGTTATTCCTGACTTCTAGTTCTAACAGTTACAGTTTTTTTCTGTCTTCTTCGAGATTGATTTAACACTGCTATAGATGTTATGTAGATGACTGTAAATAGCTGGGAAAGAATGTTTTAATTGCTCGTGAGTCGTCAACCTGTTTGGGAGTTTCAGAACAACTGATAATAACTGGTGACTGCTGGTGACTGTTATGAGATCCTTGGTATCTGGCCAGGGGGGCCAAGAGATTAAGAGGAAGAAAAAAGAAGCTGAAGGACAGTTGGGAGACAAGACCTGCGGAGAGTGTACAGAGAGTGTTCCATAAACTTGGAATAGTGCCGAGTAAGTACAAAGGGTGAGAGGAAGACTACGAGCCTTCAGCATGAAAGACCCCTAGAGACCCCCAGAGGAGACTGATGCGCATGCTCCAGTAGGAGGAACTGGACCCCAGAAGCTAATTATAATAATCTACTTTTTAAGAAGTAGTAATGAATATGTATTAGTCTAGGTGCATAAAAATCAGCTGCTTGATGTAACTGGTGTGCGTCCTGGTGGAGTGGAGACTCCCGGTGCACCCAGCGCTGTTTGCTTACCTCTATTCCTTTATATTCTTTTAATAAATCCTATTTTTTTATTTAATCCTAATTTGAATCCTGAGCCATTTATAACAAACCCCTCTCTCCTCTCCTCTCCCCATGGGGGTCAGAGCCCCCAGCCCTTCTGCGCTGTGCAGAGGAGCTGCTCCTGGGCAGAGCTGTCTCTCTGCACCAGGGCCCTCTTGCCAGGAGCTCTCCCTGTCCCAGGAGCCCAGCCCAGATCAGCAGCAGAGGCATTGGAATCAGCCCTCTGGGGGCTTTGGCGATGAGCCCATGAACCTCAGGCACTGAGAGTGCGTTGAAGAAATCTCTCAAGAAATCCAAGGCAGATGCAAGTTTCCTGCAGTGTCCCCCTGAGGGGGGACTCTGCTGGCACTGACACAGCCTCCCTTGGAGCTCATTAGAGCAGAACACTGGAGGCAGTGAGGACAGGTAGACAAATGTGAAGGTGACACTGATGTATTGAAAAACAGGCTTTGACCCCAGGCTCCTGGGAAGGGAGATCCTTTCCCTTCACACAGGAGCTCAGGGCTCTTCCTGGGCAGTAGGAGATGGGGATGTCCATGGCCCAGTGCAGGAGAAGGGTACGACTCCTGCCTGGTTCATGGCTGGTGAGGAGGCAATGAGACCCTGGTGCTTTAACAAGAAGCTGCCTCCTCATAGGCCTCGCTGTCGGAGACAAGAGCCCTAGCCATTGACACACAGACCTCAGGCCTGTTGGGACTTTCAGCCTTTCCAGTGTGCTTGCTCCTCTCCACACCAGGCTGTCCAAGAGATTCACAGACCTGCACCTCTTTCCCTGCTGGCTGTGTGGTGTCTCATCAGATCGGAGCCGAGCATGGTAACTTACATTTTCTTGGTGGCCATGCTCCTCATAAGGCAGCTCTGTAGGAAGTTGGCCTGGTTCCTGGTGAGCTCCTGGTGAGCTCGTATGGCATCCCTCGTGGTGCCCAGGCCCTCCTCCTCCTGGGCACTGCTCACTCAGCAAGGTCCCAGTCTGCCCTGATGTGTGGGGTTCCTCTTCCTCTGGTGCAGGATGAGGCTTTTCTTCTTGTAAATGTCAAGAGGTTTCTGTAGGCAAAATCCTGCAGTTTCTCAAGGTTCCCCTGGACCTTGAATGCTCCATTCTTTCATCTGTTAATTTCTGCAGGAAGACGGCTCCCCCTGATTGTGCTGTCTCTCACAAGATAGCATCAATGAGGTGTTAGTAGATATTGTGGACAGTAGAGGAGTAACCAGTTGAACAGAATTGCAGCACAGACTCACAGAAGGCTGGTGGATGGAAGGCTGCCAGATTCCACCTTTTCTGTGCTTCTCATGTATGCTGTCATTTTGTCTGAAGCTGTGTCCTAAATGTTGTTAGGGTGGGCAAGGACAAAATTGGAAGGGCCAGACCCTAGCGGAGATCAATCTATCTATTGCTGTCAGAGACAATAAGAAAGGTTTTTATAATGAAAGGAGAGCAGAGGGGAAGGGAGGGGAGGGGAGGGGAGGGAAAAGAGAATCTTCATCCTTTATTGGATGTGGGAAAACAGAATTAGAAGAGATGTGGAAAAGGCTGAGGTACTTAATGCATTCTTTACCTCAGTGTTTAGCAGCAAGACCAGTTGTTCCCCTAGTACTCAGCCCTCTGAGCTGGTAGATAAGGACCTTCAGCAGAATGAAGCTCTCATGAGGAAATGTTGAGAAAACTGCTACTGCACTCAGATGTGCACAAGTCTAGGGGGCTAGATGGCATCCACCCGTTGTTACTGAGGGAGCTGGCTGAAGTGCTCTCCAAGCTGCTTTCCATCACTGACCAGCAGTCCTGGCTATCAGGGGAGGTCCCAGTCACCCGGTGACTAGCAAACGTGACGTCTGTCTACAAGAAGGGCCGGAAGGAGGATCCGGGGAACTACAGGCCTGTCAGTCTGATCTTGGTGCTGGGGAAGCTCATGGAGCAGATTGTCACGCAACGCTTCCAGGACAAGCAGGTGAGCAGGCCCAGTCATCATGAGTTTATCAACGCCAGGTCCTGCTTGGCAAATCTGATCCCCTTTGAAGATAAGGTTATGCTTTCAGTGGACAAGGGGAAGGCTGTGGACGTGGTCTACCTAGACCTCAGTAAGGCTTTTGAAACCATTTCCCACAGCATTCTCCCAGAGGAACTGGCGGCTCAAGGCCTGGATGGATGGATGCATCAATGGGTCGAAAACTGTCTGGGTGGCCAGGTCCAAATTGCTGTGGTGAATGGAGCTAAATGCAGCTGGAGGCCAGTCACTAGTGGTGTCCCACTGGGCCCAGTACTGGGGCCACTTCTTTTCAATATCTCCATCAGTGATCTGGACAAGGGGATCAAGTGCACCCTCAGTGAGTTTGCAGATGACACCTAGTTCAGAGAGAGTGTTGATCTCCTTGAGGGTAGGAAGGCTCTGCAGAGGGAAATGGATAGGCTGCACCCATGGGCTGAGGCCAACTGGATGAAGTTCAACAAGGCAAAGTGCCGGGTCCTGCACTTGGGCACAACAACCCCATGTAATGCCACAAGCTGGGGGAAGAGTGCGTGGAAAGCCGCCCAGCAGAAAGGCTCCTGGGGATATTGGTAGATAGTCAGCTGAATATGAGCCAGCAGTAACTAGGGGTAATGGTTTTAAACTGCAAGAGGGTAGATCCGGATTAGATATTAGAAAGTTGTTTACTCAGAGAATGATTAGGCACGGGAACAGGCTGCCCAGAGAAGCTGTGGCTGCCTCATCTCTGGAAGCAGGGCCAGGTTGGATGGGGCTTTCAGCAACCTGGTCTAGCGGAAGATGTCTCTGCCCATGGCAGGAGAGTTGGAATTATGTGATCTTTAAGGTCCTTTCCTACCCAAACTGTTCTGTGATTCTGTAAATACGAAAGGCAGCAACATACCAGCTACTAGGAAGAAAAATGAACTCTATCGCAGCCAAAACTAGGACAATATCCACCCCTAATTCCATACCATATACGTCATGCTTAGGTCCAACACTTTTCAATTAATCACCGCCACCTTTCCTGTCTTTTGATTGTTGTCTCTCTCCGTGCTACCCCATCCCGAGAGACAACATCACTTGGCTGCCTGGACGTCTGCTCCCCAAGCAGGGACACCAGAGACAGACACACCGTGTCTAGCTCAAGTGCCAATTTATTGCTGCGTAGCATAGCTTCTTATACACATGACTGCCCCAGATCCCCGTGACCCTTTGCCCCACCCACGGTCCCTCCCAATCCTCCCCCCCACATTGATGTGCACACAAAAATATCATGCCCTTACTCTGTTGGTGTCTGTAACAATAACAATAACAACCTACTCCTTTTGTGTCTTTTTTTTTTTTCTTTTTTTTTTTTTCTCCCAGTTCTCTCCTTCATTGCATTGGATAAATAGATCTGTAGTGCTGAGCTGCCTCCTGGGTCAAACCACTGCAAGTCTTTTTGGTGCCTAGCATGGAGCACAAAGGTTGAGATGACAAATCGGACCAGAGCATTTTAAAAGTAAATTGTTATAAGCAATAGATCAGTTTAACAGTTGCTTTAACAGTTGCTGATCACAATGTTGATCTTTTTGATCTTGGGGCTGTTGTGCTTGTTTTCAGAATTGTGTTGTATAGCACATCACTAACTGTCTGTCTTCCATGTCATGCTGTTCATCAATTCTGGGGGCTGGTTTAAGGTTACTGTTTTGATGTATGGGATAACACTGACTTATGACAGGATAAAATTATTGCCACCTCTGTACCTCGGGAACCATCTCTTCATCTCTTAGAAACTATTAATAGTTACATTATTTTACACTTTTTGCCTTTTCTCCTGTGCAGGGTGGGGCAGGAGGTGGGGGGATGGAACTGGTGTGGACAGTGGGGGACGTTTCTCCCCACTTCTTCACTCTCCCTTTCTTCTTCTCCTCCGGGCTAATTACAATAGCTCTTGAAAGCTTTGAATATCCGTGGGATGGCCGAACCAGCATGTTTCTGTTGTCCCATCTCCTAAATGTGATTCAGGTTTTGTATAATTTTAAACAACTACTTAAGCATGCCATCCAGAGATCTTTCCAGAGGCAGGAGAGTTAGGAGTGGCAGGGACTGTGTGAGGATATGGGCAGGAACCTAGAGCAGTGGGCACCTCCAGTGCTTTGGAGCTTCACCTCTGAGAATGTGCAGAATCCTAGAAAAAACTGTGAAATGCTTGAAAACTGCGTGTGATCACCCTGGCATTTCCAAAGAGACACAAATTACTGGAATGTGCTGGGGCTTGACCTGTGCTTAACAAGCCACAGGCAACACGTCTCCGACCCCTGGGACTTTTCCTGCAGGCACACGCCAGTCCCTGTGGCAGGCCCATCAGCCACTCCAACTTCTCCTGGACAGATGCTCCATTCTGTCAGTTGTTAATTTCTGTAGGCAGATGACTCACCCTGATTGTGCTGTCTCTCACAAGATAACAGCAACAGGAGTTGCAGGACGCTTTAGAGAATACGGCAGTAAGCAGTTGAACGGAATTACAGCATAGACTCAGGTAAGGGCAGGGGATGTAAAGCTGCCACGTTCCACCTTTTCTGTGCTTTTTTTCCATCCATTTTTTCGTTTGGTGTGGAGCTCAGTCCTCCATGTCTTGAAGCTGTGCAGGGACAAAATCAGAATGGCCAAATCCTAACTGGAGCTCTATCTGACTATTACTAACAAAAAGAGTAATTATATATATATATATATATATATATATATACACATATATATACACATAACAAGAGCATTAAGGAGCATCTCCATTCTGAATTGGATGTGAGGGGAATGATAGTGACATAGAACCATAGAAGACATGAGGAAAAGGCTGAGGTACTTAATTCCTTCGTTGCCTCAGTTTTTAGCAGCAAGACCAGTTGTTCCCCTGGTACTCAGCCTCCAGAGCTGGTAGATAGGTACAGGGAGCAGAATGAAACACTCATAATCCAGGAGGAAATAGTTAGAGAACTGCTACTCCACTTAGATATACACACATCTATGGGGCAGAATTGGATCCACCTGTCACTACTGAGGGAGCTGGCAGAATCACTTGCCAACCTGCAACCATCATTGATCAGCAGTCGTGGCTATCAGGGGAGGCTGCGGTCAACTGGCGACTAGCAAATGTGACGTCTGTCTACAGGAAGGGCTGGAAGGAGGAGTCGGGGACCTACGGATCTGTTATTCTGTCCACGATGCTGGGAAAGCTCATGGATCAGATTATCCGGAGTACCATCACACAACACATTTCCCCCTGTACTCGGCTCTGGTGAGGCCGCACCTCGAGTACTGTGTTCAGTTTTGGGCCCCTCGCTACAAGAAGGACATCGAGGTGCTTGAGCGGGTCCAAAGAAGGGCGACGAAGCTGGTGAGGGGCCTGGAGAACAAGTCCTACGAGGAGCGGCTGAGGGAGCTGGGCTTGTTCAGCCTGGAGAAGAGGAGGCTCAGGGGCGACCTTATCGCTCTTTACAGATACCTTAAAGGAGGCTGTAGTGAGGTGGGGGTTGGCCTGTTCTCCCACGTGCCTGGTGACAGGACGAGGGGGAATGGGCTAAAGTTGCGCCAGGGGAGTTTTAGGTTGGATCTTAGGAAGAACTTCTTTACCGAAAGGGTTGTTAGGCACTGGAACAGACTGCCCAGGGAAGTGGTGGAGTCACCATCCCTGGAAGTCTTTAAAAGACGTTTAGATGTAGAGCTTAGGGATATGGTTTAGTGGGGACTGTTGGCGTTAGGTCAGAGGTTGGACTCGATGATCTTGAGGTCTCTTCCAACCTAGAAATTCTGTGATTCTGTGATTCTGTAACACTGAAAGAACAGTCGGGTGATCAGGCCATTTCAGTAGGTGGTTATCAAAGAGAGGTCCTGCTTGACAAATCTGATCTCCTTCTAAGACAAGGCAATGTGCTCAGTGGATGAAGGAATGGCTGTGGATGTGGTCTACCTAACCCTCCGTAAGGCTTTCGACACCTTTTCTCACAGAATTCTCCCGGAGAAACTGGCTGCTCAAGGCTTGGGCGCATGTATGCTTACCGTTGCGTCCCGCATGTTCGTGGGAAACCCGGTGCTAAATCATTTGTAGACGACCTGATTCTGGGTCAGGGTTCCGTACGTAGCAGAGCAGCTCCCTCGCTGCGATCTATTGAGAGTCAGCCCTTGACACGAGTTTTTGTCACTTTTCGCCCTTGCCACCACCGGGCGGAGGAGGGAAAGGCAAGGGGATGCAGTTGTCACGCGCAGACCTGCGCCTGCCTGCCGTTCACTCGTTCCCCCCTCGGGGGAGAACACTCTCGCTTTTCTCCCTCTTTTCCCTCTTACCCTCTTCCCATCACACGGCCCCACTTCCCCGCTCCACGCGGCATGGATTGGGTCTCTCTCCCGTCTCCTTCCCCGTTTTTTTTCCTCCCCCCCCCCCTTGCCGGGTCTGGGTTGACCTGGCGACTCCGGCTCTCTGTTGGAGAGGGTCCAGAGGAGGGCGACGAAGATGGTGAAGGGCCTAGAGGGGAAGACATATGAGGAGCGGCTGAGGGCGCTGGGCCTGTTCAGCCTGGAGAAGAGGAGGCTGAGGGGGGACCTCATCGCAGTCTACAACTTCCTTGCGAGGGGGAGTGGAGAGGCAGGTGACCTATTCTCCGTAATCACCAGTGATAGGACCCGTGGGAAAGGTGTTAAGCTGAGGCAGGGGAAGTTTGGGCTGCACATCAGGAAGAGGTTCTTCACCAAGAGGGTGGTCGCACACTGGAGCAGGCTTCCCAGTGAAGTAGTCACTGCACCAAGCCTGTCTGAATTGAAGAAGCGATTGGACTGTGCACTTAGTCACATGGTCTAAACTTTTGGGTAGACCTGTGCGGTGCCAGCAGTTGGACTTGAACGTTATGGGTCCCTTCCAACTCGGGAGATTCTACGATTCTACGATTATTTCTTCATTATCTCTAATTCAGGAACGTGTGCAATAGTGCAAAGCCACCTACAAATTCCTTTCCCACACAAGACCCACAAGGATCATTGAGTCAAACGCCAGGCTCCACACAGAACCACCCATTATCGGAGGATGTTAGAGCGTTGTGCAAACGCTTGACTTGACTTCCAGCAGGCTTGGAGCCATGCCCAATGCCCTGGGCAGCTTGTCCCAGTGCCCGACCACCCTTTCAGTGAAAAACCTTTTCCTAACACCCAGCCTCTGCCTCCCCTGTCCCAGCTCCGTGCCGTTCTCTCGGGTCCTGTCACTGTCCCCAGAGAGCAGAGCTCAGCACCTGCCTGTGGTGCAGTTGCCTGAAGTAACTAGGAAAATAAAACTAACATTCACATCTTAAAGAAAATGCACAGCATTGAAAAGGCTTTCAGGGTAGGGCGTAGCTGCATTACCTGAGCATTCCCTAGGCTTCCAACCTTAGATGCTATTGCGCTGGGGGAACCTGGTGTGCTAGCTCTAAGGAACAGCACGGAGCATAGAGTGGAGTGGAGACACCACGGCTAGGCTCTGTGACCAGGTGCGGACTCGATTGTTCCTGTGCACGCTGAGACCGATAAGCTGCACTTTTTGCTACCCTGAGCCAACGACCTGTCATGTTTTGACAAATGCTGTATTCTAATGTACTTTTGCTCATTATTGTGGTGGTTTTACCGTGCTGGGCAGCTAAACCCCACAACCGCTCTCTCACTCCCCCTCCTTTAGATGAGGAGGGGGAGAAATAAAGCAAAGAACAACTCACGGGTTGAGATAAGGATAATTTAATTAAAGGGAAATAACTATAATAATTAAATCAAGACTACTATGAACTAAAAATTTAACTAAGGGGAAATAAAAGGGAAAGGGGAAAAGGGAGGGGAAAAGGAAAAATAAAAAGAAGGGAGGAAAACAAACCAACAAAATAAATGAAAGCTATATGGAAGTGCAGAGGAAAGAAATTACTCTCTACTTCCCACAAATGAGCGATGATTGACCGCGTCCTTGAAGCAAGGCCTCAACGCACGCAGCCAGTGTTCCAGAGGAGGACCGACGTCTTCTCAACAAGAGCCCACCCCTCCCCTCTTCTTCCTGTTTCCACCTTTTATTGCTGAGTGTGACATCACATGGTATGGAATATCCCTTTGATCGGTTTAGGTCAGCTGCCCTAGTGATGTTTCTCTCCTCACTTTTTGCCCACCCCCTAGGAGGGTTAGAGAAAGGCCCGATGCTGTGCCACTGCTGCTCAGCAGTAGACACAACACTGGTGTGATAACACTGCTGTTCCAGCTACAAGTCCAGAGTACGGCACTGTATGGGCTGCTGCCGGGAAAGTTAACATTCCAGCCAGACCCAGTACAATTATAATATCATTAAAATGCCAAAACACACCTCCATCCCAAAAGCTCCCTGCTTCCAAGGTGCGACCACCCCTCTCTGAGCATGTGCTCTGAATTTCTCAGAGCCTACTACTTTAAACAGAGACAAGAAACCTTTTCACCAATCCTAACTAAAATATGCTTGACTAGAGTCACTCAAGCTCCACCTCATAAATTGGCCTAAGAGAGAGGGTGTGTCAGGGAAGATACCATTGTTAGGGAAGGTACCATCATTAGGGAAGATACCACCATCAGGGGAGATGCCATCCCAAGGGAATACACCATCCTGAGGACCTCCTGACTCCTGGGATCAGTCGACGGGCTGAGCCTCTCTTCTCGCCCATTGGGACGCCTTTGGGTGAGATTTGAACACTAGGTTATATCGTGTGTCTCTGCGGAAACTTAGGAATCTCTATAGAGTCTTTGTGCCTTGTAACGCGTTCATTTCCAGGCTGCGCACCTGTGCCACCTCTGTATTTCATACATGCGTTATTGGTGAATCTGTGATTGTGATAGTTCAGGACCCTGAATCTGACCGGACCCGTAACGGTTAATCGGCTACACCCCTAAATGCCACACTGCCCCTCTGCTCCCCTCGTGAGGGAGCTGCAGGCCGCCAGGAGGCCTCCCCTCACTCTCCTCCAGGCTGAATTCTGACACGTATGCAACTTGCTGTCGACCAAAACCCCCAGATCCCTTTCTGCAAGGCTGCTCTCCAGCCTCTTCTGCTGGCCCTAAGTGGAACCCTGGGGAACCCCACTAGGGACTGGTCAACAGCCTGATGCAACCCCATTTCTGTAACCCCTTGAGCCCAACCCATCAGCCAACTTTTCACCCTAAACCGCATGTATTTATCTAGCTGTACAATGGACATTTTGTCCAGAAGGATACTGAGAGAAACAGTACTGAAAACTTGATGGAAATCCAAAACCTGGCATCCCTTGCTCAACTAGACGGGTGATGTTGTCATAAAAGGAAATTAAGTTTGTTAAACAGGACTTTCCCCTCATGAACCTGGGTGGGCTGTGATCAACAACTGCGTTGTCTTTCCGGTGTTCTTCAGTAATGCCCAGAAGAGTTTCTCCGTATTTTTACTAGGCTCTGAAGAGAGACTGGCGGGTCTGTAATTATTGGGCTCTTCTTTCTTGCCCTTCTGGAAACCTGTCACAATGATTGCCAGCCTACAGTCAACTTGGACCTCTCTGGCCTCCCAAGACCATTGAAAAATAATTGAGAGAGGTCTCACAAGGAGATTAGTCGGCCCTCTGAGAACCCTGGAATGAATCCCCTCAGGCCCCGTGGACTCATATGCATCCAGTGTGGGTTTGGCTAGGAGGTTTTTGTTACCGCACTCATGGCCCCCCAACTCTGGGCCCCTTGGGTCCCAGAGCCCATCATTGCTCTTGAAGACAGAGGCAAAAGAGACATTAAATGGCTCTGCTTCGCCTATGTCTGTGTTTGTGAGGTGACCATCCTCAGCAAGTAAGGGACCAATGTTTCCTCTAGCCCTCCTTTAGCAGTTCACATCTTCAATACACATATTAATGTATATATCTGCGTTGTTGCCCACACTACTAGCCAGCGTCACCCCTGAGCTTTGCCTGCACGAATTTTCTCCTGACAGAGGCAAACAGCACCTCTGTAGCCCTGCCATGTCACACGACCTCGCTTCCAGTGGCCACACGCTTTCTTTTTGCACTTAAGCTCTAGAAGAAGATC
Source organism: Anas platyrhynchos (assembly GCF_047663525.1). Taxonomy (NCBI): domain Eukaryota; kingdom Metazoa; phylum Chordata; class Aves; order Anseriformes; family Anatidae; genus Anas; species Anas platyrhynchos. Next base: position 7,871,003 of record NC_092618.1, read on the forward strand.
CCTGCTCAGCCAAGCTGGCCTCCTGCCCCGCCTGCTTGACTTCCAACATTTTGGAATCGCCTGCTCCTGTGCTCTTAGGAGGTCGTGCTTAAAAAGATGGACCCCGATACCTTCCAAAACAGCTTCTCAGGGGATCTTCCGAACTAGTTCCCTGAGCAGCCTGAACTCTGCCCTCCCCGTGTCCAAAGTTCACAGAATTGGAGGGGTTGGAAGGGACCTCAAGAGATCATCGGGTCCAACCCCCCTGCCAAAAGCAGGCGTACTGGCAGTTTTCCTCCAATCGCCAAAGATTTTTAAATGTGAAGTGTCAATAGAGAGCTATTTGTGTTTGTATGTTCTTTCTTTGAAGTCTCTGATGTCTGGGGGTTTCAGAACAACTGCTAACAACTAGTAACTGTTATGACTTCTGAATGGGACACTATGCAAGCCCCTGATATCTGGCCAGGCGGCCAGGAGATTAAGGAGAAGAAAGAAGCTGAAGGATGGCTAGAAGACAAAACTTGCAGGGAACGCTGTGTAAGCTTTTGACATGCTGCCAAGGAGTACAAAGGGGAAGGACAAGAAAAAAAAACTGAGAGGAAGACTACGAGCCTTCAGCATGAAAGACCCCCAGAGACCCCCAGGGGGACCACCAGAGACTGATGCGCATGCTCCAGTAGGAGGGTTTGGATCCCGGAAGCTAATTATAATAACCCATTTTTTTTAGAAGTAGTAATGAATATGTATCAGCCTAGGAGCATAAAAATCAGCTGCTTGATGTAACTGGTGTGCGTCCTGGTGGAGCAGAGACTCCCGGCGCACCCAGCGCTGTTTGCTTACCTCTATTCCTTTAATAAATTGTAAACTTTGATTATAATCCTATTTTGAAGACTGAGCCATTTATAACACAAGCAACAGGTCTAGGATGGCACCTTTCCTTGTTGTCTCCCTCAGTAGCTGTACCAAGGAGTTGTCATCAAGGTGTGTGAGGAATCTCCTGGACCTGCTTGTATCAGCTGTGTGGTCTTCCCAGTTAACGTCTGGCAAGTTGAAGTCCCCCATCAGGACAAGGGCAGTTGAGCTAAGAGAGGTCTCTCTTAGTTGCTTAGCGAATAATTCATTGGTATCGCAAACACCCACTGCAACATCCAAGTGATTGCTTTCTCCCTTAATCCTTACCCAGAAGCTCTCGGCCACGTCCTTGTGCCAGCCCCTTGCCTCGCCTGCCCTGCCTATCCTTCCTGAAGAGCCCATACCCGTCCATCACAGCACACCAAGTCTCGCTTGTTCTGGGATGGAGCTGAAGCTTCCAGCTCCTCCTGCTTGTCCCTCATGCTGGGTGCATCGGTGCAGAAACATTCCAAATGTGCTCCAGTGTACCCAGCGTGGCATGGAGCAGGCCGAAGGATCTCGCTAGCGCACACTCCCTCCCATTTTGGTGTGCCACTTAGAAGATTCTGTCAGGACAGAACAATAATGGATGATGCTCAGAGGGCCTTACGGGGCAAGTGAGCTTTCCAGAAACACCTTTTACCCTGATCTCCTGGGAGGCAGCAGACTTCTCCATGGGTTGGGTCAGGCCGGCATATGCGGCCCTCTGTTCTGCTCAGAAGGGAGTCACGTATGACAGTAACCCTTCTCTTCTTCTTGATGGAGGTGGTCGTGATACTGGGGAAGGCTGACTTGCCCTAGAAAACCCCTCCAACCTGGATGGACCTTCATGCACATCATCGTTTGTGTGTCCATTACTTCCAGAGTCTGTTGTTTCAGGGCACCTGAAAGGAAGGTGAGGTAGGCAAGGAGGGGTTCGCCTGCTGCCCCGAGCAGATCTAAACTTCCATCCCTTCGTCACTGAGATGCACTCCTTCTGCCTGATGGCCAGAGGGTAGGGGATCCTCCATTTCCTCTGCTGTGTCTGCCTGACGCATCTGTCCCAGGGCTGGCACAGTACAGTTCAACCTTCTCCGACTCCCTGGTGCTCCTCAGCCTGCCCACGTCCTCCCGAAGCTCTGCCAGGAGGCTGAGCAGTTCTTCTACCTGGGCGCACCTACCACAGGTGGACTCACAGGATGGGATGTCAGGAAGAATTTCTTCATGCAAAGGGTGGAACCGGCTGCCCAGGGCACTGCTGGAGTCCCAGGCCTGGAGCTATTAAAGAAATAGCTCCTTTAATAGCTCCTTGCACTTCTTGGTGCAGGTGTTAACGGAGCCAACTAGGAAAGGTGCCCTCCTAGACCTGTTGCTAGAAAACAGAGAGGGTCTGGTGGGAGATGTGGTGATTGGTGGCCGCCTCGGTCATAGCGACCATGAAGTGGTTGAGTTCAAAATTTACGGTGACAGAAGGAAAAGTGCCACCAAAACCTCATCCCTAGATATGGGGAAGGCGGACTTCAGGCTGCTCGGGGAACTAGTCAGCAAGGTCCCCTGGGAAGCTGCTCTTGAAGGCCTTGATGTCCACCAGTGCTGGTCACTCTTTAAGCGATGCCTCCTAGAAGCACAAGATCAGGCAATTCCTAAATATCGCAAGTCAGGCAGGCGTGGCAGGAGGCCGGCGTGGCTGACCAGGAACATTCTAATGGAGATTAGGCGGAAACAGAGAGTGTTTCGCTACTGGAAGGAGGGCCAGGTGACATGGAAAGAATACAGGGATGCTGTTCGTGTCTGTAGGAAGAAAATTCGTGTGGCTAAAGCACACCTAGAGTTGAAGCTGGCTGTGTCTGTGAGAGAAAATAAAAAGGGTTTTTTTAGATATGTGAATGGAAAAAGGAGAACTAAAGAATACATAGGGCCGCTCCTTGATAGGGAAGGTCTTCTCACAGACGATGACATAGGCAAAGCAGAGACGCTTAACGCCTTCTTTGCCTCTGTCTTCAATGCCGATGATGGGCTTCGGGACCCAGGGTGCCCCGAGCTGGAGGACCGGGACGGTGGGGATGACAAACTCCCAACCGACCCTGAACGTGTGCGGGATCTGCTACTCCACCTGGATCCCTACAAGTCCATGGGTCCGGAACCTCTCTCAATTATTTTTCAACGATCCTGGGAGTCTGGAGAGGTCCCGGTAGACTGGAAGCTGGCAAATGTTGTGCCGATTTTCAAGAAGGGTCAGAAAGAAGACCCTAGCAATTACAGGCCTGTCAGTCTCACATCAGTGCCTGGTAAAATCATGGAGAAGATGGTTCTCGAACGTATTGAGGCGCGCCTGGGGGACAATGCAGTCATTGGTCCCAGCCAGCATGGGTTTGTGAAGGGTAGGTCCTGCCTAACTAACCTGATTTCCTTTTATGATAAGATCACCCGTATGGTGGACCAAGGGAAACCAGCTGATGTGATTTTTTTGGACTTCAGCAAGGCTTTTGACACGGTTTCCCATAGGATCCTACTGGACAAAATGTCCACCATACAGCTAAATAAAAACATCATACGATGGGTGAGCAATTGGCTAACGGGCAGGGCCCAAAGGGTTATGGTGAATGGTGCTGCGTCAGGCTGGCGGGCGGTCACCAGTGGGGTCCCTCAAGGCTCCATTTTAGGGCCGGTACTTTTCAATATTTTTATAAACGATCTGGATGTAGGAATAGAAGGCATTTTGAGCAAGTTTGCTGATGACACCAAACTTGGAGGAGTTGTGGACTCGAATGAGGGTGGAAAGGCCTTGCAGAGGGATCTGGATAGGTTGGAGAGCTGGGCCATCACCAACCGCATGAAGTTCAATAAGAGCAAGTGCCGGGTCCTGCACCTGGGACGGGGAAACCCTGGCTGCACGTACAGACTGGGCGACGAGACGCTGGAGAGCAGCCTAGAAGAGAGGGATCTGGGGGTCGTGGTAGACAACAAGTTGAATATGAGCCGGCAGTGTGCCCTGGCAGCCAGGAGGGCCAACCGTGTCCTGGGGTGCATCAAGCACGGCATCGCTAGTAGGTCAAGGGAGGTGATTGTCCCGCTCTACTCTGCGCTGGTGCGGCCTCCCCTCGAGTACTGTGTGCAGTTCTGGGCACCACAGTATAAAAAGGACATGAAACTGTTGGAGAGTGTCCAGAGGAGGGCTACGAAGATGGTGAAAGGCCTGGAGGGGAAGACGTACGAGGAACGGCTGAGGGCACTGGGCCTGTTCAGCCTGGAGAAGAGGAGGCTGAGGGGAGACCTCATCGCAGTCTACAACTTCCTCGTAACGGGGTGTCGAGAGGCAGGAGACCTTTTCTCCATTAACACCAGCAACAGGACCCGTGGGAACGGAGTTAAGCTGAGGCAGGGGAAGTTTAGGCTGGACATCAGGAAGGGGTTCTTCACAGAGAGAGTGGTTGCACACTGGAACAGGCTCCCCAGGGAAGTGGTCACTGCACCGAGCCTGACTCAATTTAAGAAGAGATTGGACTGTGCACTTAGTCACATGGTCTGAACTTTTGGGTAGACCTGTGCAGTGTCAAGAGTTGGACTTGATGATCCTTAAGGGTCCCTTCCAACTCAGGATATTCTATGATTCTATGAAATGCGTGGACTTGGCGCTAAGGGCCGTGGTTTTGTGGTGGGCCTGGTGGTGTTAGCTGACGCTTGGACTTGAGCTGAAGGCCCTTTTCCAAGCGCAAGGGTTCTGTGACTCTTTCACTGGTTGAGTAGGCGCCATGCAGTCACCGGGCCCAGGGAAAAGACGTCCTTGGTGGCCTCCAAGTTAGCTCAGCGTCATGGCACCGAGTCACTGTGAAGGAGCTGCTGGAATAACGAGACAACAACCTAGTTCTATTAAAATATATATTGCTCTTTTGAGGACTGCTGCGGGGCTAGCAGCAACACAGCAGTGGAAATCTCCGTCCTGACATTGCCTTATGCCTTGACATCAGGATCAGGGTGGTTTGAACTGCCAGGGAACGGACCATGGGTTCCGGGTCTTTATATGAAGGCTGGAGGACTGCAAAAGAAAGAAGAGCAGAGATGAAAACCCACTCCTTGCAGAGATCCCCAGGCATCCCCTGCAGAGCATGCCAGCCCCACTCGACTCTTCCCCAGGCCAGGAGGAGCAGGAGGGACAAAGGAATCCGTTGAAAGCTGCTGCTCAGCAATGTCCCAAATGCAGCCACCAGTCCTTCCCCACCTGCGCACCACAGGTCAAGTGGGGCACCTTCACAAGCTGGTTCCCTCACCACCTGCCTCCATCCCTTGGGAGGATTCACACACTCCAGGAATCTCCTGGACTCTTTCCTCTCGCTATTGTGCTTCCCCATGAGAGCAAGGGCTAGCAATCGTGACCCTGCTCCTAGCTGCTTGTAGGCTGTCTCATCTCCCTCTTCGTCCTGGTTGCGTGCTCTACAACAGGCTCCCACCTTCTGTCAGCCTTACTGCCCTTTCCCCTGACTCTTCCTCAGGGACACTCAACCCTTTCAGCGGCACTGCCCAGCTCCAGGCTGGGAGGCCATTCCCTGACACCACAGGCTACCCCGTCTCCTCTCCCTCGTTCCTATGGCTGCATTGCTCCTCCGCCCCAAAGCATTTCCCTGGAGCAGGGCAAGGCACGGGGGCCTCTGCCGCTGTCCCCCCAGCCCTAGCACACCCCCCACTGCCCTCACTCACCGCTGAGGATTTCATTCAGCTTCTCCTCGCTCTGGTCCTCGCAGTAGCGCGCAGCAAGACCTAGACACAGAGACCCCATCAGAGCCCCGCTCCCCAGCACGCTCCCAGCAGCGCAGCCCCTGGCCTGGCCAGCCAGGCTGTGCCCCCTCCTGCACCCTGGAGCAAGGGCCCAGTCGGGGGGCTCTGGGGGCAACAGGGCTGTGCCTCACTGCCAGGGAAGTGCCTGGGGCTGCCAAAGGCTGCCCCAAGAGGGACCCAGGGGCTGGGCTCACCAATGAATCTGACGGCCTCAAGTCGCACAAGGGTCTGAGTGGCCTTCAGGTAGGGCTGGCTCTGCTGCAGGTATTCTTCTACTCTGCCTCTGTCCTGCTGCAGCTGGAGAGAGAGAGAACGCAGGGTCACGGGGCTTGCACACCCTCTCCAGGGTCTCCTCCAGCATCCTGGGGGCAGGGAGGGCAGAGGGGCCTGCAGAAGAGCCCCCTGGGGCTCTGTGCTGGCAGGAAGGGAGCGAGGATGCGGCTGCAGGCAGCGGGCTCTGGCCGGGCGCGTTTGCCCAGCTGGGGCAAACCAAGTTGGGTCCTTACCAAGCACTCTCCAATCCTCCATGTCTGTTTTGTCTGGACGAATCGCTTGAGCTCCTTGCATCGCAGAAACTCTGCAGCCACAGCAAGAGCTTCCCCAGAGGCCTGCGGAGCAGCAGAGGTTGGGAGATGGCACCACAGCCTTGGGAAGGAGACCCTCTGTCCCCTCCTCTTGGCAGGGCTGCGAGCCTTTCCCAGCGCGTTATGGGAGGCTGTGGTGGGGGGCAGCGTGCACTGGGTTCAGTGGCCAAGGCAAGGCCACGGGACAGCCACCATCGGAGGCAGCTCATGCTGCCGGCCAGAGATCCCCCACAGCAACCCTGTGGCATCAGCACACCCTTGCCCACATAACTGCTCAGCTCTGAGATCTGTACCTTTGCTACGCTCTCACTCTGGTCTCTCATATGAACGTAGAGTGGGAGAAGGCTCCTGTGAACTGTCCTCTTCATTTTCTTCGTCCTTTGCCACAGCACAGCCTCCACCACGGCTTGGAAGAGGCAGATGGAGTGCTCCTGCACCTGGCTGGACGCCTGGCAGGGAGGAGGACAGGAGGAATTTCAGCATTAGCGTGGCCGATGTGAAGGGAGCTCCCAGCACTGTGAGATGCTTCAGCGCTGGATCCTTCCCAGAGGAGCTGCTCAGGGGCAGCTGCAAGGCCTGGTGCCCGTGAAGGGCAACACAATCGGTTGCCATCGCAGGCTGCCCGCCAGCCACCCCACTTTCGCCACCAGCCGCACCAGCCATGCCCAAGCAGAGCTCCCCAGTGTTATAAGTTGCCCCCTTAATTAATTTTCAGAGAGCATTGCATTAATAATAGAAAGGAAGTTATTGAGTAAGCAACAGCAAGCAAAACAGCGCTGGGCGGCAACGGAGTCTCGGCTCCACCAACGGCACGCACCTCACCCCCCCCCAGGGTCCCTTTTTACATCTTGGTAATTCCGGGATTACGCAGCACATCCTGGTATATTCTGCGACTGTGCGCACTGTTGCTAGGGGGTCGTCTCTGTCCCTCTGGTGGTCGTGAAGATGAAGGCCGTAGTCTTCCTCGGCGTTGTGGTTCAACTTCTTTTTTTAGTTGGTCATGTTGGCCCAGCGTGAGACAGGAAGGCAGGATGTTGATACACTAGTTTAACAACTTATCAGGAGATGGTTACATGAGCTTTGCAGCAGGGTCTTTGAACGAAAGAGGCAACTGAGATGCAGAAGGAGAGAAGGGGAGGGGGTTCTCTTTTTTGTTACATTAAGCAAAAGAATTTTCATAGTGTCTAGCCAAGTATTATACAGCTCCTTACTTCAGCAGGGAGCTTTTGCAACTCCTGCTCCTCAAACAGAACTCCTTGTTTTTATAATACAAAAGACAATGAACAAACATTTATTGTGTATTACATGGTGAGGCCGCCCCTCAGGTGCTGTGCTCAGCTTTGGGCCCCTCAGTACCAGAAGGACATCGAGGCCCTGGAGTGTGCCCAGAGCAGGGCTACAAAGCTGGGGAAGGGCCTGGGGCACAAGTCCTGTGAGGAGCGGCTGAGGGAGCTGGGGGTGGTTGGTCTGCGGAAGTGGAGGCTCAGGGGAGACCTCATTGTACTCTACAACTTCCTGAAGGGAGGTTGTGATGAGGAGGGGGTCAGCCTCTTTTCTCAGATAACTAATGATAGGACTTGAGGAAATGGCCACAAGTTGTGCCTGGGGAGATGGGGGACATGGGGATGGGGATGGGGACTTGGGGGCGGGGATGGGGACATGGGGACAGGGATGGGGACATTGGGATGGGGACATGGGGATGGGGACATTGGGGTGGGGATGGGGACATTGGGGTGGGGACATTGGGATGGGATGGGGACATTGGGGTGGGGATGGGGACATGGGGATGGGGACATTGGGGTGGGGACATTGGGGTGGGGACATTGGGATGGGATGGGGACATTGGGGTGGGGATGGGGACATGGGGATGGGGACATTGGGGTGGGGACATTGGGATGGGGATGGGGACATTGGGGTGGGGATGGGGACATGGGGATGGGGACATTGGGGTGGGGACATTGGGATGGGGATGGGGACATTGGGGTGGGGATGGGGACATGGGGATGGGGACATTGGGGTGGGGATGGGGACATGGGGATGGGGACATTGGGGTGGGGACATTGGGATGGGGATGGGGACATTGGGGTGGGGATGGGGACATGGGGATGGGGACATTGGGATGGGGATGGGGACATGGGGATGGGGACATTGGGGTGGGGACATGGGGATGGCACCGTGAGCACGGGGAGGTGGCCGAGGATGTGGGGCTGGGGACGTGGTGGGGACACGGAGGGGGACCTGGGGATCCAGGTGGGGACATGGGGACGTGGGGGGGGACATGGGGACACGGGGGGGGTCCCGGCGCCCCCCGACCCCCCCGCCCCGTGCAGTGCAGCTCGCCCCTGCCCGGTCTGCGCACCCAGGACGTCTGCTGCCGGGGGGCCGGTGTGGCCTGGGGGGTGCACGAGTGCCAGCCCTGCGACGCCGACCCCCGTAAGGCAGCGGGGTTTTTTTTGGGGTTATGGGGTTGGGGGGGGTTCTGCGGTGTGTGGGGGGGGCTCACTTTGTCCCCCCCTCCCCCCCCCCCATTTGCAGCGAACCCCCCCGCCGTGGGGCAGCACCCCTGCCCCAAAGGTTTCCGCCGCGCCAACGGCTCCTGCGTGGGTGAGTTTGGGGAGATTTATTTTTGGGGGGGTTAAAAGGGGATGGGGGGGTTTTGGGGTGCTGACCCCCACCCTGTGTGTGTGCGTCCCCCCCCCAGATGTGGATGAGTGCCAGGAGGGGGGGTTCTGCAAGAACGGGCTCTGCACCAACACCCGGGGCAGCTTCGCCTGCCTCTGCCACGAGGGCTTCATCCTGGACTCGTCCCGGAGCAGCTGCATCTGTGGGATCGGGATGGGATTGGGGGTGGGGTTGGGGGTGGGGTTGGGGTTGGGATTATGGGTAGGGTTGGGGTTGGGATTGGGATTGGGATTGGGATTGGGATTGGGATTGGGGTTGGGGTTGGGGTTGGGGCTGGGATTGGGGTTGGGGTTGGGATTGGGATTGGGGTTGGGATCGGGATGGGATTGGGGGTGGGATTGGGATTGGGATTGGGGGTGAGGTTGGGGTTGGGGTTGAGATTGGGGTTGGGGTTGGGGGTGGGATTGGGGATGAGGTTGGGGTTGGGATTATGGGTGGGGTTGGGATTGGGATTGGGGTTGGGGCTGGGGTTGGGGTTGGGATTGGGATTGGGATTGGGATTGGGATTGGGATTGGGATTGGGGTTGGGGCAGGGGCTGGGGCTGGGGCTGGGATTGGGATTGGAATTGGAATTGGGGTTGGGGTTGAGGTCGGGGCAAGGCCTGGAATTGTGGTAGGGATTGGGATTGGGGTTGGAATTGGGATTAGGGTTGGGATTGGGATTGTGGTTGGGATGTGGATGGGGATGGGGTGAGGAGGGAGTAGGGGTTGGGATTGGAGTTGGAGTTGGGATTGGGAGGGGATGGGGATGGGATGGGGATGGGGGTGGTCTGAAATGGAATAGGGATTGGGATTGGGATTGGGATTGGGATTGGGATTGGGAGGGGATAGGGAAGGGAAGAGGAAGGGGAAAGGATTGGGGTGGGATGGGGATGGAGTAGGATGAGGTGGGATTGGGATGGGAACAGGATGAAATGGGATTGGGGTTAGGACCAGGACTAGGACTGGGATTGGGATTGGGATTGGGATTGGGATTGGGATTGGGGTTTTGGGGTTGGGATTGGAATTGGGGTTGGGATTGGGATTGGGGTTAGGACCAGGACTAGGACTGGGATTGGGATTGGAATTGGGGTTGGGATTGGAATTGGGGTTGGGATTGGGATTGGGGTTAGGACCAGGACTAGGACTGGGATTGGGATTGGGATTGGGATTAGGGTGACCGGTACCACCCCCCCGCCCCCCCCCCCCCCAGCCCACCAGGTGATCTCGGAGGCGCGGGGGCCATGTTACCGGGTGCTGCGGGAGGGGCGCTGCGCGCTGCCCACCCTGCGCAACATCACCCGCCAGATCTGCTGCTGCAGCCGCGTGGGCAAGGCCTGGGGGCCGGCGTGCCAGCGCTGCCCCCCCTTCGGCTCCGGTGAGCCCCCCCGGGACCCCCCCAACCCCTTGGGATCCCCCCAAAAAAAACCCTTTAGGGCGGACCCCCCCCAAAAAAAACAAAAACCCTTTGGGGAGCCTCCGTTTCATGGGATTTGCACCCAAAGCCACGGGCTCACCCTTTGGAGGGGGGTTTTTTTTGGGGGAGGGGGGTAATTTTTTTTGGGGGGGGGTCCATTTTGACACCCCCTCCCCCCCCTTCAATTGCAGAGGGGTTCAAGGAGATCTGCCCCGCCGGCCCCGGCTACCACTACTCGGCCTCCGACCTGCACTACAACACCCGCTACCTGGGCCAGGACCTGCCCCGTGTCCCCCTGGGGCGTCCCCGTGTCCCCTCCCCAGCTGGGACCGCCGCCCGTGAGCCCCTTGTCCCCCCCGCTTTGTCCCCCCCCACCCCCCCCGGCTGCCAGGACCCCCCCTCACCCCATTGCTCTGCCCCACAGCTCGCTGGCGCCCCGGTCGGCCGCCCCCCAGCAGGTCACCGCCTGTCCCCGAGGTGCCACCGCGGGTCCCCAAGGTGCCACAACGCGTCCCTGAGGTGCCACCACGCGTCCCACACGTGCCACCGCGTGTCCCCGAGGTGCCACCACGGGTCCCCGATGTGCCACCACGTGTCCCCGAGGTGCCACAACGCATCCCCGAGGTACCACCACGTGTCCCCGAGGTGTCACCACATGTCCCTGATGTGCCACCACGTGTCCCTGAGGCACCACCGCATGTCCCTGAGGTGCCACATGTCCCCAAGGTTCCACAGCGGGTCCCTGAGGCGCCACAACGTGTCCCCGAGGTGCCACCAGACGTCCCCGAGGTGCCACAACGCGTCCCCGAGGTGCCACCGCGCATCCCCGAGGTGCCACCACCAGCCCCCGAGGTTGTCATCGTGCCTCGACCCACCCTGGGGCTGCTGGGACCCCTCCCCACGCCACCCGGCCCGGAGGGTCCGGCACCAGGTAGGGCTGGGGCACTTGTGCACGGCTGCACACGTGTGTGCACCGTTGCACGCATGCATGGTTGCAGATGTGCGCAGGGTTGCACTGTGTGCAGCTGTGTGCGTGCATTTTATTTTATTTTTTGCACGTGTGGTTACGCTCTGCGCCGTTGCACATACACATCTCAGCACAGGCGTGCAAGGTCACACGTGTGTGCATGTGGCTGTGCACTTGTGCATGGTTGCATGCTTGCATGGCTGCATGTGTGCAGTTGCATGTGCACGTGTGCTCAGTTACATGTGCAAGCAGTTACGTGTGCAATTTGCATTTATTCAGTCTCATTTGTGCACAGTTATAGGCGTGCACAGTTACACACGTGCGTGTTACACGTGTGCACACCATTGCAGGCTTGCCCAGCTGCATGCAGCTGCAGTAGCACGTGTGCATCTCATGCATGCACAGCTAAATATATTGTGCACGTGTGCACGGTTTGCATGCATGACTATTTGCACACGTGTGCACGGCTACATGCATGCCTGCTTACACACGTGTGCACAATGCCTACTTACACACGCCTACACGTGTGCATGTGTCCTGTATGCCTATTTGCACACATGTCCACAGTTGCATGCATGCTTGATTGCACACACGTGCACAGTGTGCATGCGTGCATGTTTGCACAGGTGTGCACAGCTGCACGCCTGCCCGTTTGCACACACATGTGTTACTCACGTGTGCCCGCTTGCAGCCGCCGGCAGCGTGTGCGAGCGGAACCCGCGGATCTGCGGCCCCGGGCGCTGCGTCCCGCGCCAGGGCGGCTACACCTGCCTGTGCCACCCCGGCTTCTGGCTCAGCACCCAGGGCACCCACTGCATCGGTGAGCGGCGCCCGGCCCCTCCCTGGGCACCCATGTCCCCATGCACCCACCTCCCCCTGCACTCATTTCCCCGTGCGCCCATTTCCCTGTGCACCCACCTCCCTGTGCACCTGTTTCCCCATGCACCCACCTCCCCATGCACTCACCCGTTTCCCCGTGCACCTATTTCCCCGTGCAGCCACCCATTTCCTCATGCACCCATTTCCTCACGCACCCATTTCCTTCTGCACCCATTTCCCCATGCGCCCACCTCCCCATGTACCCACCCATTTCTCCGTGCACCCATTTCCCCATCTATCCACTTCCTTGTGCACCCACCTCCCCGTGCACCCACCTCTCCAAGCCCCAATTTCCCCCTGCCCCCATTTCCCCATGCACCCGTTTCCCCACGCACCCACCCATCTCTCCATGCCCCCACCTCCCCGTGCCCCCATTTCCCCCTGCCCCCATTTCCCCGCGCACCCACCTCCCCACTCCCCTCTCCCCCTTCCCTCCCACCCACCTCTCCATCCGTCCCCGCTCCTGTCCGTCCGTCTGTCCCCATTGCCGTCCGTCCCCCCGCCTGCCCAGACGTGGACGAGTGCCGGCGCAGCCCCCGGCCCTGCGCCCCCGGCCGCTGCGAGAACACGGTGGGGAGCTTCCGCTGCGTCTGCGGCCCCGGCTACCGGCCCGGCCCCGGCGGCACCGACTGCCAAGGTCAGCAGGGACGGGGGGGGGACAGAGGGGGACAATGGGGACAACGGGGATGGGGCTGAGGTGGCCGTGTCCCCGTAGATGTGGATGAATGCGCCCAGAGCCCCTCGCCCTGCGCCCAGAGCCGCTGCGAGAACTTGCCCGGTGGCTACCGCTGCGTCTGCCCGGCCGGCTACCAGGCCAGCACGCCCACGGGACAGTGCCAGGGTGAGCGGGGACACGGGGGTGTGGGGACACCGGGCTGTGGGGACACTGGGTGTGGGGACACCGGGGTGTGGGGACACCAAGGGTATGGGGACACCAAGGGTATGGGGACACCATCTGCGTGTTCAACACCCATGGGGTCATCGTTCATGGGGTCACCATCCATTGGGTCAGCAGCCATGGGGTCACCATGCCATAGTGTTGCCAGCCACGGGGTTAAACATCCATGGTGAACCCATCCATAACCTCCCAATACGTGGTGTCCCCATGCGTGGTGTCCCCATGCGTGGTGTCCCCATCCATGGAGTCCCCATCCATGGTGAACCCATCCATAACCTCCCAATACGTGGTGTCCCCATCTGTGGTGTCCCCATCCGTGGTGTCCCCGTCCGTGGTGCCACCACCCACGCCCTCCCCGCGGTGCCACCACCGCCGCCCCCTCTCCGTGCCGCGCAGACATCGACGAGTGCGAGAACCACCTGGCCTGCCCCGGCCAGGAGTGCGCCAACACGCCGGGCTCCTTCCAGTGCCGGCCGTGCCGCGACGGCTTCGAGCTGCACCATGGGCGCTGCGCAGGTACCCGCGTCCCCCCACGTCCCCCCTGTCCCCCCGAGGGGGGGGCCAACCCTTAATTGTGCCACCCCCTAGACGTGGACGAGTGCGCCACGGGCTCGCCCTGCGGTCCCCACGGCCGCTGCAGTAACACCGAGGGCTCCTTCCACTGCCAGTGCCGGCGCGGATACCGGGTGGGTGCCGGCGGCGCGCCATGCGCGGGTGAGTGGTGGGGGCGGCGTGGGGATGGTGCCGTGTCCCCCCCACACCCGACGGCCCCCCCACGGCCCCCATCTGCCCACAGATGTCAACGAGTGCCTGGAGGGCGACTTCTGCTTCCCCCACGGCGAGTGCCTCAACACCGAGGGCTCCTACAGCTGCCTCTGCGCCCAGGGCTATGCCAGCACCCCCGAGGGCACCGCATGCGTTGGTCAGAGCCCGGCATGGTCCCGGTCCCTGTCCCTGTCCCTGTCCCTGTCCCCGTCCCCATACCCATCCCGGTCCCATTGCAGTCCCCATTCTCATTGTGGTTTCTATTCCAGTTGCGGTTTTTTAGTCCCAGTTAATCTACTCAGTCCCATCCCCGTGCCTATCCATGTCCCCATCCAATCCCAATCCTATCCCCATCCCAATCCCATCCCCATCCTATCCCATCCCAATGTCTCTCCCTGTCCCCATCCCATCCCACCCCAATCCCAACCCCCATCCCATCTCTGTCTCCATCCCATCCCCATTCCCACCCCAGTCCCCATCCCCATCCCAATCCCATCCCCATCCCACCCCAATCCCATCCCCATCCTACCCTTTTTCCACCCCAATCCCAATCCCACCCCAATCCCATCCCATCCCTTTTCCACCCCATCCCCATTTCCATCCCAATCCCAATCCCACCCCAGTCCCATCCCATCCCACCCCACCCCTCCACCACCCACCCACGCATCCGGGTACCACGGGGTGCCACCAGCCCCTTGTGTCCCCCTCTTTCCCCGTATCCCCCCTGCCCCCGTGTCCCCCCCCTGTACCCACGTCCACCCCGTGCCCATGTCCCCCCCGTCCTCACCCCGTGTCCCCCCCCAGACGTGGACGAGTGCCAGCGCGGGGACGTGTGCCGGGGCGGCCGCTGCGCCAACACCGACGGCGCCTTCGAGTGCCACTGCCCCGCCGGCTTCCGCACCGACGCCGAGCGGGCCCAGTGCCACGGTGAGGGGCTGGGGGGTTGGGGGGGGGGGGATTTTGGGTGCCCCCCACCCTGGGGCTGGCGGCGAGGGTGGCCCTGTCCCCGCAGATGTGGACGAGTGCCAGGAGCACGGGGCCGAGTTGTGTGGGGCTGAGCGCTGCGAGAACTTGCCCGGATCCTACCGCTGCGTGCCCGCCTGCCAGCACGGCTACCGGCCCCGGGACGGCGGGGGGTGTGAGGGTGAGCGGGGATTGGGATTGGGATTGGGATTGGGATTGGGATTGGGATTGGGATTGGGATTGGGATTGGGGTTGGGGTTGGGGTTGGGGTTGGGATTGGGATTGGGATTGGGATTGGGATTGGGATTGGGATTGGGGTTGGGGTTGGGGTTGGGGTTGGGGTTGGGGATGGAGATAGAGACCAATAGTGGATGGGTTTAGGGACTGGGACTAGGATGGGGATGGGAGGGGATGGGATTGGGGTGGGATTGGGAGGGGGATGGGAGGGGATTGGGGTGGGGATGGGAGGGGATTGGGATGGGATTGGGATGGGATTGGGATGGGATGGGGATGGGGATGGGAGGAGATTGGGGTGGGGATGGGATGGGGATGGGGATTGGGATTGGGGTTGGGGTTGGGATTGGGGTGGGGATGGAGATAGAGACCGATAGTGGATGGGTTTAGGGACTGGGACTAGGATGGGGATGGGAGGGGGTGGGATTGGGGTGGGATTGGGGTGGGGATGGGATGGGGATGGGATGGGGATGGGAGGGGATGGGATTGGGGTGGGATTGGGATGGGGATGGGATGGGGATGGGATGGGGATGGGATTGGGATTGGGGTGGGGATGGAAATGGAGACTAATAATGGATGAAAATAGGGACTGGGACTGGGACTGGGACTGGGACTGGGACTGGGACTGGGACTGGGACTGGGACTGGGATGGGGATGGGGATGGGAGGGGATGGGAGGGGATTGGGGTGGGGATGGGAGGGGATGGGATTGGGGTGAGATTGGGATGGGGATGGGAGGGGGATGGGAGGGGATTGGGGTGGGGATGGGATGGGTTGGGATGGGATGGGATGGGATGGGGATGGGATTGGGGTGGGGATGGAAATGGAGACTAATAATGGATGAAAATAGGGACTGGGACTGGGACTGGGACTGGGACTGGGACTGAGACTGGGACTGGGACTGGGACTGGGACTGCGACTGCGACTGGGACTGAGACTGGGACTGAGACTGGGACTGGGACTGGGACTGGGACTGGGACTGGGATGGGGATGGAATGGGTTTGGAATGGGGATGGGGGTGGGATTGGAACAGGATTGGGATGGGGATGGAGATGGAGACCAATAATGGATGAAAATAGGGGGTGGGATTGGGATGGGATTAGGGTGAGATTGGGATGGGGTTGGGGATGGGATGGGAATGGAGACAGGTCCAGGGACCAGAACGGGACGAGGATGGGGACTGGGACAGGGATGGGAACCCGCACACAGGGCTGTGATGCGCACGGGGCTCATCCTGCCCGGGGCCGTGGTCCCCATCATCCCCCACCCCACCTTGTCCCCCCCCCATGCTTGGGGTCCCCCCGGTGTCCCCGCAGATGTGGACGAGTGCCAGGAGCATGGGGCCGAGTTGTGTGGGGCCGAGCGCTGCGAGAACCTGCCCGGATCCTACCGCTGCGTGCCCCCCTGCCAGCCCGGCTACCGGCCCCGGGACGGCGGGGGGTGTGAGGGTACGGGGCCATAGGGACGGGGACAGGGCCATGGGGATGGGGATGGGGCCATGGGGACGGGGATGAAGCCATGGGGATGGGGACGGGGCCATGGGGATGGGGATGGGGCCATGGGGACGGGGATGAGGCCATGGGGATGGGGATGGGGCCATGGGGATGGGGATGGGGCCATGGGGATGGGGATGGGGCCATGGGAACGGGGATGGGGCCATGGGGATGGGGATGGGGCCATGGGGATGGGGACAGGGCCATGGGGACGGGGATGGGGCCATGGGGACGGGGATGGGGCCATGGGGACAGGGACTGGGGCACGGGGATGGGGATGGGGGTACGGAGAGGCTGAGGGGACCCTGAGGGGCCATGGCATGGGGGACATCAGGGACAAGCCAATGGGGCACAATAGGGACAAAGCTATGGGGGACATGGAAAAAACAACGGGGATGCTGGGGACAAGCCAATGGGGTCGAGGTGCAGGGGGACTTCTCTATGGGGTCAGGATGGGGATGGGCAGCAGGGGACATCAGGGACAACACCACGGGAGATAATGGGGACAAAACGATGGGGGACATTGGGGACAAGCCAATGGGGCCACTGGGGACAAGCCAATGGGGTCGAGGTGCAGGGGGGCTTCTCCATGGGGTCAGGATGGAGACGGAGAGCAGGGACCATCGGGGGACAGTGGGGACCCCCCCATGGGGCTGAGCTTTTGGGGGACGGCTCCACGCTCCCCCCCCCAATGTCCCCACCGCCCCCTCCCCCCAAAAAAACGTCACCTCCCCGCTTGCAGACGAGGACGAGTGCGCCGAGGGGGGGTCCCGCTGCGGCCCCCACGCCGCCTGCCACAACCTCCCCGGCTCCTTCCAGTGCGCCTGCCACCAGGGCTACGAGGCCGCCCGGCACGGCCACCACTGCCAGGGTACGGGGACAGCGGGGACAGCAGGGGGGGGACACCCAGAGTGACACTGAGCCCCCCCCCTTCGTGTTTCCCCCCCAGACGTGGACGAGTGCGCGACGCTGCCGGGGGTGTGCGGGGCGGCGCGCTGCGAGAACGTGGACGGCTCCTTCCTCTGCCTCTGCCCCGACGGGGGGCACGAGTTCGATCCGGTGACGGGGACGTGCGGGGGACCCCCCCCAGCGACCCCACTCCTCCGGCCCCCCCCGGAGCCGTGGAAGCCCCCCCGGGCTTGGCGGCGTGCTTCAGCCCCGCCTGCGGGGTGCTGGCGCCCAACGTCAGCCGGCAGCAGTGCTGCTGCAGCGTGGGGGGCGCCTGGGGGGTCCGCTGCCCCCCCCCGAGGCCGTGCCCCACGCCTGGAACCGGTGGGGACATGGGGACGCTATGGGGGGGGGAGGGGATTGGGGATGGCATGGGGTGGGAAGGGATTGGGGTGGGAGTGGGATTGGGGATGGGGATTGGGATTGGGGATGGGGACGGGGATAGGGATGGGGATGGGGATGGGGATGGGGATGGGGATGGGGATGGGGATGGGGATGGGGATGGGGATGGGGATGGGGATTGGGATTGGGATGGGAAGGGATGGGGATAGGACTGGGATGGGATGGGATGGGATTGGGATTGGAGTGGAGTGGGATGGGATGCGATTTGGGATGGGATGGGATGGCGATGGGATTGGAGTTGCAATTGGGACTGGGATGGGATGGGATTGGGATGGAGATAGGATTAGGATTGGGATGGGATTGGGATAGGATTGGGGGGGTGGAGATGGAATTGGGATGGGGTTGGTGATGGGATTGAGATAGATTGGGATTGGGACTGGGATGGAATGGGGATGGGATGGGGATGGGATGAGGATGGGACTGGGATTGGGGTGGGAAGGGATTGGGATGGGTTTGGGGTGGTGATGGGATTTGGGATGGGGATGGGGATGGGATTGTAAAGGGATTGGGATTGGGGTGGGTATTGCCAGGGATTAGGACTGGGATGGGATGGGATTGGGATCGGGGTGTGGATGGGGACAGGGATGGGCTGGGGATGGGGTCAGGATGGTGCCAAGGTGCAGGGGGGGTGACACCTCTGTCCCCCCCCCCAAGCCGAGCACCGAGCCCTCTGCCCCCACGGGACCGGCCAGACCACGGGGCCCCAGGGCTCAGCAGCAGGTCAGTGCGGCCGCGGGGGGGGCACAGCGATGGGGCCCCCCCCATTTGGGGGCTCCCTCCGTTTAGGGACTCCCCCCCCTACTCAGGGGCTCCCCCCTGTATTTAGCGGTTCCCCAATGTTGGGGATGCCCCCCCATTTTGGGGATGCCACCCCTGTTTTGGGGCTCCCCCATTTATGGGATGCCCCCCATTTTGGGGACTCACCCCCCCTAATTTGGGAATGGCCCCCATTTGGGGGACTCACCCCTCCCATTTTGGGGATGTCCCCATTTTTCAGGGTGCCCCCTCAATTTGGGGATGCCCCCCCTATTTTGTGGGGTTACGCCCCTCCCCTTTTGGGTGCATCCCGCCTATTTTGGGGCAATACCCCCCCTATTTTGGGGTTCCCCTCCTATATAGGGGCTCCCCCGTTTCGGGGGTGCCCCCCCCAATTCCGAGGACCCTCCCCCTGACGTCGCCCCCCCCCTTACCCCCCAGATGTGGACGAGTGCCGGGTGTTCGCGCCGCAGCTGTGCCGGGGGGGGGTCTGCATCAACGCCGCCCCCGGCTTCAGCTGCTACTGCCCCAGCGGCTACTACTACGAGCAGGAGCACCTGCAGTGCGTGGGTGAGCACCCAGCACCCCCAGCACCCCCCCAGCACCCCCCCAGCACCCCCAGCACCCTGACCCCAGCACCCCCAGCACCCTACTTGTGCCCTGGGTGCACCCTGCCTGCACCCTGAGCACCCTACTTGCATCCTGAGCACCCTGAGCACCCTGCCTGCACCCTGAGAGCACCCTACTTGCACCCTGACTGCACCCTAAGAGCACCCTGTGCACCCCGAGCACCCTACTCGCACCTTGAGCACCCTGCCCTCAGCACCCTGAGCACCCTGCCAGCACCCCCAGCACCCCCAGCACCCCCAGCACCCTGACCTCAGCACCCTAATTGTGCCCTGGGTGCACCCTGCCTGCACCCTGAGCACCCTGAGCACCCTAATTGTGCCCTGAGTGCACCCTGAGCACCCTCTTTGCACCCTGAGCACCCGACTTGTGCCCTGACTGCACCCTGAGTGCGCCCTACCTGCACCCTGAGCACCCTAATTGTGCCCTGAGTGCGCCCTACTTGCACCCTGCCTGCACCCTACTTGCACCCTGAGAGCACCCTGAGCACCCAGCCAGCACGCTGAGCTCCCTACCTGCACCCTGAGCACACAACCTGTACCCAGAAAGCACCCTAAGAGCACCCTGGCTGCACCCTGAGCACCCTCTTTGCACCCTGAGCACCCAACTTGTGCCCTGCCAGCACCCTACCTGCACCCTGAGCACCCTGCCTGCACCCAGCCAGCACCCTGAGCACCCAACTTGCATCCTGAGCACCCTGAGCGTGCCCTGTCTGCACCCTGAGCACCCAACTTATGCCCTGAGTGCACTCTACCTGCACCCTGAGCACCCTACTTGCACCCTGCCAGCACCCTGAGCACCCTGCCTGCACCCAGCTCACACCCTGAGAGCACCCTGCCCACACCCTTCCAGCACCCTGCCAGCACCCTGAGCACCCTACTTGCACCCTGCCTGCACCCTGAGCACCCTGCCAGCACCCAGCCAGCACCCTGAGCACCCAACTTATGCCCTGAGTGCACCCTACTTGCACCCTGAGCACCCAACTTGTGCCCTGCCAGCACCCTGCCTGCACCCTGAGCACCCTAATTGTGCTCTGAGTGCACCCTGGCTGCACCCTGAGCACCCTCTTTGCACCCTGAGCACCCAACTTGTGCCCTGAGTGCGCTCTACCTGCACCCTGAGCACCCTACTTGCACCCTGACTGCACCCTGAGCACCCTGCCTGCACCCAGCTCACACCCTGAGCACCCTGCCCACACCCTTCCAGCACCCAGCCAGCACCCTGAGCACCCTGAGCGTGCCCTACCTGCACCCTGAGCACCCTAATTGTGCTCTGAGTGCACCCTCCCTGCACAATACCTGCACCCTGAGCACCCAACTTGTGCCCTGAGTGCACCCTCCCTGCACCCTCAGCACCCTGCCTGCACCCTGTCTGCACCCCGAGCACCCTACTCGCACCCCAAGCACCCTGCCCTCAGCCCCCCGAGCACCCTTCCAGCCCCCCGAGCCCCCTTCCAGCCCCCCCCCCCGTGCCCCCCACCCCCTTGCCGACCACCACCGCCCCCCCCCCAGATAACGACGAGTGCCAGGACGAGGACGCGGAGCCGTGCATCGGGGGCCGCTGCGTCAACACGGTGGGCTCCTACTTCTGCTCCTGCGCCCCCCCCCTGGTGCTGGACGGCTCCCAGCGCCGCTGCGTCACCAACGACACCCGCGCCATGGGTGAGGCCACCCCCTGTCACCCCCCCCGTGTCACCGTCACCCCCCCCGTGTCGCCCTGTCCCCACGTGTCCCCATATCCCTGCCCTATGTCCCCGTGGCCCCCCATCCCCGTGTCCCGGCACTGTCCCCTGATGCCCCCCCCGTGTCCCCATGTCCCACATCCTGATGTCCCACGTCACCGTGTCCCCACGTCCTGTGTCCCCATACCCCCATGGCGCTGTATCCCCCATGTCCCCAAATCCCCGTGTCCCCGTGTCCCCATGTCCCACATCCTGATGTCCCACGTCACCGTGTCCCCACGTCCTGTGTCCCCATACCCCCATGGCGCTGTATCCCCCATGTCCCCAAATCCCCGTGTCCCTGTGTCCCCATGTCCCACGTCGCCTCCCCTTGTCCCACATCCCCCTGTCCCACGTCACCATATCCCCGTGTCCCCATGTCCCCATGTCCCACATCCCTTCATCCCAGTGTCCCCCATTGTCTCCCCACATCCCACATCACCTCCCCATGTCCCCACCTCACTGTGTCCCCATGTCCCCGTGTCCCCATGTCCCCACGTCCCTATGACCCCACAGCCACGTGGCCCCATAGCCTCATGTTGCCATGCACCCGTGTCCCCTACGGCCCCTTGTCCCCTCGTCCCCATGTCCCCATGTCCCTAAGGCCCTATAGCCTCACATCCCTGTGTCCCCATGTCCCCCCATGTCCCTGTCCCCCCCCCCATGCCCACGTCCCCATGCCCCCTCCCATGCCCACGACCCCCCCATCCCCTATACCCATGTCCCCATGTCCCCATGTCCCCAAGACCCCACACAGGGGGACCCCCACCCTGCCCCCCTCCTACCCCAGCAATAGGGACCCCCCCCAGACCCCCATAATGGGGACCCCATGGGCACCCCCCAGAGTGGGTCCCCCTTAGACACCCCCCCCATGATTGGGACCCCTTGGACCCCCCCCATAACAGGGACCCCTTTGCCCCCCCCAATAATGGGAACCCCTCCCACCACCCCACAACGCCCCCCCCCTAATGGAGACCCCTTGGGTACCCCCCATATAACAGTGCCCCCCCCACCTCTTTACACCCCCCCCCTTAGCATCCCCAATTTTTAGGACCCCACCCCACAACCTGCCCCCCCCCCATTTTTTTTTCTCCCCCCCCCCCCCCCCCAGATGACTTCGAGTTCCTCTGCAACGTCCTGCGCCCCCCCGGCCCGGGGCTGGGCCCCCCCTACGAATACGGCCCCGAATACCCCCCCCACTACGGGCTGCCCTACGGCCCCCTCCCCTTTGGGGGTCCGGGCCCCCGCCTGCCCCCCCCGGGGCTGCGCGCCGACTACGACCCCTATGGGCTGGGGGGGGGCTACGACCCCCGCGGGGACGCCCTTTACGCCGCCCCCCCCCGCTACGAGGACTTGGAGGATTTCGAGGGGTCCCGCCGGGGCCCCCCCCGCTCCTCCCGGCCCCGCAGCCCCCCCAGCGCCCCCCAGGACCCCCCCCCGTGGCTCTTCCAGCCCCATGGTGTGGCCGAGCGGCCGGGGCGAGCCAGCGAGGATGGTGAGTTTGGGGGGGGGCGGGATTGAGGGGTTTTGGGGGGGGATTTTGTTTTTTTTATGGGGAGGGGGCTGACGGGGACCCCCCCCCGCAGACCCCCGGGACGAGGCGCTGCCGCCGGAGCTGTGCGGGGTGCTGAGCGGCTGCGAGCATGGGCACTGCGTGCGGGTGCCCCAGGGCTTCACCTGCGCCTGCGACCCCGGCTACCGGCTGGACGCGGCACGCGTGGCCTGCGTGGGTGAGACACGGCCTAATCCCGGCCTAATCCGGCCTAATCCGGCCTAATCCGGCCTAGTCCCGGCCTAGTCCCGGCATAATCCCGGCCTAATCCGGCCTAATCCGGCCTAATCCGGCCTAGTCCCGGCCTAGTCCCGGCATAATCCCGGCCTGATTCCGGCATAATCCCGGCCTAATCCGGCCTAATCCGGCCTAGTCCCGGCATAATCCCGGCATAATACGGCCTAATCCGGCCTAGTCCCGGCCTAATCCGGCCTAATCCGGCCTAGTCCCGGCATAATCCCGGCATAATACGGCCTAATCCGGCCTAATCCCAGCCTAATCCGGCCTAATCCGGCCTAATCCCGGCCTAATCCGGCCTAGTCCCGGCATAATCCCGGCCTAATCCGGCCTAATCCCGGCCTGATCCCGGAATAATCCCGGCCTGATCCCGTCCTAATTCCTTCATAATCCCGGCCTAGTCCCGGCCTAATCTGGCATAATCCAGGCCTAATCCCGGCCTGATCCCGGCCTGATCCCAGCCTAATCCTGGCCTAATCCCGGCCTGATTCCGGCCTGATTCCGGCCTGATCCCGGCATAATCCCAGCCTGTTCCCATCCCAATCCCATCCCATCCCAAACCCCAGTCCCAGACCAAATCCCACCCCATCCCATCCCCAATCCCACTTTAATCCAACCCCCAATCCCACCCTAATCCAACCCCAAATCCTACCCCAATCCTACCCCAATCCTACCCCAAATCCCGATCCCATGCCCATTCCATACCCCCAATCCCAATCCCACCCCAATCCCATCCCCACCCCCCCCAATCCCATCTGCAACCCCTTCCCACCCCAGTCCGACCCCAAATCCAATCCCAATCCCACCCCAAATCCCAACTAAATCCCAATCCCGCCCCAAATCCCAACCAATCTCAGTCCCACCCCAAATCCCTTCCCATCCCAACACAAACCCATCCTAATCCCACCCCAATCCCATCCCAAATCTCACCCCAATCCCATCCGCAACCCCTCCCCACCCCAGTCTAACCCCAAATCCAATCCCAACCCCAATCCCACCCCAAATCCTACCCAATCCCAATCAAACCCCAATCCCACCCCAATCCCCCCTCAAATCCCCCCCAATCCCAATCCCACCCCAATCCCATCCCAATCCCCCACAATCCCAATCCCCACCAAAATCCCACCCCAATCCCATCCCCATCCCCCTCAATCCCACCCCAAAACCCACACAATCCCAATTCCACCCCACCCCAATCCCACCCCAATCCCATCCCAATCCCATCCCAATCCCCCTCAATCCCACCCCAATCCCCCCCAATCCCAATCCCACCCCAATCCCCCCCAACCCCCCCCCCAATCCCACCCCAAATCCCACCCCATTCCCCCCCCAATCTCCCCCAATCCCCCCAAAACCCCCCAATCCCACCCCAATCCCACCCCAAATCCCCCCCAACCCCCCTTAATCCCCCTCCCCGACCCCCCCTGACCCCCCCCCTTTTCCCCGCAGACCTCGACGAGTGCTCGGAGGCCGCCCTGTGCCGGGGGGGGCGCTGCCTCAACACCCCCGGCTCCTTCCGCTGCCTCTGCCCCCCCGGCTCTGTCCCGGCGCAGGGACCCCCCCGCTGCATCCCCGCGCGCCCCCCGGCCTGAGCCCCCCCCTCCCCATCCCGGGGGGGGGGCCCTGTATTTATTGTCTGTATATATCGGAGCTGGGGGGGGGGGGGGATGGAGAGACACTGGGGGGCACCGTCCGGCATCCCCCCCCCGCCCGCTGTGGGGTGAGGTGGGGGGGGGGCTCCTGGGGGTGCCCATGGGGGTGCCCGGCCCCCCGCTCCCTCCCCCCCCGTCCATGTGAGCCCCCCCTCACTTCCCCCCCAATTTTTACAGAATAAAGGTTTTCTATAAAATGAGCTGGGGGGGGGGGAGTTCTTTCATCCTAATAGGGTCGGGTGGGGGGGGGGCTGTGGTGTCACAGGGACTGGGACCCCAAATGGGACCCCCCCCTCATGAGTCTGGACCCCTCTACTTGGGACTGGGACCCCTCTATGGGTTTGGGACCCCCCCCAGTGGGACTGGGACCCCCCCCATGTATCTGCTCCCCCCCTCAATGTGTCTGCCCCCCCAATGGGACTGGGAGCCCCCCATGTGTCTGGGACCCCTCCATGGGTTTGGGGACCCCCCCCAATGGGATCAGGATCCCCACCCCAATGGTGCTGTGACCCCCCCCCCCCATGGGTCTGTGACCCCCCAATGGGACCGGGAACCCCCCTATTGGACCTGGGACCCCCCCCATGTGTCTGGGACCCCCCCCATGTGTCTGGGACCCCCCCCCCATGCATCTGGGACCCCCAACCCCCCCCAGTGACCACAGCGAGCCCGTCGCGCTTCGAGCCCCCCGTTTATTGCCCCCCCTCGTCCAGCAGCCCCCCGTCCTCCTCGGGGGGGTCCGGGGGGGGGCGCAGCGCGGCGCTGACCCCGTGCAGCTCCAGCAGCTGCTGGAAGGCCGCCAGCAGCAGCAGCGCCGCCGTCACCCCCAGCAGCAGGTAGGCTGGGGGGGGGGGACACAGCGGTCAGAGACCCCCACCCCCCCGTGGAGACCCCCACCCCATGGAGAGATCCCCATGGAGACCCCCCCCCAATGAAGACCCAATCCGCCATGGTGACCCCATCCATGAAGACCCCGCCACCATGAAGACCCCACCCCAATGGAGACCCAACCACCATGGAGACCCCAACCATGAAGACCCCAACCACCATAAAGACACCACCAGAAAGACCCCACCCCAATGGAGACCCCAACCACGGAGACCCCAACCATGGAGAACCCAACCACCATAGAGACCCCAACCATGAAGTCCCCCAACCACGAAGACCCCAACCACGAAGACCCCAACCATGAAGACCCCACCCCAATGGAGACCGCGCCCCAGTGGAGACCCAACCACCATGGAGACCCCAACCATGGAGACCCAACCACCATAAAGACACCACCCCAATGGAGACCCCAACCACGAAGACCCCAACCACGAAGATCCCAACCATGAAGACCCCAACCATCTAAACCCCAACCATGGAGACCCCAACCATGAAGACCCCAACCATGAAGACCCCAACCATAAAGGACTGTGGTGGTTTTACCGTACTGGGCAGCTAAACCCCACAACCGCTCTCTCACTCCCCCTCCTTTAGATGAGGAGGGGGAGAAGTAAAGCAAAGAACAACTCACGGGTTGAGATAAGGATAATTTAATTAAAGGGAAAATAATTATAATAATAAAATAAAGACTACCGAACTAACAATTTAACTAAGGGGAAATAAAAAGGGAAAGGGGAAAGGGAGGGGAAAAAAGGAAAATAAAAAGAAGGGAGGAAAACAAACAAACAAAATAAATGAAGGCTATATGGAAGTGCAGAGGAAAGAAATTACTCTCTACTTCCCACAAATGAGCGATGATTGACCACGTCCTTGAAGCAAGGCCTCAACGCACGCAGCCGGTGTTCGAGAGGAGGACCGACGTCTTCCAAACGAGAGCCCACCCCTCCTCTCTTCTTCCTGTTTTTCCCCTTTTATTGCTGAGTGTGACATCACATGGTATGGAATATCCCTTTGATTGGTTTAGGCCAGCTGCCCTAGTGATGTTTCTCTCCTCAACTTTTGCCCACCCCCTAGGAGGGTTAGAGAAAGGCCTAATACTGTGCCACTGCTGCTCAGCAGCAGACACAACACTGGTGTGATAACACTGCTGTTCCAGCTACAAGTACAGCGTACGGCACTGTATGGGCTGCTGCTGGGAAAGTTAACATTCCAGCCAGACCCAATACAACCTCCACCCCTTATTCCATAACATTTGTGTCACACTCAGATCCCCATACTTTAGCATACAAGCATCCTCATCATTATTCCTTGTCCTTTAACAGGACAAGGATTTAATAGGACAGGATTAATAGGCAGGTGTATCTTCTCATTCCATAGGTCTTTCTTGGAAAACGTTCATAAGAGCTGTTGATGATTAGGTCTTCATCTGCCAAAGTGGCCACTCAAGGCAGGTGGAGTTGGATGTCTGGACGCGAGCACCAGCTTAGCTCAAGTTCTTGTTGCACTGCCCGGCTCCTTGCAATGATGACCTGTCGTTGATCCTACAGCATCTTCCTACAACATATAACTTAGATTACAGATTAGTTTTCTCTCAGTGTCAAATCTCCTTGAGGCACACACTTGATATCCCCATTCCTTTGCATGACCCACCAGGTATACCCTGGTCCTTGGGCGAAGACAATCCCACGAGTGGGTTTGCCTTTTCCCGAGGCAGGAGCAACCCACACTGCCTTCCCCATCCACCTTCCTACATGCACTACGGGAACTTTAGCTCCTTTCACAGTGTGTAGGGGTTTTGTTTCGGCAGGACCAGCACGGCTGTTAGACCCCCTATTGTTAACTAGCCAAGTGGCTTCTGGTAGATTTGTGTCCCATTGTTTCCATGTCCCAGCACCTAATGCTCGTAACATAGTCTTTAACAGTCCATTGTACCTCTCAACCTTCCCAGAGGCTTGTGGGTGATAAGGGATGTGGTATACCCACTCAATACCATGCCTCTTTGCCCAGGAGGTAACAAGATTGTTTCGGAAATGAGTCCCATTGTCAGACTCAATTCTCTCTGGTGTACCATGACGCCACAATACTTGTCTTTCCAGGCCCAAGATAGTATTTCGGGCCGTGGCATGGTTTACAGGGTATGTTTCCAACCACCCAGTAGTTGCTTCTACCATGGTGAGTATGTACCGTTTGCCTTGGCGGGTTTTTGGAAGTGGTCCAATATAGTCAATTTGCCAGGCCTCACCATATTGAAACCCTAGCCATCTCCCCCTGTTCCAGGGAGATTTTACCTTCATGGCTTTCTTGATTGCAGCACAGGTCTCACACTCATGGGTAACCTGTGTGATGGCTTCAATGGTCAAGTCCACCCCTCGATCACGAGCCCATCTGTAAGTGGCATCCCTCCCCAGATGTCCTGATGTTTCATGGGCCCATCGAGCTACAAACAGCTCACCCTTACGTTCCCAGTCTAGGTCCACCTGAGCCACTTCAATTTTCGAAGCTCGATCCACTTCTTCGTTGTTCCGATGTTCTACAGTAGCGCGACTCTTGGGCATGTGGGCATCTACATGACGTACTCTAACATCCAGGTTTCCTACCCGGGCAGCAATATCTTGCCACAGGGTAGCAGCCCAGATAGGTTTACCTCTGCGCTGCCAGTTGCTCTCTTTCCATTGCTGCAGCCACCCCCACAGAGCATTTGCCACCATCCATGAGTCAGTATAAAGATACAATACTGGCCAATTTTCTCTTTCGGCGATATCTAGGGCTAGTTGTATGGCTTTTACTTCTGCATACTGACTCGACTCACCTTCCCCTTCCATGGCCTCCGCAACTCGTCGTATGGGATTCCACACAGCAGCTTTCCATTTCCGATGACTCCCTATCACACGGCAGGATCCGTCAGTAAACAACGCATACTGCTTTCTGTCCTCTGGCAACTCATTGTATGGTGGTGCCTCTTCAGCACGGGTTACCTCTTCTGTTGGTACTCCGAAATCTCTACCTTCCGGCCAGTCCATAATCTCTTCCAGGATTCCTGGGCGATTGGGTTTTCCCATTCGAGCCCGCTGTGTAATTAGTGCTATCCACTTACTCCATGTAGCATCAGTTGCATGGTGTGTAGTGGGAATTTTCTCTTTGAACATCCAATGTAACACAGGTAACCGTGGTGCCAAGAGGAGCTGTGCCTCTGTACCCACAACTTCTGAAGCAGCTCGAACACCCTCATATGCTGTGAGTATTTCTTTTTCAGTTGGGGTGTAATTGACTTCTGATCCTCGATAGCCCCGACTCCAGAAGCCCAGAGGTCGGCCTCGAGTTTCTTCTGGGGTTTTCTGCCAAAGGCTCCAGGTGAGGCCATGCTCCCCAGCTGCAGTGTACAGTATATTTTGCACAGCTGGTCCAGTACGGACAGGCCCAAGGGCTACTGCACGAGCTATTTCTTGTTTGATTTGTTCAAATGCCTGTTGTTGCTCAGGGCCCCACTCGAAATAGTTTCTCTTTCGAGTCACTCGATATAGAGGATTCACAAGTTGACTATAGCCTGGCACATGCATTCTCCAGAATCCCACGAGGCCTAGGAAAGCTTGCGTTTCTTTTTTGCTAGTTGGCGGAGACATTGCTGTTATTTTATTGATCACATCCATTGGAATATGGCGACGTCCATCCTGCCATTTTACCCCCAAGAACTGGATTTCCTGTGCAGGCCCCTTGACCTTGCTCTGTTTAATGGCAAAACCAGCTTTCAGGAGAATTTGGATTATTTTCTTCCCTTTCTCGAAAACTTCTTCTGCTGTGTTGCCCCACACGAGGATGTCGTCAATGTACTGAAGGTGCTCAGGAGCTCCCCCTTGCTCCAGTGCAGACTGGATCAGTCCATGGCAAATGGTAGGGCTGTGTTTCCACCCCTGGGGCAGCCGATTCCAGGTGTATTGGATGCCCCTCCAAGTGAAAGCAAACTGCGGCCTGCATGCTGCTGCCAAAGGGATGGAGAAAAATGCATTAGCAATATCAATTGTGGCATACCACTTGGCTGCCTTTGACTCTAGTTCGTACTGAAGTTCCAGCATGTCCGGCACTGCAGCACTCAGTGGTGGCGTGACTTCATTCAGGCCGCGGTAGTCCACTGTTAGCCTCCACTCGCCATTAGACTTTCGTACTGGCCATATAGGACTATTAAAGGGTGAGCGAGTCTTGCTGATTACTCCCTGACTCTCCAGTCGGTGAATCAACTCATGGATGGGAATCAGGGAGTCTCGGTTGGTGCGATATTGCCGTCGGTGCACCGTTGTAGTAGCAATTGGTACCTGTTGTTCTTCAACCTTCAGCAATCCTACAACAGAAGGGTCTTCTGAAAGGCCAGGCAAGGTAGACAGCTGCCTAATCTTTTCTGTGCTCAAAGCAGCTATGCCAAAAGCCCACCGGTATCCTTTTGGATCCTTGAAGTACCCTCTCTTGAGATAGTCTATGCCAAGGATACATGGAGCCTCTGGGCCAGTCACAATGGGATGCTTTTGCCACTCATTCCCAGTTAGACTCACTTCAGCTTCCAGTACAGATAGTTGTTGGGATCCCCCTGTCACTCCGGAGATACAGGTGAGTTCTGTCCCTTGGTAGCCTGATGGCATTATGGTACATTGTGCGCCAGTGTCCACTAAAGCTTTGTATTCTTGTGGTTCTGATGTTCCAGGCCATCGGATCCACACAGTCCAATAAATCCGGTTATCCCTCTCCTCTACCTGGCCAGAGGCAGGGCCCCTCTAGTCCTGGCTGGAGCGTCTGCCACTTAATTCTTGCAAATGAGAGGTAGAGGTCTCTTCATCAGGGTCAAGAATAACATCAACTCTTCTACTGCCTCTGGGGTACTGCCCCATGGAAACTGGAGCAGCATTTCTCTTAGGAACCCCTCTTCTTGCTGCTGTATTTCCTTTCAGTTCACGTACCCGAGCAGCTAGGGTTGAAGTAGGTACACCATCCCATTTCCTCATATCTTCCCCATGGTCACGCAGAAAAAACCACAAGGTGCCACGTGGTGTACGTCTTGGGTACTCTCTCTCTTGAGTGCGCGAATGCTGATTCTTAGTGGCTGAAGTATCACTCTGTCCAAATGAGGGGGAATATACTCGTTCCACTCGTTCCACGAGCTTGTCAAGTCCTTTAGACAGTTTCTCCACAGCTGAGACACTGGACTGTAGCGGAGCAGAGAGATTGTCTTCATATTTTTGAAGCTGGCAGGACATATCATACAATGTTGGTCCCATCCCCTCATCCCAGTTAATTGATGCCAGGGTACTGGCATGTGCTGGTGGTGCACTCCGCACAAATCTACGCCACATGGATGTTGTGCACTGGACTTCATCGGGGTCTTGAGGTGTCTGGGCATTGTCCAAATCACTATAAATCATCTCCCGCACAGCTAATTCCCGCAGATGCTGGAGACCTTTATCTATAGTGGTCCACTTGCCGATTTGATATACAATATCTTCCTTATGGGGATATCTTTCTCTCACAGCCGCCAGGAGTCGTCTCCAGAGGCTGAGGGCCTGTGCTCCTCTCCCGATTACTTTGTCGATTACCCTTTCTCTAGAGAGGGATCCCAGCTGCTTGGCTTCATTGCCTTCTAATTGTAGGCTATTGGCCCCAGCATCCCAGCATCGAAGCAGCCAAGTGAGGATGTGTTCACCTGGGCGTCGACCATAATCCTTTCGTATTTCTCGCATCTCACTCAGGGATAAGGATCGAGTGATTTCTGATTCCTTTATGATTTCTGTCTCGTCTTCCCGCTGTTTTTGTGATGGCCCTGCTTTAGAGGTGCCTGCCATTTCCTCTTCTTCCTCCTCCTTAGGAGAGCCTTCTTCCCTTACTAAACGAGCTGATTTCCGTTTCCATTTTTTTGACTTGACTATGGGGGCGACTGATACCATAGTTGGTTGGTCTTTTGGGTCAGCCACATCGTGTGTTACTTGGTCATCATATTCAGAGACTTCCTCCCTCTCTTCAAGTTGCTGGATGATGTTAAACAGTGTTTGATAGGAATAAGCCAGGACCCAGCACAATGCTGCAAGCTGTCGTTCTCCGGCATTATCAGGGTCAGGACATACAACTCTCAAACATTCTACTAATTTTTTAGGATTTAGCACTTGCTCAGGGGTGAAGTTCAAAACTATTGGAGGAGACACTCGTGACAGGTATCTGCTAACATCATCCCACACACCTAGCCACTCACCACAAGACTGTTTCGGGACAGATTCCCAAGTAAGTTTTCTAAACAATCGACTAATCTTAGAGAGAAAATGAAACTGGTTGTTCAGAATTAGAAATAGCAATACATGGGTTACAGATGGATCTTCAAAATACTCCCAAACGGTTGTAATTAGCCCACTGTGAAAGGAGGGAAAGGTACCATTCTTAATATTATTAATAAACTGGTGTCCAGATGAGAAAAGGAAGGCAGTGTAGTTCTGAATATTCTCTGAAAGATAGTTTCCATGGGACCCAAATGATAACAGTGCAGAGCCTGAATTCCAGATTAAAACCAAGGTCAGTGCTTGGCAGCACAGCGAATTAAAAAAAGTGAACACAGATTGTAGCACTTTGTCGGATCGGATATATAGGAGAAAGGAGAATATGACACGGATTGCATGACATAGGAACAAAGCTATTATTATTAACAGGGCAATGTACATGGTTACTAGCAAGCAAGCGTGTTAGTTATATGCGTTTAATCAATTCTATTGTTATCTCAACCCTTCGTGCCCCACGTTGGGCGCCAAAAAGGACTGTGGTGGTTTTACCGTACTGGGCAGCTAAACCCCACAACCGCTCTCTCACTCCCCCTCCTTTAGATGAGGAGGGGGAGAAGTAAAGCAAAGAACAACTCACGGGTTGAGATAAGGATAATTTAATTAAAGGGAAAATAATTATAATAATAAAATAAAGACTACCGAACTAACAATTTAACTAAGGGGAAATAAAAAGGGAAAGGGGAAAGGGAGGGGAAAAAAGGAAAATAAAAAGAAGGGAGGAAAACAAACAAACAAAATAAATGAAGGCTATATGGAAGTGCAGAGGAAAGAAATTACTCTCTACTTCCCACAAATGAGCGATGATTGACCACGTCCTTGAAGCAAGGCCTCAACGCACGCAGCCGGTGTTCGAGAGGAGGACCGACGTCTTCCAAACGAGAGCCCACCCCTCCTCTCTTCTTCCTGTTTTTCCCCTTTTATTGCTGAGTGTGACATCACATGGTATGGAATATCCCTTTGATTGGTTTAGGCCAGCTGCCCTAGTGATGTTTCTCTCCTCAACTTTTGCCCACCCCCTAGGAGGGTTAGAGAAAGGCCCGATGCTGTGCCACTGCTGCTCAGCAGCAGACACAACACTGGTGTGATAACACTGCTGTTCCAGCTACAAGTACAGCGTACGGCACTGTATGGGCTGCTGCTGGGAAAGTTAACATTCCAGCCAGACCCAATACAAGACCCCAACCATGAAGACCCCAACCATCTAAACCCCAACCACGGAGACCCCAACCATGGAGAACCCAACCACCATAGAGACCCCAACCATGAAGTCCCCCAACCACGAAGACCCCAACCACGAAGACCCCAACCATGAAGACCCCAACCATAAAGACCCCAACCATGAAGACCCCAACCATCTAAACCCCAACCATGGAGACCCCAACCATGAAGACCCCAACCATGAAGACCCCAACCATAAAGACCCCAACCATGAAGACCCCAACCACCATGGAGAACCCAACCATGAAGACCCCCAACCACGAAGATCCAACCACCATGAAGACCCCAACCATGAGGACCCCAACCACCTAAACCCCAACCATGGAGACACCAACCATGAAGACCCCAACCATGAAGACCCCACCACCATAAAGACCCCACCCCAATGAAGACCCCCCCCACCAAGAAGACCCCAACCACATAGCCCCAACCCCCACATAACCCCAACCCCAGATCCCCAAACCCCAACGCCCCCCACCCCAACGCCCCCCCCCAACCCCCCGCCCCCGCTCACCGGCCAAGGCCACCCGGTAGAGGTGGCGCGGGGGCTGCCCCTCCGGTGCCCCTCCGGTGCCGCCGCGTCCCCCAGCCCCACGGTGGTGACGGCCATGCCGCAGAAGAAGACGGCGTCCAAGAAGCTCCCGGAGCCCCCCAGGGCCCACAGGGCGGCGGCAGGCAGCAGCACGAAGCCCCCCGCCACCGCCCCCGCCAGCAGCCCCAAATGGAGCCCGGCGGCCCCCCGGGGGCTCCAACCCCACCGCGTCCTCAGGTAGCGCCGGGGCCACCGGGTGACCGGCACCGAAAGCCACCGGGCCACCACCGCCAACGTCAACACCGTGAAGGGGACGCCCAGCGCCGCGTAGGCCAAGCAGAAGGCTTTGCCCCCCGGGGACAGGGGGGCCACGGGGCCGTAGCCTGGGGGGGGGAGGGAAATTTAGGGGGGGGACCCCCCCCGGTAAGTGAAAGGGGAGGGGGGACCCCTGGGGGTGGTGGGGGGAGGTTGGGGGCTTGGTGGTGATGGGGGTCCTGGGCGAACTGGGGGGCTCTGTGGGCTGGGGGGGTCCTGGTGGGGCTGGGGGGGGGCCTGGGGGTCCCAGTGCTAAAGGGGGTCCCAAAACCCATGGGGGTCCTGAGGTTCTCAGGGGGCTCGGTGCCTATGGGGGGCCATGGAGGGTCCTGGTGCCCACGGGGGTCCTGGTGTTCATGGGGGTCCCGGTGTTCTTGGGGGGGTCCCGGGGGGGCCTGGTGCTCAGAGGCGTCCTGGGGGAATTGGTGCTCATGGGGGTCCTGGGGTTCATGGGGGTCCCGGGGGTCTCAATGCCCTTGGGGGGGTCCTGGTGCCCATGGGGTTCTTTAGGAGGGTCCCAATTCGGAGGGGGGGTCCCGATTTGGGGGCGGGGGGGCTCCTTACCCACAGTGGTGAGCAGGGTGGTGGAGAAGAAGAAGGCGGAGGCCAGGTCCCACCGCGGGGTCCCGGAGGCGTTGAGGGTCCCGGGGGGGGTCCCGAGGGTCCACGCCCCCCCCTCCAGCACCCAGAGCCCCAGGGTGCCCAGCAGCAGCAGCCCCCCCTGGGCCACCGTGTGGCCTTGGGGACGTGGTGGCCATGGGGACATGGTGGATATGGGGACATGGTCATCCTGGGGACATGGTGGCCACGGAGACATGGTGGCCATGGGGATGTGGTGGCCATGGGGACATGGTGGCCTTGGGGACAAGATGGCCGCCGTAGCCAGGAAATGGCCACGACACCTCAGGGACAGCCCTAGGGCCACCACGGCCACCGTGTGGCCTTGGGGATGTGGTGGCCACGGAGATGTGGTGGCAACAGGGATGTGGTGGATCTGGGGACATGGTGGTCTTGGGGAAGTGGTAGCCCTGGGGACGTGGTGGCCTTGGGGACAAGATGGCCGCCGTGGCCAGGAAATGGCCACGACACCTCAGGGACAGCCCTAGGGCCACCACGGCCACCGTGTGGCCTTGGGGACGTGGTGGCCTTGGGGATAAGATGGCGCTGGGGACATGGTGGATATGGGGCCGTGGGGGCTATGGGGCCATGGGGGCTATGGGGACGTGGTGGCCCTGGGGACATGGTGGCCTTGGTGACGTCATGGCTTTGGTTGCCATCATGGCTTTGGTGACGTGGTGGCCTTGGTGACGTCATCACCTTGGTGGCACGGTGGCCTTGCTGACATCACACCCTTGCTGACGTCACGGCCCCGCGCGCCCGTCCCCATGGCAACCGCCACTTCCGGCCCCGCCCCGCCGCTCCGCCAACAGCTTCCTCCCGCGCTCCTCACGTGACCGGAAGCGGAAGCGCCATGGAGCCCCCGGGAGCGGCGGCGGGGCTCGGTGCGGACCCCCGGCGCCCCCCCCCTCCCCCGACCCCCCCCGGCCCCCCCTGACCCCCCCTCTCCTCTCCCCGCAGCCCCCAAGCGCCGCGGCCCGGGCCCGGCCCCTCCGCGGATGGCGGAGCCGCGGCCGCTCTTCGACGACACCAGCGGCGGGGCCGCCCCCCCCCCCCACGGCCCGGCCCGGGCCTACGGGGCCCCCCCGGCGGCCCCCCCGGCGTCCTCCGCATCCCGCCTGCCCCCCCCCGCCGCCGCCTTCCTGGCCGAGCCCGTGTCCAGCCTGGCCGCCGCCTACGGCAGCAGCTTGGCCAGCCAGGGCCGGGACATCGTGGACCGGAACGTGAGGAGCGGGATAAGGGGGGGTGGAGGGAGAATTGGGGGGGGTGGGGGGGGGCGGCGGGGAGCTATAGGGGGCTGCGGGGGGCTACAGGGGGCTATATGGGGCTAGGGGGGCTATAGGGGGCTATAGGGGGCTCTAGGGTGCTATGGGGGGCTATTGGGGGCTACGGGGGGCTATGGGTGGCTACGGGGGGCTGTACTCGGCTCTGGTGAGGCCGCACCTCGAGTACTGTGTTCAGTTTTGGGTCCCTCGCTACAAGAAGGACATGGAGGTGCTTGAGCGGGTCCAGAGAAGGGCGACGAAGCTGGTGAGGGGCCTGGAGAGCAAGTCCTATGAGGAGCGGCTGAGGGAGCTGGGCTTGTTCAGCCTGGAGAAGAGGAGGCTCAGGGGCGACCTTATCGCTCTTTACAGATACCTTAAAGGAGGCTGTAGTGAGGTGGGGGTTGGCCTGTTCTCCCACGTGCCTGATGACAGGATGAGGAGGAATGGGCTAAAGTTGCGCCAGGGGAGTTTTAGGTTGGATCTTAGGAAGAACTTCTTTACCGAAAGGGTTGTTAGACACTGGAACAGGCTGCCCAGGGAAGTGGTGGAGTCACCATCCCTGGAAGTCTTTAAAAGACGTTTAGATGTAGAGCTTAGGGATATGGTTTAGTGGGGACTGTTGGCGTTAGGTCAGAGGTTGGACTCGATGATCTTGAGGTCTCTTCCAACCTAGAAATTCTGTGATTCTGTGACTTATTGGCTCAGCTCTGGTCAGCAGAGGGGCCCTTAGCAAACATGGGGCAGCTTCCAGATCCTTCTCACAAAAGCCACTCCTATGGCCCCGTGCTACCAAAACCTTGCCAGGTAAAACCACTACAGGGAGGCGCATCTCATCTGGTGGTAGCAGGCCAGTGTCACATAGACCCTCCCATGATCAGCAAGCCCAAAGTTCTACCAGTTGCACCAGTCCCGAAGCTACGTGTTAATGTGATGAGTCTGCTTGTCAGCATCGATCCCCCCTATCGGAAGGACAGAGGCAAACACAACCTGTTCCCCTGATCCTTTAAGTAGTCGCCCCAAAGCCCTAAAGCCCCTTTTTTTACTAGGCATTAGTAACAAAAACTTGAACAAGGTGGAGATAAATTAACTTGGCTACAGCATTAAAGATGAGCTTTGCGCAGTGGTCAATTGCTGGCTGGCTTGAGGCGCGTGGCTGAGGGTCTCTAATGAATTGTACGACTGATTCGGGCGCGTGGACAGCGCATGTGGTTACGGGGAAAGTATATGTAGCAGAGAAAAATGGCAATAAAGGCCTTCTGCTCAAGAGGCATCGGGAGACCGTGTCTTTCATCCCTTCAGGTCTGCCCCCTTCCAACTCAGGATATTGTATGATTCCAAGTGTGGAACCCAGCATTTGGCCTTGAATGCCACGCAGCTGGATGCGGCCCGTTGATCCAGCCTGTCCAGATCCCCTTGCCCAGCTTGGTGTCGCCCACGAACTTACAGCGCCCGGTGGGGCCCATCCAGCCCAGGCACGTGTCACATGGGACCCTTGGTGACCTCCCTTGGTGACACCCCAGGGGTCCGCCTTATATGACTGCAGCTGTGGCTCGGACCCTCAGCGTCGGTGCACGGCAGTGACGGACAGGGCAGGAGCACTGGGCCTTCGAGGAGTCCCCGAGCATAGCCCACGCCTGCCCGAAGGAGCCTCCGTTTTCTATTTGAGAACTCTCCCACTCCAGAGGCTCCTTCTGAATCTGATGAGGAGGGAGGCATGCCCCCCAGGCAGCCCAGGCTGGCCTGGCAGGAGACCTGGTCTTCTGAGGGCAGCAACCGGCCAGCAGAGGACAGCTTGCTGGCAGAGGACAGCACCCCGGTAGAGGACATTTTGCCGGCAGAGGACAGAAGCCCAGCAGAGGACAGCTTGCTGTCAAAGGGCAGCAGCCCGGTAGAGGACAGCAGCCTGGCAGAGGACAGGAGACCAGCAGAGGACAGCTTAGTGGTAGAGAACAGAGGTTTGACAGAGGACAGCAAGAAGGAGTTGCAGTTGCTGGATCCCAGTGAGTCGTGAGTCCTCTCTGTACCCCTCCCTGCCACTGTAGGGGTGGACAAAAACACCACCTGAACTCCCACTCCATCCACTACCCGTCCCAGTCCCCTAAAGTCCCGCTCGATAGTCTTCAGGCTTCTATCTTCAGTAGTATCACTGCCGGCCTGGACTATCAAAAGACGATAGTAATCAGAGGGGAAAACCAGGTTGGGAAGCTTTCTGGCAACGTCCATGACCCTAGCCCCAGGGAGGCAGCAGACTTCCCTACGGGTAGGGTCAGGCTAACAAATAGGGCCCTCTGTTCCCCTCACAAGGAAGTTGCCTTCTCAGGGGAACAGAGGGAACTTCTCAGGGTCCTTGGTGGCCTCCAAGTTAGCTCAGCGTCATGGCACCGAGTCACTGTGAAGGAGCTGCTGGAATAACGAGACAACAACCTAGTTCTATTAAAATATATATTGCTCTTTTGAGGACTGCTGCGGGGCTAGCGGCACCACAGCAGTGGAAATCTCCGTCCTGACATTGCCTTATGCCTTGACGTCAGGATCAGGGTGGTTTGAACTGCCAGGGAACGGACCATGGGTTCCGGGTCTTTCTTTGAAGGCTGGAGGACTGCAAAAGAAAGAAGAGCAGAGATGAAAACCCACTCCTTGCAGAGATCCCCAGGCATCCCCTGCAGAGCATGCCAGCCCCTCTCGACTCTTCCCCAGGCCAGGAGGAGCAGGAGGGACAAAGGAATCCGTTGAAAGCTGCTGCTCAGCAATGTCCCAAATGCAGCCACCAGTCCTTCCCCACCTGCGCACCACAGGTCAAGTGGGGCACCTTCACAAGCTGGTTCCCTCACCACCTGCCTCCATCCCTTGGGAGGATTCACACACTCCAGGAATCTCCTGGACTCTTTCCTCTCGCTATTGTGCTTCCCCATGAGAGCAAGGGCTAGCAATCGTGACCCTGCTCCTAGCTGCTTGTAGGCTGTCTCATCTCCCTCTTCGTCCTGGTTGCGTGCTCTACAACAGGCTCCCACCTTCTGTCAGCCTTACTGCCCTTTCCCCTGACTCTTCCTCAGGGACACTCAACCCTTTCAGCGGCACTGCCCAGCTCCAGGCTGGGAGGCCATTCCCTGACACCACAGGCTACCCCGTCTCCTCTCCCTCGTTCCTATGGCTGCATTGCTCCTCCGCCCCGAAGCATTTCCCTGGAGCAGGGCAAGGCACGGGGGCCTCTGCCGCTGTCCCCCCAGCCCTAGCACACCCCCCACTGCCCTCACTCACCGCTGAGGATTTCATTCAGCTTCTCCTCACTCTGGTCCTTGCAGTAGCGCGCAGCAAGACCTAGACACAGAGACCCCATCAGAGCCCCGCTCCCCAGCACGCTCCCAGCAGCGCAGCCCCTGGCCTGGCCAGCCAGGCTGTGCCCCCTCCTGCACCCTGGAGCAAGGGCCCAGTCGGGGGGCTCTGGGGGCAACAGGGCAGTGCCTGGGGCTGCCAAAGGCTGCCCCAAGAGGGACCCAGGGGCTGGGCTCACCAATGAATCTGACGGCCTCAAGTCGCACAAGGGTCTGAGTGGCCTTCAGGTAGGGCTGGCTCTGCTGCAGGTATTCTTCTACTCTGCCTCTGTCCTGCTGCAGCTGGAGAGAGAGAGAACGCAGGGTCACGGGGCTTGCACACCCTCTCCAGGGTCTCCTCCAGCATCCTGGGGGCAGGGAGGTCAGAGGGGCCTCCAGAAGAGCCCCCTGGGGCTCTGTGCTGGCAGGAAGGGAGCGAGGATGCGGCTGCAGGCAGCGGGCTCTGGCCGGGCGCGTTTGCCCAGCTGGGGCAAACCAAGTTGGGTCCTTACCAAGCACTCTCCAATCCTCCATGTCTGTTTTGTCTGGACGAATCGCTTGAGCTCCTTGCATCGCAGAAACTCTGCAGCCACAGCAAGAGCTTCCCCAGAGGCCTGCGGAGCAGCAGAGGTTGGGAGATGGCACCACAGCCTTGGGAAGGAGACCCTCTGTCCCCTCCTCTTGGCAGGGCTGCGAGCCTTTCCCAGCGCGTTATGGGAGGCTGTGGTGAGGGGCAGCGTGCACTGGGTTCAGTGGCCAAGGCAAGGCCACGGGACAGCCACCATCGGAGGCAGCTCATGCTGCCGGCCAGAGATCCCCCACAGCAACCCTGTGGCATCAGCACACCCTTGCCCACATAACTGCTCAGCTCTGAGATCTGTACCTTTGCTACGCTCTCACTCTGGTCTCTCATATGAATGTAGAGTGGGAGAAGGCTCCTGTGAACTGTCCTCTTCATTTTCTTCGTCCTTTGCCGCAGCACAGCCTCCACCACGGCTTGGAAGAGGCAGATGGAGTGCTCCTGCACCTGGCTGGACGCCTGGCAGGGAGGAGGACAGGAGGAATTTCAGCATTAGCGTGGCCGATGTGAAGGGAGCTCCCAGCACTGTGAGATGCTTCAGCGCTGGATCCTTCCCAGAGGAGCTGCTCAGGGGCAGCTGCAAGGCCTGGTGCCCGTGAAGGGCAACGCAATCGGTTGCCATCGCAGGCTGCCCGCCAGCCACCCCACTTTCGCCACCAGCCGCACCAGCCATGCCCAAGCAGAGCTCCCCAGCGCCTGGGCTGACGAGGAGACTGGGAAGGCCCTGCCTGAGTGCTGCCCACAGGGCCGGGCTGAAGGGCAGCCCTCGTTACAGGGGGCCCAGCTGAGGGCTCGGGCTCCCGCAGCACACTTACGTGGTCAAAGAGTGGCAGGAGCTTCTCAGCCAGCTGCAGAGCCGGGCCACTGGCCTCCCTCCTCTCCACATGAGCCATCACGTTTCTCAGCACAGGCAGGGCCTTCAGCACCACGTCTGTGTTGGTGTCCTGCAGGGCCTCCAGGATGTCTGGCAGCAGGACCTGAATTTCCCTTGCCTGTAGGAAAGACACCATTTCCCTTCCGTGAGGCAGTGAGAGACCACCCTGGGCAAAGGGCTCTGGTTCCTGAGCACCAGCCTCCTGCCTTGCTTCCTGGCAGCGGGGAGGGACGGGAGGGCAGAAGAGCAAAGCCCCAGGCTGCCAACATGGCTTTGCTTGACGATGGCCCGCTCACCTTCTTAGGGCTCTCTGACACGGTGCAGAGCCCTTTCAGAACCATCAAGCGCATCTCTGGGCTTGGGTGCCTCAGGTAGCTCAGGAGGTGCACTGGGTTAACAAAGTCCTCCTCAGAAATGTCATTCTGGGCCAGCATCTGCAAGAAAGAGCAGTGAGAGCCTGGCAGGGCCTGCAGGGCCCCCTGCAGCCTCTTCTTCTCCCACCTTTGGGCAGGGATGGGGCAGCGCCAGCTGGCACCAAAGAGGCACCAGGCGCGGGGAGCTACGGGGGCTTGCCGGCCCCAGGGACCATGTGTCCGTACGTCCTGCGGGAGCTGGCAATTTGGGGGTAGATGGGCACAGGGCTGTGCCTGTGTGCCTGAAGGGGCACACGTAGCCCTGCTGGGAGCAAGGTTTCATCTGGGAACTCACAGCCAAGCGACGGATGCACGTGTCTTCGGTGACTGCGGTGCACCAGTAGCGCAGCGGCAAGTCTTCCATCATGTCGTTCAAAACCCTCTTCAAGGTCTTCGGCATGGCCAGGATCACCTCCCACATGGCCAGGTCAGTGCTGCAAGCCCAGAAGACTCTGTCAGTGAGGCTGCCTCAGCCGCAGGGCCACAAACTTGGGCCAGCCCCAGAGGACCCAGGCTGTCCTGCAGCCCCTGTGACTTGGGGAGCACTGAGGGCCCAGCCTGGGCAGGCAGGAGGGGGCTGAGCTGGTGTTCCCTGGGGGCAGGGGGACTCTGGGCTGCCTTGGACAGCTGGGCTGCTGCAGCCCTGGCTGGCCCAGTAGGGCTGGAACACATTGGTGGGAAGGAGGGCTGTGCTCCTTGGGGATGTCCTGCCCTTTGCCATTGGTGTGGCAAGCAGAGAGTCTCCAGGTGCATCTCCCGACGCGGAACAAGCCCTCAAGGATGTTAAGGCCAGGACCTGTCACGTGGCGGAGAGAACTGCAGCAGGTTCATGACTTCTCTCCAGGGCATCATGTTGGTCATCTGGAGAAGCAGGGAGTCCAGGCACTGCCGCGCCGATGCCGTGTGGATGCTGCCCAGGTTTCTCCTGATGCACTCCATGATCGTTGGCACCTTGGGGGACAAAGTG
This sequence comes from Anas platyrhynchos, assembly GCF_047663525.1. Taxonomy (NCBI): domain Eukaryota; kingdom Metazoa; phylum Chordata; class Aves; order Anseriformes; family Anatidae; genus Anas; species Anas platyrhynchos. Next base: position 7,912,662 of record NC_092618.1, read on the forward strand.
GGAATGGTGTTGCCAGCAGACCGCAGCCATTGCCACAGCTGCCACTCAAACTTTGACCCCTTCCATTGCTCTCTGCTGGCTTCAGGTGGCTTCTGGAGCCCAAGAGACCCCGATGTGCGAGGGAGGCAGGGAGGGAGGCAGGGAAGGAGAGAGGAACCATGCCTGGAAGAGCTCAAGGGCAGGGCCATGGCCACAGGCCACTTACATCTGTCAGCCAGTAGTCAGGGACCTCCAAGGCTGCGTCCAGCACGCTGCAGGCCCCCTGCTTGTCATGGGTGCTGGAGTCTTGTAAAGCTTCCAGGGCTGTGAGGACGATGTCCAGCCTCTCATCAGGGAAGAGATGTCCTCCAAACCACTGTGGGAAGAAGGAGGAGCGAAGACATGCCTCACTGAGTGTCCCAAGGGTGCTGCTTAGCTGAGCAGCAAGGGCAGCTCCGGAGAGAGGGCCCTCGGGGGAAGGGGTGAGGATGGGGCATATGGGGCCAGAGTGCTGGCCCTGCAGGTAACCAGGGCTTGCTGGTGGCCAGGAGGGTGGAGCTGCTGCCGGGACACA